>NC_042619.1:263401958-263722945 GCF_901001135.1 Rhinatrema bivittatum
TTATCCCACTTTCAACCAGGAATCTGTGCAACTGCTGTTAGATAAGCCTTATGTGGTCTGTAGCTTTGACTTCTACCAAAATTCTGGCCGCAGTGTTTTGCAAGAGTTGGAGTCGATAAAGGATGTATTGAGAGATGCCATTGACTAGAGAGTTGTGGTAGTCAGTTCAGGTGGTGATTAATGCATGAATTACTGTAGCTAGATTGTGTTTTTTGAGGTAGTTGTACAGTTGCCAAATCTGGCATAAGTCCATAAAGAAGATTTTGACCACCTTTGAGATATGATATTATATTATAAGGTTTTGATTGAGTTGAACATCAAGGCATTGTACAGATTCTTTGAGGTGCAGAGAAGGAAATGATTGCAGGGGATGATATTGGCTACTTAGCTGTCAGGGTGCATGGGACGCCAACGAAACGCTGACTCAGTGTCTATTTTGCCATCAGATGCCCTGTCCACATTTCCTTTCCAGAGATAGGGCACTATCGAAAGACACATACTGCACAGAGCATTCCTCTATTGAGAGATGGTCATTGATCGAGGTACCCACCAGGAAGGATAAGTTGGGAAGAAGAAACCTGTACTTGCCAGGGTCCTTTTTAGCACCGCTACCAGGAGGGATAGGATAAGGTTCAGGATGGCTGTTCCTTGGAAGATCTCACACCCGTCCAAGCTGTATCTCTTGAGCAATAGGAAAACAGAGTGGTCAGCAGCAGCCTCACAGCGGGCCAGACCAATTTGGAAGATGTTTCCAGGAGGCGGTCTCAGAAACAGCAGACGGTGAAATTCTCATGGGCCAAAACCCAAGAGCAGAGGGGCCCATAGTGGCCAGATGGACCTGACCCAACTGTTTTTGTTGAGCCAGCAGAATCAGCACAAGCAAAGATCATAGACAAATGACGCAGTGGGCCAGCACTCCTTCCGTTTTGGAGGTAAGGATCAGTGGTGGTCTGTTTTAGCTGGGAGAAAAAAAGCTTGTCCTGAGGTTGTGCATCTGCAGTGCTGCTGCTATTGGAGTCCTCTTGAGGGGAGTGTGAGACTGCTTGGAGTGAGGAGTATGGGGATAAGTATTGGGGTCAGAGATGTGGGGAGAGGATTGTAAAGATCAGCTGGTCTGAATCTGACAGCAGGCTGGAACTCTACCAGGGAGAGCCTTACTGGCTTTGCAGATCAGGAAGAATAGTATTATTCCTACTCTTCATGTATAAAGGGCTCGGACACACCCAGAGAAGCTCTCGGGCACACCCAGAGACGCTCTCATTGTCCTAAAGCGAGACCCATCTGAACAGCACACCCTGCTTAAACTCAGAGCCAGCAGAGTCTCTGGGGCCGATGCAATACAGTGCGCTCAGATGAGCGCACTGTATAACCTGCAGTCGGACACGGGTGAAATAGGCGCTAATCCACCCCCTAATGCAATAGGAAGATTAGCGCCTATTTAATGTGCATCCTATGCAGAGTGAATGAGAGAGCGCTCATCACATGCAAATACTATTACTCATTCACTCCTGATGCAAAAAAATAAATGTGCTTCTCAGACGCACATTTATCGCTCAGCTATTAACACCTGCCTGAAGTAGGTGTTAATAGCTGAGCGCATCGAAAAGTACAGAAAAGCAGAAAAAAAATGCTTTTCTGTACTTCTTTAAAAGTTTAAAAAAAAAACCCCCTCAGCCGGCCGCATTGAAGACCGACGACGATATGCTCGGCTTCAGTTTCATAACCAGCCGGCTGCGTTATGAAAACCGACGCCGAGTTTATCAGCGTCGGCGTTCATAACCGGCAGACCTCCAGTAACCACGGGGTCGCGTTAGCAAGGAGGCGCAAGGGTCACGCGACCCCCTAATTTGCTTATAGCATGGCGCCCACCCTCCACGTTTTTTATAGCATCGGACCCTCTGTAGGCACAATGAAACCATAAATCCCTAGGCTGGGTCAGTAGGTGTTGCTTTGAATCCTGTTTGAGCTGTTTGGAATCTACAACCTTGTTTATCTTGTAAGGAAGTTATCCTGTACCCTGCATAGAGTAAACCAGGATCTTGTTATGATCCCTGTATATTAATGCAGGATTGTGAATTCTGAATCACCATGCCTGAGTCTCAGCTTGCCACTTAAGGGATGCGATATTGCTTCATGATTGTCTATGTCCCACTCAGTCCCTAATAAAGGTGTGAGACTGCTGGGAAGGGGAGGGTGAGAGAAGTGTGCGGGATGTCTGGGGATGGAAGAGGGGTGAATGTTTAACTGCTGGGGACAAGGGGATGGGACAGAGGGGCAAGCGTGATACTGATCCCCCATGCTTCACCCTGGCCCCAGCAGCCTCTCAAGTCTCAACCCTCAGCCTACGCGCCCTGAGAAAATCAAATATTAGTTTGTGTGGTTTCTCTTATTTGCTGAGCAACACAACATTCAGATTTCTCGAGATTTACACCCCAGACACACTGCCTGAAGAATATCACTTTTTGGCCTTCGGAGCGGTAAATCGCACTTCTTGAGATGGACCACCCTGGGTGTCTCTATTCTCTCACTCCTCTCATACTACCTGCCCTGCTCACCTTTTTCTTCCCCTCGTCCCCTGGGCCCTGTCTCAGCACTCAGCAGCAGCAACGTGGGCTCGGCTCCTCTGCGTTGGGTTCAGTCCCTCTCTCCTGCAATTACTCTAGGATCCTTTGCAGGGTTTGCCAACTCATGAAAATGTTTTATGCTGACCGTCTTCCAGATTTTTGATGAAACCTGACTTTATTACGGAAACTTATTACAGTCGCCATTTTGTGCACAGCTGGATTTATGCCGAGATTCCCCTCTTTAGCTGCTGAGACGTAGCTTCCAATGCCCGAGTATTACAGCCATGCAGATCCTGAGCCCCCGTCACCGGAGACGCTGGCTCTGTCGCTCATGACATGTTTACTGGCATGAAATTATTTTTCCAGACATGTCTTTTTATGGATTTTTCTTTTTTGCAGGGTCCTGCCTCCATATCCATTACTGGCCCGTCTGTCTCTGGCTTTTCCGATCATATCCATCACTGCGACACACTCACTGCATTCTGTGTGCATTCAGGATTGCATTACATTTTGAAACCAAAAGTTTCCAAGTAATTCACATGTGGAAGATTTGGGAAAGTAAAGTAATAAGCACCACCCCCCACCCCTCCTTTCTCCCGTTCCGCTGCCTACCTACTTCATTGAGCATTTTCCCCTCACTGGAAGAGAGTCACTTTTTTTAAATCATCATTTGGGTATCACCCTCTTAATATCACTAGAACTATCAAAAATCTGGTAAAGTCTCCCTCCTTACTAGAGGACATTGTGGATGGACTTGAATCAGTATTTCTGCCATTAACTGGGTCTTTGCGCATCTTACCTTGAATGTTGCTGCCATCTGATGGAAAACTCAGAAACAGCACACAGAGTCCCCCCATGGAACTTTGCTGCCATCTGGTGGTCAGGTACCAAGAAAACACCCAATGACTTCACATTCTTCCCCTCCCTCAACTTCACGCTTTTTTTTTTTTTTCTGGCTTCAAATATGTTGGAGTAATTATTCACAGTAAAAGAGTAAATGATGACAGAAAACGACCCTCTTATTCTCCCCAGCAAGCATTTATTTTTAGGGTAGTAACTACCACTCCATGCAGGCGGCCCCAGATAACACAGGTTACTCCCTTTTGTCAATGGGATTTAATTTTCTTTTAACAAAGTAATTATTGACATGACCACTCCTTTACATTGTTTCACTCCTGTCCTCAACAAGAGGGGTTCTCCTCTCGTTGTCGAAGGTCACAAATCGCACAAATGGTTTTCAAAGGTAACCAACCTATACAAATTCTTCTACCACTATTAATAATTTCTATAGTACTATCAGACACACGCGGTGCAGTACAAATACGCATAAATGAAGGTCCCTTCTCTGTGGCGCTTACAATCCAGCCAAGATACACAGACAAGACCCACATAAGAGATGCTAAGGAGTGAGGGCAGAGACCACTTAAACTGAGTAAAGCTACAGAAATCAGGCCTCCTTATATACAAGAAAAACAAGTAGTGAACATCAGAGCAGGTTTACAGCCCTGAAGGCAAACTCCTGCTGCGTGGCTGTGGTCTTCCTATGCCGAATGCAGATTCAGCCAGGCCTCAACTGGGAGCCCCAGCCCTTCTTGTTAGCATTTAGTTACAGGGGAAACACCAAAACCTAGCGCAACTCCAACATCAAACAGGCAGTGTTTGTTCTGCTGAAACTGCAACTAATCTTTGGGGCAGGGAGAAAGAGATGTAAACTTGATTAACAAGTTCTTGTATCCCAAGTGAGCAGCTACAGGAGTTGGTGTAGAATTGGGATTCTGCACGCTCCCAGGAACCCTGGCTGGGGCTTAAAACGGGGAACGGTGGGATTAGGAGAACAACTCCATATAATGCAGCGTCTCCTCTTCCTGAGGGATTCCCGACTTCCTTTCCCGCTGACTGCCAAACATTACTTAACATCCTTTTCCTCGCACTAAGAGTTCCACTGTAGGAATCTCACCCTCCCTTCCTGCTCCTTCGCAGAAATGAGGTTCAGGGAGGAAGAATGAGCCGAGGCCACCATTAGCAGCCAGCAGTAATCGAGAGGTCCAGCAGACGCCTGCACAACTAGAGAGGTAGGGAGGGGGCTGGGTTTTACTGTTGGGCAGGGGCTCTGGCAGATGAGGATCTTGCTTTAGGTTATTCTTTGCCAGAATAATTTCAGAACATACTACAGCCGAAAAAAAAAATCCGCTCCTGGACCCAGTGCTGCACATCCAAAGAATTTTTCTCTCTTCTAAAACTCTTCTGTAATCTTTTTGTCTTCTGGTCAGGCAGGGGTTCTCAACCCACTTCTCAATCTAGCCAGTCAGGTTTTCAGGATATCCGCATGAATATGCATGATATAGATTAACATACAATGGGAGGCAGTGCATGCAAATCTACCTCATGCATATTCATTGTGGATATTCTGAAAACCTGGCTGGCTAGATGTGTCCTGAGGACTGGGTTGAGAACCATTATTCTAATGACTATGCAGCCCCATCTGCTCTCACACCCCAGGCTGGGCCCTGTTCAAAAGCAAATTATTATTAATCATTTGTAATGCACTGCTAGGCACTGTACAGAGACACACAAGAGAGTAGCACAGGTCCCCAAGATGTACCCAGCAGGGTGCTAAGTGTTTCCCAACTCTCTCCTGGAGGCACACCTAGCCAGTTGATCTTTCAGGATAGCCATAGTAAATATGCAGGAGATAGATTTGCATACATTGAAGACGCAGGAAAAGTGTGCTTCCAGGAAAGGGTTGGAAAACATTGCTATAACGAGTGATCACTGATATAATTGCTCCTGATCAAAACAGTAAAGTGAATGTGAGTTAAGAGTGGAGGAGGGGATACTTTCCTTTACTTTTTCTCTGCAATGTTTCATTGTATGAATTCCTGACAGAGAGGTGGCCCTCAGACTGGAAATAAGGCAAAATTAGGTCACTGATGATGTAATTGACAGGGCTGGCTTTAACATGTGGGTGCTCAAACCAGTCCTCGGCACCTCCCCCCTAAGCCAGTCAGGTTTTCAGGATATCCCTAATAAATATGCATGAGAAATATTTGCATACAGTGGAGGCAGTGCATGCAAATAAATTTCATATTCATTAGGAAAATCCTGAAAGCCCAACTGGTTGTGGAGTGGAGGGTCCCCAAGGACAGGATAGGTAATTAGGAGATCTCCCTCCTCGATCCTCCTTGTGCAGATCCTCCTCTCTCCTGACTTCTACCCTCGCCTTAGTGTCATCCGTGCTATCCTCTGTAACTGCACTGCTCCCGCCGCAGCAGCAATTTCAAGAAGGAATTTCACAGTGAGGCCTGCAAGCCTTTGCACACAGAGGCCCAGCAGCGCTGCCCCATGCGGTGCCCCCACCTCCTGCATGGGCTTTCTCTTGCTGTGGAACCTCATGCAATGGACGGGGCGCCACAGGGCCTCTGACTGGGCGCAGGCTTTCAGGCCCCACACAGATTGATGGCATGGCAGCGGTAGCCACACTCCGCCCCCTATGAAAATGTGGTGCTTGAGGTAGTTGCCTAGCTTGCCTAAGCCTACACCTGGGCCTGGTAATTGGTAGAGCTGATGTGTTCCTCGTGTCCTGGTATCAATGGTTTCCCTGAAAATGGAATTTTCTTGTTACCACTGGATTACACAGCTTTCAGTTTACGTTTTAATCGCATTTGATATTTCTGCTCAATGACGGTGAAGAGTTGTACAGCAGGAGAGTGCATAGAGAGCTGTGGTAAGGACTGGGGATTCTTTTATTATTTCTCCATAGTGTGCCCTAAATTAGGGAACGTTACAACAAATTACATATTGGCACAATGAGTCTCTGCCCTAGAGAGCTTATAGTCTAAGCAGGTACCTGTCTGGCCCTCCCTGCTAGGATGTTGTTCTTGTGGAGGATCATGCAAGAAGCTTAGGGGTGGATCTGCATTCAGGTTTGACTTTGGAAGGTCATAGTGCAGGGGTGGCTAGGGTGGGGTTTTATTATCTGAGGAGGCAGCTGAAAAGTGTCTGCCAGTTTTGCCTCACAGCCCGACTTTGCATAGATCTTCTATGCCGGCCCCACCGAGTGTGTCCAAACTGCTGCAACTCAGCTGCTGGCCTTAAGAGAGCGCATCACCCCCTACTTTGCAAAACCTACAGTAATTACCTTTTTATTCCCCAGTGGGTTTTGATCAAAGTCCTAGTTTGGGCGTTTAAAGTGCAGAATGAGACGAGTCCCGGTTATTTAGCTAGGAGGGTACCCAGATACCAACCAGGTTGGTCTCCATGTTCCCAAGCAGTAAATCATTTCCAGGCACCATTGTCATGCAAGGGTTCGTGCCTCTGCTTTCTCTTGCGCAGTTATGGAACAAATTGCCAGTTAATTAAGTTGCACCAATTAGGTGATGTAACGTTGCTTAGACAGGAATTTAAAACTCACCTGTCCCCTGGAGTAGGCAGCATGTGCTGCAGATGTCAGGCAAAAGGAGGTGGGGGTTCTCTTCGGCTTTATTGTTTGCGTGTGTTTTATTCTGAATGTTATAGTGTGACCTGTTCTGGGTCAGGTAAAATAGCAAAGTAAATCAATAAAAGGGGAGGTAAAGAGACTCTACCCAAAGACACAGTCAGCGTTTGCAGTACTGCCAGGATTTGAACCCGGGACTCCTGGGCCACTTTTTTCCATATTGACGGCCACCCTCCCATATTGACAGCTCATCCTTCCCTCCCCCTATTAATCTGATGATGGTAGCCCACTGCTACAGGTTTCCTCTCTGCGTTGGCTGATGGGAGAAGCTGCGTGCTGCTGCCGCCTCCTCCCGGCCCATGTGGGCTAGAACAGGCGCACCTCTACTTCCTTCCAACCCATGCAGGCCCAACCATGCACACATCTACCTTCTGACTTGCATGGGTTCATACAAGGGCGGCCCGAGGCCTCTTCCCCTTTCTGGCCCACGTGGGCTGGCATGAACGATGTTAAGGGCCTGATGCTATGGGTGAGGTATTCAGCCTTGTGCCTGCCCTCCCCCCCCCCCCCCCCCAACAGTTAACTTTTAGGTTCATAGGACCCCCCCTCCATCCTGAAATTTTGATAATTAAACTCAACAATTATTACCACCCCATAACCAACCCTCCCAAAACAATCTTGTAAAAATACAAAAATTGGACAATACATTTTAAAATATTAAACTTTGTTATACAGCTCTCTTCTATATCACAAGATTACTAGATCTCGCTCCGTGTCATCATTGTGTTGCATGTGCGCATGCACTACGCAATGACATCACCAGAGCAGAGGGAGGAGCTGCAGGCCACTACGGAAGGCCGCCCACATTGAAATCCTGAGGGAAAAGGCAGCGAAGGCACACGTAGCAGAAAGAGGTAGTAATAGCAGGGAGCAGAAAGACTTCTGGGAGATGACCTCAGAGCCAGAGGTGGACGGGGTCTAGGTGGAGGAGGAGTGAGAAGATAGAAAGGCCAGAAGGGGGAGGGGGATGGGGATGGGGGGGAGGAGAGTGAGGGTGAAGGAGGGGCTGGAGGAGGAGAGTAGTGGGAGTGTGGGATAAGTGAAGAGAGTAAGAGGAGGGAGTTGGAAAGGGAGAGAAAGTTGGAGGGCGTGCTGGGGGAAGGAGAGAGCAAGGAGGAGGAGTGTGTAAAGATGTTCCTTGTCACACCTACCCCCCCCCCCCACACACACACACACACCACATTATTGACCTCTACCGTTCCCCCCACACACATCCCCTGCTCACAAGCGCACACACACAAACTCATTCCCACATGTGCATGCACTCAAGAGTGAAGGAGCTGGTGGAGGAGAGTGGTCTTCCCCTACCCAGCGTATCTCACTCAGCTTACTCCCTCGTCGACATACAGCACCCACCCAAACCCCTGCCTCCACACAAGAGGGGAAGGGGAGCAAGGAAGAAAGTGAATACCTCCCGTCCCACACTCACATCACTTCCTGACACTGCCCCAACCCCAGTTGTTCCCCAATGATCCCTTCCAACCACAGTCACACCTCCAGACACATTACACCCAACCCCACTACAATCTCCCACTCGAGGCGCACACACTCATCCACATTACTTCCCAACACCTCCCTGCCCTGCACTGTCTGTGGCCCTCCCAGCACTCCCTATAATATCCCCACCCCTCAGTCACTCCCCAACAACCCGCCCCCCCCCCATACAAACACACACACCACACCCTCAACCAGTCACCCCCCCTCACAGTACACCCCCAGCCAATCCCCACACACCCCATCCTCCAAACACATACACTCAGACATTCCCTGACAACATGCCTCCCCTACACACACCCTCCAACCCCATACACTTACCAACACCTCCACACATCAAACCTCCAGCCACCCCATACTCCTCCTTGACAACACCCCCATGTACACACTGATCACTCCCCAACACCCACACATGCACACATACCCCCAACCCCAATCATTCCCCGACACTCATGACACCCCCTAAAAACACATCCCCAGCCACTCCCAGAGAACCCCACACACATACCCCCAGTCACTTCCAACTTACACACACAGAGCCCTTCCATGCCCCTCCCCCAACACACACACACATATATACACATACATGACGGAAGAGATAGGTGGAGGGAGAGTAGGGAGAGGGCAAAGTGAACAATGTGGGGGAAGGGGGAAGAGTGTGAACCCAGACAGCACACACCCCCCCCCCCCCAGCTCACTCACCCCTGATTCCATTCACACCAGCCCCGCAACAAACACACACACAGGGAATGAAGGGCAATCAGTTGAGATTGTAAAGGGCAATGAGTACACCCTGCAACACACACACACATACACACACGTGGGAGAAGAAGGGGGAAGTGGAGAACATAGTGGAGGAGAGAGAGAAAGCGTACACACTTGCACAGGGGAGGAGAGAGAAGGATGGTGGGCAGAAAATGGGGTTAGGTTTTACCTCAGTGCGCACACAACACACACAAATAAACTCCTCCCAATATCACTTACACATCCCCCACACATACACTATTCCAGTAACACATAATACACCATTCCCACACAGGTGGGGAGGAAAGGGGTAGGAGAATATGGAGAGTGCAAGGAGACAGGAAATACATGCGCACACACACACACACACCCTCATACATATCACCTACACCACCATATACATCTCTACTCTCCTCCACCACTATTGCACACCCTCTGTAAGCCTTCTCACACATACACACACACACCTAGCCCCTCATACCTCCACCCCCAACAGAGCAAGTACAAAACACCAATAATATACACATCCAGGTCCTAAAATCATTTATTTATTTATTTAATATATATTTCTATACCGGACTTCACGAATAGAATTCACATCAGGCCGGTTTACATGGAACTTAGGGGAAAAAAACAAGAGTAACCAAAAAACAAGAAGGCTGAATCAAGCAAAGTTACATAAAACAAGGGCATAGAACTTGGGGGCTAAAGTAGCCAGGAAGAAAGGTAGAGCGGAAATTAGCAACAAATAAATAATATATAACTGGTTATGAGATAAGAAACAGATAAGAAACACTTTTTGATGTAATTAACACTTTTTCTTTTCTTGAGTGTTCCCTTAATAGTCAAGGGAGAAAAAAAGGAGGGACGAGGTTGAGAATCTCTTGTCCTGCCCTTCCTTTCATTAAAGTCACGTTCCCTACCCAGCCGTTCCTTGTACTTTCCACTTAGGTACAAACGAGCAGGCCGATGCAATACCACCAGGCGCTGGAGCTAGCGCACCACTTACCATGCGCTTGGATGTGCATTTTGGACGCGCTAAACTAACACCCAATGCAATACGGGAGGGATTAGTGCATCCAAAATACACGTCTAAACCAGTGCTTAGCTAATAGCACTCATCACATGTAAATTACATGCAGATGAGGCTCTTAGCAATTAAACCTGCAATTCAAAAAATTCCCATGCAGCCAAGTTTTACGCCAGCCCGGGAGCTGACGTTAAGGCAAGCCACACTCAAGGGCTCCATGACTAAAGCAAAAATCCTGCTTTCTGTGGCTCCTCCTGTTAGTATCGTCACGATACTAAAGTAGGTGGAACCACAGAAAGCATCATGATGCAAAAATAGAGTCTTAAAAAAAAAAAATTCTGTGTGCGGGGTCCGGCAGGGTGAAAAGGTCCAATCGGGAATAGCCCTGCTGGGGGTGGGGAGGGAGCTCTGGCCAGGTCAGGTGCTGGGGTTCCCGAAGCTGTTGTGGGCGCACAGCCATGTCTCCTGAGCGTTCGATGCTTGAGCGCCAGGGAAGCACACGTTTTACCTGGCGCATCCCTTTCAGTGCAGCAGCAGCTCGTTCACATACTGCATCGCGCGCCCAGGGGAGTTGGATGTTACACATTGAAAAAAAAACAACGTGTGCCCAGTTTGCACGCACATTTTTACGTGCGTGATATTGCATCGGCCTGAAGGAATCTAAAGTGAAGAGCCCAGTGGCATAAGCTGGCGATATAAGCGAGCAGGGGCGCAAAAAGGGCTGGGTTGTATTCCACTGGGACAAATCGAGCTTTGCTCAAAGGAAACCGCGCAAAGGCGAAGATCAAAGGAAGGACGACTGTGAGATGCAAACCTTTGTAACAAATCGGAACAACTCAATGTCGTTTGAGAATGCTGGGTGCATTGTTTTCATTCCTAAACCTTATATTCTGTTACAAAGCTCGATTTGTCCTTGTGGAATACAACCCAGCCTTTTTGATTTAAGCGAGGTCATCCAAGAAATATCATCTATTCCCCCTGATGAAGCCGCTTTCAGCGAAACAACGGGCCTTTGTCGGAGCTTAGAAAAACTCCCCGGTACAGTTTTCCCCAATGGCCTCATATTTGTGCACAAACATTGGAAAAACCGTTGCGTTTAAACTGACAATTCTTGGGACCTACCTAAGTACTTACACAACAGGACAAGCAGTTCAGAGAAATGCTCTGGGACATTTTATAACTTTTTCACGGACATTTCTTATTTATAAGAGGGCATTTGAAGAAAATCTTTTTGAAAAAGTCACATGCGGTGAACTATTTTATTGTCTCAAAATGTTTCATTGAATGTTTTAGGGTAACACTTTTGCTTAGGAAAATAAAAAAATGTTTTAGGGTCGCACGTTTGTTAACACCAATGATGTTAAATGTGCAAAAGCATTTTTATTTTTTTTTTTAGTATCGTTCCCCTTTTTCTTTTCTCTAATATATGTACTTATGGGAGCAAATTAGCAAATTGTTTTTCTGCTACTTTGCTCTACTAGATATATATATATATATATATATATATATATATATATATATACACACACACACTCTCACACACACAATGCACGTTTCAGAAATCATGGTAGACTGTCTAATCAATATGTCATCTGTGATTTTTGTTGGTAGAAATCCATACTAGACTGGTTGAAGGTAATCTCTCACATGGTTGGCTATGGAAATGTACCCTTCCTATTGACCATAGAAAATCCACATTCTGTTGGCACCTCACCCACAATGAAACAAAACTCCTTCCAGCACCAGATATTTTGTGACGCCGTGGATCCTCCACTTTAGAGTTATGCTCGTCCAATTAACGCATCTGGTGAGACGGGAGCAGTGTCCTTGCCGCATTGGCTGCTGCTGACCAAATGGAAGAGGTGGCAGCAGCGGCAGTGGCAGTGTCTGCATTAGTACCATGCAGCATACATAGTTCCCCCTAAACTGAGCGTGGGAGTGATTGCCCAAAACATTTCAGGCGTTTACACGGTCACTCGCACATTTTTCTTTGCGCTATATACAGATATGCAACGATAATCCTGGCGCTCAAAAACTGGTGGTTTAAAAAAAAATTGTTGCTCACACGAAAAAAAAAATGTACATGAGAAAGACTTGCCTGCACTGCCTCCACTGTATGCAAATCTTTCTCATGCATATTCATTGTAGATATCCTGAAAACCTGGCCTGTTTGTGGCACTTGAGGACTAGCGTTCGCCATCCCTGCAGGAGCAGAATACCTCACTTCAGTCACACATGCAGAACAAAGATCCTCCTCAAATCTCTCTCTATATAAAAGGCTTGGTCGGTCAGTCGGTCGGTCATGCTGCCATGTCTGTCTGTGGCCACCAGATTGCGCCTTGAACAGTGGAAGGTGCAAAGACAATATGCTGTTTGCAAAGCCCAGTCTCAGGCATTCACATACAGATACAGACACACAGCATCTCACACATTTATACACACACACAGGCTCTTCTCTTAATTTATCGATACATTATAAGAATAGTCCATTTTTCCTCTTTGGTTTGATTTTGAAAATGTGCATCAGTTGTGAACCAGACAACTCAAGCTTCGCCAGGTACTTTTCACTAATATGCTGTGTCTGCAAAGCCCTCTCAGGCTCCCACACACAGGCACGGACACAGATACACGCAGGCTCCCACATGTGCATACAAACACACAGGGCATCTTCTGCAGCTGCCGCAGGATGGAGCCACAGTGACCTTCCTTTGACCATCATGTGATGGAGTCTGCGGGAGCCCTCTCCTTCTTTGACCACCAGAGGATGGGAACCACGGCCGCCATCTTGCAGGCCTCATCCTCTAGTGTTGAGCATCCCTGATTGTTTATAGGCCATGGCTCACCTGTGGCTATGAACTGGTTAAAAGACAGGAAACAGAGAATAAGAATAACTGGTCAGGTCTCTCAATGGCGGATGGTAAATAGTCCAGTGCCCTAGGGATCTGTACTGGAACCAGTGCTTTTTAATCTTCCTCTGTAACAGTCGCTGTTTAGTGCTCCCTGCAGTTGAGCAATGAGTCATCTAATATACTGTCAGTTTACAGAGAGGTTCCCTATGTGTCTATACGTTTTCTGTTAATTACTTAACAAAATAAAACAAATATTTATCATTTTCACTTTTGTTTGATTTTAAAATTTAAAGCTTTTATGAAACAGTCACCCTGAGCAACGCTGGGCAGTTTTTATTTACTAGTACAGAATAAATGACCACAAATTAGAAATATGCAGACAAAAATTGCATTCTTCTTTGCTTTTCTGACCCCGCTAGCCTCACCCCTCTCCACTGTCCCTGTGTGAGGGGAGAGAAGTGCTGGATTAGAGAGCAGAATGGCTCTTGTTTGCTCTGCTCTTTCTGCTCCAAGCTGACCTTCCTCCTTTCCTGTTTCCTGCAGGCTGCCTGGGAGGGGTTGGAGCAGCTAGCAGAAGGCTGTAATCTGCTCAAGATTCAGGGCACTGACCAATAGTCATGGGACAGAGTTCCATGTTTTCATCTATTTGGGTCCCCTGCTACGCAGGGCCTGGGGCAGTTGCCCCTTTTTTGCTTAAGTAATAATGGTCCTAAGCCCATTACTCTAATGACCAGGTTACCTGCACTCTCTCTTGTGGTCCATAAAGGTGGCTGCTATATCACAAATCTACTTGGCACATCCAGAATCAGCATGCCATGGTCATAATGTTTTTAAATGTGTAACCCACTTCAAATTGGAGATAGGCAGGCTATAAATTCTTAAATAAATACATCTTTAAATCTAGAAATTTGCTTAACTTACATAATAAAATTAAAGCTGTGGACAAACAACAGCCAATCAGATGCTAGGACTCCGTGTCGCCCTGCGCTCACACACGACAGATGTCACAAATGGATGCATGTTTGGAAATCACTCCATGGCCAGTAACCAGAACACTTCTCCCATGCACAGCAGACCAGTAATGGGAAGACAGTTCTCCTCAGCAGCATCCTGCTGATATCCCTAGGCACTGATATCCCTAGCACTCTAACACAGGAAATACCACTCTATGCTCCATAGTATTGGGGGCTTGGGGTCTCTGCTGTATGAGCCGACGCCTGACAGCCCGATCAGAAGGAACAGGCAAGCCAGTCCTGGCTTTCTGACTCCTTATTTCAAAGTTTATCAGTGCTTGGCACCGGGAGCTGAGAAGCCGGGAGTACCTCACCTGCACCTTGTGATGGGGATTGAGGTGTTCACCCTGGGGCAGTATGTCCTTCAGGGGCTCTTCATGGGGTAAGAGAGGTGTTTGATCCTTGCACAATAAGAGTAGGAATAGCAGTAGTAACCTTCAAACTTTCATTACTAAAAGTTGCTCTGTTGTCACTTGTGTTAATCTGGTTTCTTAAATAAGCACTTGAGATGTCTCTTGAATATATAAATTCTACACTTGTTACGGGCACCTCATAAATAAAAGAGAGATCAAAAAACGTTCACCAAAGTTTGCAGCTTAGTGTGCTAAAGAACAAGATACTGCACATGAGTTACCCTCTGTGGTTCACTCTATGTTCAGAGTGAACCACAGAGGGTAACTCATGTGCAGAATGAAGTGTGTTTATCACAGGTTCTGTTACATAACAGACGCAAAAGGGGGTTGAATTAGCCCAGGTTTGAAACTCGGGAGTGGTAGTGCCAATCATCAAGACACCAATGAGTGAAGCCTTCACAGTTGTGTCCGTTACCATGTGTCCAATATATGTGAACGTATTTTTCCTGTGATGTCAGAAAGTTACAAGGTCAATGCAACAGAAAAGGTGGCAGGGCCCCCTAATGATGAATACACAAGGAGAGGTCATAGTCCTTTTAGGACAACACATATACAGAAGGTAGAGGACGACTAAGTTATAATATACACCATGTAAAGGAAGGTATTGGATCCAGATCACTATACCTAAAAGTGCAGCACTCCTTTAAGGAATAGCACTTACTGAGAAGGTGTAGGATTGGCCTTTTTATGGTCACAGAGAAAATGCAGTCCTCACAATGTTAGAGTTTTGTTATACCTATAATAATCCAGAGATTACATTAGGGGAGGGGGAGGCATGGTATTTTGTCACTTTTACTGGACGCCCTGCTATCCATTACCCTGGCAGCCTACAGAAGGTGCACAAGCACGTCTCTCAGTGCCCCATCAGTGGCAGCATGTGCTGGCTTCCTCGAGATGATGCCAAGGGCCGGCAGGACAGAATCGCGAGGCGCAATCGGCCATCCTCCTGCAGGTGTGTGTTCGGGAGACAAAGCAAGGTTTTACCACCGATTCTGGTGCACAGAGCTTTCAGGCTGTCCTTCCCGTGAAAGCAAGGCAACTTTCTGAAAGCGAGCTACTTCTGTAGACTTCCCCTCCAGCTAGCATACAGCGCGTGATATGCAACGCCTTCATTATAATTCCAGAGTGCCTTTTAAACTTTAAAATATATATATTTAGGGAGTGTTTAAGCATGAATCAACATAGGAAAGCAGACAGAACACTTTAGTCATACTTGAGGTGCTTAGAACAGCAGGCTCTGTGTGTGTCGTTCACCAGGCCTCACTCAGGCGCACGCAGAGAATTTTCCATGGAATCGGGCTGCTCGCACTAATTATTCCCATCTGTTTCCTCACTGGCAGCCTCGTGAATCCACTGCATGGGAAAACTCATGTTCTGGGAGCTGCTGGAAGAGCCCAATGCCTGAAACGCACCAGCAACACAGATTCAAAGTTTCCCTGACAGAGGAAGGACTCGGTCATACAGTTTCTGCCAGGCCTCTTTTTGCTTCGGGTGAGTAGCATTGGGCTGTCTGTGTGCGACGTATCTGAAGTCTTTCTTATCTGTTATTCTGATCTGCAATACACAGCCCAGAGGTTAAATATTTATTTAGATTGTTATATTTCACTTTTTGGGTATTCAAAGCAGATTACATTGAGATACTATAGATATTTCCCTATCCCCACAGGGCTTACGATCTAATTTTGTACCTGAGGCAACAGAGGGTAAAGTGACTTTCTCCTCAAGGTCACAAGGAGCAACAGTGGGATTTTGAACCACAGGGTCCCTGGGTTATAGCCCACTGCTCTAACCACTAGGCTACTCCTCCACATCAAAGCAAACCCCCAACATGCAAGAGCTGAAACCAGATTTTACTTCCACGCTACCACTGCTCGAAAATTCAAAACTACCACACTCTGCAAGTTTGTATCTTATTCCCCTCAACAGTAGGCTTTTTGGCTTTCCCACAACTTATACTATCAAATGAGGTTAACAATATCTATGAAATCTTGTCCTTAATAAACTGGTATCCTTAGGAGAAATATGTATTTTTTTATTTTATTTAGACATTTTACTAGCTTGGCACCTCAAAATGTCGTCATCATCATCACTGTCTGCTCATTTACATTCTTGTATGGTCTGCTTCCTAGCTCTCCTTTCTTTTTAATCCGAATATATTATTCTGTCCTAGCATCTTTTGGTATAGTTACTCCAAGTCCACTGTTTCTGCTAGTTTCATATCTTCCAATTATCAGTGTGATGCTTGCCTGTACTGAAGATTCAGAAAGATGGGAGTTACTAGGCAGGTGTAGCTCCCAGAAACCTTAAACCCTAAATATTTCTAAGAAAAAATGAACGAATTAAGGCAGCCATGACCATTTCTGTTAAAACAGGCCAGATGCACTATGCTTTCTTTTTCAGTCAACACAACATGGGAATAACCCTTTAGTGCATCTGAATCTTAACAATCTAAGAAGTTTTACTATTATGGCTAGCTCAGAAAATCTTCAGTGGAGACAGAGTGAGAGAGGCCGCGTACGCCTGAACACTTTGGAATTTGCCGTGGGCACAGCCAGCTCGGCGACAATGGTCAGGTGACCCGCAGAATTATTTTGAGATTCGAGCGGCTGCCCCAGATGTGCTGGCTGGGGCCAGATTATTTTGTTTTGCAAGGCAGCAGAGCTGGAAGTTGCCATGGCAACAGCTGGCCGGCTCCATGGCCTGGAATGCAGTCCCAGGGCAAAGGCTTCATGTGGGGCACCTCCAGGTTACGGAGACGCTCTGCCGGGGCTGGAAGTGGATCCAGGAAACCAAATGGGTTGTTGATAAGATAATGGCAGCTGTTTTCAATTTATTTTCCTTAAAAAGTTTTAAAGAGCTACAGAGTTCAGTCTCTCGATGATTTTAATGTGCAAATGCAGTCTGTGGAGTTGAAAAAAGTGCATCGTGATCTAGTTTGGAACTGGAGGATTGCTGAATTGGAGGTAAGCCCAGGTTTACATAGTGTGGGCTGGGGCGGAGATGGGTTGGAGGGAGAGGAGTTATCTGAGCTACTATATCTTGGAGTCATTAGGCTGAATTCAAATCCCAGTACAGCCTGGGGTGAGGGGAATACTAGGTCCTGAGGTCACTGCTTTGGCTCCCCGAGTTAGTTATTGATGGATGTTTGTTCTTACGTTTGTGTATCAGAGTTCCAGAAATCAGTATAGGGGTGACAAATAGCACTGTGCCACTGAAACACTACACCACTGACGCACTGAGCTCGGGCTGCATAAGATAGAGGGCTAATATCATTATCACACTAGGACTAGCTTCGTTAGTGGGCTAATATCATTATCACACTAGGACTAGCTTCGTTAGTGGGCTAATATCATAACATGGGTATTCGAGACCAACCGCTCGCTCCATCTCTTTCCTTTCTCCCCCAATCATTCCACAAAATAGTCATGACACTGTATGGCATTATAAACCTCGAAGGCCGCAGTTTATTAAACATAACCCGAGCCGTTAAATTAACATAACATAAACCAAATAGTCTTAAAACCCCCCCCCCCCCCCTACATTTCTCGGCCGCATGCCTCTCTTCGCTTACCGTCGCGGCCCAACGGTAAGCCGGCGTCCCCCCGTCCCCCCCCACCGCTTACCCCGCCACGTCCACCAGCGAGGGTAAGCTTGCGGCCTGAGCATCGGCCCCCTCTTGCTCTTTAGGCCTTCCCGTGTAGTAGCCCCAAACTACACGAGCATTTTCCCCCGTCCCCCCCCCCCCCCCCCCCATCCATGGCTTTCACAATAGCAAATAATACATTACAGCTCTGGCTCGGGTTTTTTCGCCACTAACAAAACAACTAGTTTAGTTTTGTTCCCCCACTGCGGCCTTCAACAAACAACTGCTGTTTCAGCCCTTCTTCCAAGGCATCATTAAAGAGATCCATTCCAACCTCTGACAAGTGCACCCCATCGCCCAAAAAATAACCTCCCAGTCTTTCCCAGGACCAGGTATGCCTAATCCAAAACCCCCCTTCTCTAACCAGCTATTTTCCAATTTGTCTGTTCAATTTCTTTACCCCGTTAAACCATATGGGCTCTTCTGCCTTCTTGATCCGAATTATTATGTCGGACCAGCCAAATCTCGTATGCGGCAGGCAATTCATCAAATAGGCTAAGTCCTTTCGCATCATCATAATTAAATCCCTGCACGTATACTGGCCAATATCGTTTCCCCCCAAATGTAACAATATGAACCTTGGCACACCCCGTCTCTCAATATTGCCTTGCAAGAAGTCCCGCAGCTCCCCCCACCTCATGCCCCCTTGTCCAAACCACTGTACACGCAAGTCTTCGTGAGCAATGTTCAAATTTTCGCCATAAGGCCTCTTCCGCACCCTCCGTTGTGCACGATGCACAAAAGAATGGCCCACAATCCAAGCACATTCACTATGCACCTCCACCCCATCAGATTCTGAAAAACAAAAAGCTTGTGTTACATACATTAATTCGCATCACCTCCCCCTACGTACGAACATATCTCCGAAAAACCGCCGACTTCCAGCGCCCTAATTCTTGAATTCGACGTGCCGACCACCCCAATTCGGCAGCAGTCGTGGCCGCTCCTATGCGAAAAGAATGGGAACTATATCGCTGCACGTCCCACCCCAACAGGCGAACCGTCCTGCGCAATACTGCAGTAAATTGATAGATAGTTAACGGACTCCCATTCTCGTGCAGCAAAAAATGTTGAACCCCGTCTGGTCTAATCCGCAAGTACTCCAATGCCCCCCGCACCGGGCACACACATGCATTTCCGGCCCGTACTAATGAAATCCACGCCCCTTTACCTATTTGATCCGTTTTGGATTTTCTAATATAAAGCGTCACCCGTTTCTCGTATATCCGTACGTCGTCCACCAACAATCCCGACACCCCTGCCCTCGAGTTGGATCTTGCAACTAATTCACACACCCGAAACGCCCCGAAGAAGGCCCAGGAAAAGGCTAAACGAAACAAAACTAGCTCGAACTGCGAACTGCATACAGAGCACAAGCCTTCCGCAATCTCTAATAGGTCTGTGTATCTGATAGGCAGCCTCTGATCCATACAGTAGCCGCCCCCCCTGCCCCAACCCTCCAACATCTTCTTCACTAGAAAACCGCCCGCTGGGTTGCCCCATCCCCCAAGCTTTTGAAAGAACACGAAACCCGCTAAATAACTCTTAACCGATGCCAAAGTGTAACCCGCATCTTTAGCCCATAAAATAAACTGTACCACCTCGCTCTCTCCCACTTCCCCCCCACCCCATCCCAGTGAAAACAAAAAACGAGACACTATTCCTCGTCCTGCCATGTACGACTTCCACGTGGCTGATGCCACCGAGTGCCTGATCAACTGCCATTTCTCGTCATGCCGAGCTCCCAAAGGTGTGCCGGGACCGGCTCTCCTGTCGAGTTCGCATGCGGAGCTTCTGCGCGGAAGACATCCCACTTGAAACGAGAGAGAGCATCTGCAATAAGATTCAAGGTCCCCGGCACATGACTTGCCCTAACAGTCACATTCCACCTCAAACATAACATAACCATTTCTCTCAACAATGTAGATACCCTGGGACATTTTGCCGCTTGTCTATTCACAACCTGAACCACTCCTAAATTATCACACCACCAGATCACCTGCTTGTTAGCCAACTCTGCCCCCCAAATGGTCAAAGCCACTATAATGGGAAATAATTCCAAGAAGGTAATGTTTTTAACTATTCCTTCAGCAACCCACGTCTCAGGCCATGGCTCTGCGCACCATTTTCCACCAAAATACACGCCCAACCCGGATGCCCCCGCGGCATCTGAAAACAATTCCAATTCGACGTTTGAAATTTCTCCATCCTGAATTAGGCGCGTCCCATTAAAAGATTGTAAAAAACTCACCCAAATACCCAATTCTTCCTTCACCGCTTTTGTTACCCGGATAAAATGATGACCCGCGCGGACGCCCGCCGTCCGAGCCGACAAACGCCGAATGAACGCTAGTCCCATCGGTATTACACGGCATGCAAAATTCAGCGAACCTATTAACGACTGCATCTGCCTCAAGGTCACCTTCACTGACGATCTAACTACCCTAATGGAGGCCATTAACTGGTCAATTTTTTCCCTAGGTAACCTGGAAACCATGTCCACGGAATCCAACTCTATGCCCAAGAAAATAAATTTCGTCGAAGGCCCTTCGGTCTTGTCTTTCGCAATTGGCACGCCGAAATGATCCGCAGTCCGCATGAAACCATCCAACTGCTCCTGACAAGAACCTGAATCGCTCGGTCCCACAAACAAAAAATCATCTAAATAATGTAAGGAATTGCTACAGTCATTGAAACATGTGGTAGCCCAATGAATAAAAGTACTGAAAGCCTCAAAAAAGGCACACGACACTGCGCAACCCATCGGTAAGCATCGATCAATAAAGTAAAACCCGTCAAAATAAAACCCCAGCAAAGGAAAACAGGAAGGATGTATAGGTAATAACCGAAAAGCCGCTTCTATGTCCGCTTTCGCCAACAGCGCGCCCAGTCCGGCTTTTCTCACCAAGTCCAAGGCATCGTCAAAGGATGCATATTTAACCGCACAAGCATGTTTGGGAATGAAATCATTAACCGAAGCACCCTCAGGAGAAGATAAATTGAGAATCAATCTAAACTTTCCCGGTACCTTCTTTGGGATCACTGCCAGCGGCGACAAATGCATCCTTTCGAAAGGTTTGTTAGAAAAAGGCCCCGCTATTCTCCCCAACCGGATTTCCTCCTGAAGTTTATCCCGGACTACCTCCCCCAGCCGATACGCCGACCTCGAGTTCCTACGTGTTCCCCCCTCGCCCGGACCATCATACGGAAGAGTAAAACCCCAACTAAAACCCGCTAATAACAACGACGCGGCTCTCCTATTCGGGTAGTAACGCAAACCTTCCTCCAAAGCCTCTTGTGCAATGGGAGAGTCGGCCTTATACTTTAAACATGCATCATTTGGAACCCTTACCACCCACCGACCCTTGTCCCTGCTGGCATTTGAGGGCAGAGTGAGCTCCCCCGCATGTGGCACAGGCGTGTTTAAATTTACAATCTGGGAACAGGCATGTGAGTTTATTGAATCTCCAGCACACGTCTGCTCCCCCCCCCCAACTCCTTTAACATTTCCCTCGCTTTTACGAAATGTTCCTGACCGAAAGGAAGCACCCTTGGAACTCCCGGCAAACCCCGATCCTGTACCTGCGCTATTTCCCGTGGCTACGGACCCACCCTTACTCGCACTCGCTCCTTTGTTAGTCATCTGGGTAAGCCAAAGATGAATATCCTGCGAACCCCAAGACATAAATTTATTGCCTGCCATTTTGTCCCGAAATTTCTCATCGTAGTTGAGCCATGCCCAACCTTCATAGTCTTTAAAGGCTCCTAAAATACTATCTGCATAAGATAATAACGCTCCATGCTGCGAGGGATCAAAATGGCTCACCACGCTTGCCAAGCGTAGGAAACCCCGCACCCAATTAACAATATTTTTGGCAATCCTGGGCCCTGTACCTTCCTTCTTATTCCGTTTCTTATCTTTTTTAGACATCTTCCTCCCGCCCCTTCTTCCTTCCAATAATTTGAATATATTAATAAATTTTCGCTTCCTAATGCGCTTCACTAGTCTAGAGGGCACCTCCTCCCACAATTCAGTGAGTGAAGCTAGTGCTGGTTGCCCCACGTCCCCTTTTGGCCCCTCCACTCCTATTGCCCGTTCGCTGCGGCTGCTGTCGCTTGAGGACGAAGAAGAGGTCGACGATCCGGCACTGGAACTGGAGCGCGACCTCTTCTTCTTTTTTCTTTGTCCCTGTTTCTCACCCCCATTTGCCCCCTTACCTGCTGTATAGTTGTCTCTGGCGGCACTGGCGGCCTGCCCCCCTGCAGCCCCATCAAGCCGTCCCGGCCTCGACTCCTTCCGCGCACTGGGCCTTGGGCTCCCCAGCACCCGACTCCGCACTGCTCCCTCGCGCTCCCTCCACGCTTCACGGCTGGATGGGCCCGGCATATCTTCCTCGATGCCCGCTGCGGAAAAACTCCCTACTCTGACGTCCCGGCTATCCCTTGCACAATAACTGCCATATCTGCCTGTCCCCTGGGGGATGCCAGAGGGCCTGGAGCTGGCCGAGATGCCTGCATCACCCGGCATCCCTGTGGCTTCCCGAGGAAAAATTTGATCCCCTAATGGGGAACTCAGCCCTCTCAGCCAACCGCCCATTCCCTGAATATCTGCCACCCCACGCTCAGAATCCCCTGACATGTACCCGTGCCCTGCCCTGGCCAAATGGCTCAGGATGTCTGCAATCAAGGCCGCCGGGTTAAGGGCACCAGCGTCACCCACTGGGGAAGCAGTGTTAACAGGGACATGATGGGCTATCTGGTTGCTCACCGTCGCCTGTCCAGGTCTGCATGGGCTATGACCTCCCCTTACGTCCCTGTGTACAGCAGCAGCTACCCTTACTGGGCGGCCCGGGATCCCCCTGACGCTGCTGGTGCGGCTGGGCTTATGGGGGGGGGGCGGGGTATGTACCGGGAGGCGGCCTCTACCTTGGAGCTGGGTATATCCGCGGGCTCCTGAAAATGTTTGCCAGTGCGTCTCTCCTCTGGGGAAAAAAGGCGGGGGCCGCGCCGGACCCGGTGAGGGCGGGTATGAGGTGCCCCGTCTGGGGCTTTTCCAGCTCGGAGCGGGTCCAGGCCACCAGCTAGGACCGGGGCCGTAGCGCCGGGGGGCAAGGTGTGGGCCGGAGGGGCGCCGCCAGCCGGCAGGCCGGGTGAGGGGGGGACCGGCGGTGCTCTGGGTGACAGACCTCTGCTGCTATCGCAGTCGGGGGACGTGGCTTCAGGCCCGCTCTCTCCCGAGTCTGTTAGGGCTGCCGCAACCGGCGGGGTAACAGGGGAGACAGGCGGGAGGGGGGGCGACGGGGAGGCAGGCCTGCCTTCACTCACCGGAGAGCCGTGCACATCAGTCCTGCGGCCCGGCAGCCGGTTCGTCCTCCCGCTCCTCGGCCTCGAGCCCGTCGGAAGAATTCCCGCGGGACCGCTACCCTGCTTGCCCTTGTTTCTCCTCATGGTCAAGGATGGGGGAGCAAGAAAAATCGCGAAAAACGGCAGTTGGGAGTTCGCTGCACAGCAAAGCAAAACCCTGCTTCTGCTATGCTGGCGGATTCCCAACTGCCCGCTTCCTCCGTCCTTTCCCCTTACTTATTCCTGGCCCTCCAATGGTATCACAGCGATTTGAATCGCTGCGATCCCATTGGTTACCTTATCCTCTTACTTCCCCCCCCCCCCTCCCCCGATGTCTCTCGGCCGCGCTCGAACCCTGTTAACTACGGCACGCCAGGACGAGCCTGTCGTGCCTCCTCTTATCACACTAGGACTAGCTTCGTTAGTGGGCTAATATCATTATCACACTAGGACTAGCTTTGTTAGTGGGCTAATATCATTATCACACTAGGACTAGCTTTGTTAGTGGGCTAATATCATTATCACACTAGGACTAGCTTCGTTAGTGGGCTAATATCATTATCACACTAGGACTAGCTTCGTTAGTGGGCTAATATCATTATCACACTAGGACTAGCTTCGTTGCTGGGGATATTGGCTCAGTGATGGTTCAGATTTTGGTATCATCCGTTAAAAGAAAAACCTTTCCCACTTGGGGTCCCTGCGGTACACCACTGGTAATGCCTCTCTCCTTGTGCAGTTAGTGTAGCTGGGTTCAAAAAAGGTTTGGATAAGTTCTTGGAGGAGAAGTCCATTAATGGCTATTAATCAATTATACTTAGGGAATAGCCACTGCTATTAATTGCATCGGTAGCATGGGATCTTCTTAGTGTTTGGGTAATTGCCAGGTTCTTGTGGCCTGGTTTTGGCCTCTGTTGGAAACAGGATGCTGGGCTTGATGAACCCTTGGTCTGACCCAGCATGGCAATTTATGTTATTTACCACTACCCTTTGTTGTCTTCCACTCAACCGGTTTCTAAACCGTGTTAAAGGCCTCACTGAAATCTAAGTATACCACATCCAGCTACCAATCAAAGAAGTTGATCAAATTCCTCTGACAAGACCTACCTTTGGTAAAACCATGCTACCTCGGATTGTGGAATACATTGGATTCCAGACACTGCACTATCCTCTATTTTAATAGCTTGTATTTGGCCTGTAGTTCCCAGCCTCCACCTTATGCCCATTTTTGTGAAAAGGAACCACATCCACCTGTCTCCAGTCCTCTGGAATTACTCCCAGCTCTAACGTAGCATTGAAAAGGACAACTAGTGGAGCTGCCAGAACTTCTCCAAGATCCCTTAATACCCTTAAAATCTGACCACATTGCTTTATCTACCTTTAATTTAGTTAGCTGCTAAGAAACCAATTCTAATATCATTAGAGATTTAGCTCACTTCCAATTCTAATTGCATCTATTTTCTGTGGTCCTACTCCTGGCCCTTCCTCATTGAACACAGAACAGAAATATTTGTTAAGCAATTTCGCTTGCTCCTCAGCAGCCTCCAAGCCTCAATATGCCACTTTTGCACTTCTTCCTATTGCTAACATATCTAAAAATAATTTACCCCCATTATATCATACATGCTGGTTTTTGTTCCATTTTTATCTTTGCTCTCCCAGCTTTTCCAGATATTGTTGCCCATCTTCCTCTTTCTGTGATCTCTTTTACTTTGTGAACGCTAACCTTTCTCTCTTACCTTTCCAGCTACTTCTTTAGAAAACCGTTAGCAGCCTTTTTCCTCTTTAAAAACATAAGAAAATGCCATACTGGGTCAGACCAAGAGTCCATCAAGCCCAGCATCCTGTTTCCAACAGTGGCCAAACCAGGCCATAAGAACTTGGCAAGAACCCAAAAACTAAGTCTATTCCATGTTACCATTGGTAATGGCAGTGGCTATTCTCTGAGTGAACTTAATAGCAGGTAATGGACTTCTCCTCCAAGAACTTATCCAATCCTTTTTTAAACACAGCTATACTAACTGCACTAACCACATCCTCTGGCAACAAATTCCAGAGCTTAATTGTGCGTTGAGTAAAAAGAACTTTCTCCGATTAGTTTTAAATGTGCCCCATGCTAACTTCATGGAGTGCCCCCTAGTCTTTTCTACTCTCCGAAAGAGTAAATAACTGATTCACATCTACCCGTTCTAGACCTCTCATGATTTTAAACCTCTATCATATCCCCCCTCAGCTGTCTCTTCTCCAAGCTGAAAAGTCCTAACCTCTTTAGTCTTTCCTCATAGGGGAGCTCTTCCATTCCCCTTATCATTTTGGTAGCCCTTCTCTGTACCTTCTCCATCACAATTATATCTTTTTTGAGATGTGGCAACCAGAATTGTACACAGTATTCAAGGTGTGGTCTCACCATGGAGCGATACAGAGGCATTATGACATTTTCCGTTTTATTCACCATTCCCTTTCTAATAATTCCCAACATTCTGTTTGCTTTTTTGACTGCCGCAGCACACTGAACCGATGATTTCAATGTGTTATCCACTATGACACCTAGATCTCTTTCTTGGGTTGTAGCACCTAATATGGAACCTAACATTGTGTAATTATAGCATGGGTTATTTTTCCCTATATGCATCACCTTGCACTTATCCACATTAAATTTCATCTGCCATTTGGATGCCCAATTTTCCAGTCTCACAAGGTCTTCCTGCAATTTATCACAATCTGCTTGCGATTTAACTACTCTGAACAAATTTGTATCATCTGCAAATTTGATTATCTCACTCGTCGTATTTCTTTCCAGATCATTTATAAATATATTGAAAAGTAAGGGTCCCAATACAGATCCCTGAGGCACTCCACTGCCACTCCCTTCCACTGAGAAAATTGTCCATTTAATCCTACTCTCTGTTTCCTGTTTTTTAGCCAGTTTGCAATCCACGAAAGGACCTTCACCTCCTATCCCATGACTTTTACTTTTCCTAAAAGCCTCTCATGAGGAACTTTGTCAAACGCCTTCTGAAAATCCAAGTATACTACATCTACCGGTTGACCTTTATCCACATGTTTATTAACTCCTTCAAAAAAGTGAAGCAGATTTGTGAGGCAAGACTTGCCTTGGGTAAAGCCATGCTGACTTTGTTCCATTAAACCATGTCTTTCTATATGTTCTGTGATTTTTTTTTATTTTTTATTTAACAGTTTTTTATACCGACCTTCATAGTAAATAACCATATCGGATCGGTTTACAGTTTAACAAAGGGAAAACTAGAGTAAAACTTGATGTTTAGAACACGTTCCACTATTTTTCCTGGCACTGAAGTCAGGCTAACTGGTCTGTAGTTTCCTGGATCGCCCCTGGAGCCCTTTTTAAATATTGGGATTACATTAGCTATCCTCCTGTCTTCAGGTACAATGGATGATTTTAATGATAGGTTCCAAATTTTTACTAATAGGTCTGAAATTTCATTTTTTTAGTTCTTTCAGAACTCTGGGGTGTATACCATCCGGTCCAGGTGATTTACTTCTCTTCAGTTTGTCAATCAGGTCTACCACATCTTCTAGGTTCACCGTGATTTGATTCAGTCCATCTGAATTATTACCCATGAAAACCTTCTCCAATACGGGTACCTCCCCAACATCCTCTTCAGTAAACACCGAAGCAAAGAAATCATTTAATCTTTCCACGATGGCCTTATCTTCTCTAAGTGCCCCTTTAACCCTTTGATCATTTAACGGTCCAACTGACTCCCTCACAGGCTTTCTGCTTCGGATATATTTTAAAAGGTTTTTACTGTGAGTTTTTGCCTCTACGGCCAACTTCTTTTCAAATTCTCTCTTAGCCTGTCTTATCAATGTCTTACATTTTGCCAATGTTTATGAATTATCCTATTTTCTTCTGTTGGATCCTTCTTCCAATTTTTGAATGAAGATCTTTTGGCTAAAATAGCTTCTTTCACCTCCCCTTTTAACCATGCCGGTAATCGTTTTGCCTTCTTTCCACCTTTCTTATCTTTATTTACTTTCCTAACAAAAAGTTAGTTACCCTTACAGTATTTTCCTTTTGCCCACTGCTCTTCTATGTCCCCTAGGTCTTCAACCAGCTAATGATGGCTTGAGAAAGTTTTCCTGAAATACAGATCCATTGCCTTTCAACGAACCTTCACCGCCTGCATTCTAATACTGAATCCCATCATCTGGTGATCATTGGATCCCAGATGATCATCCACTATAACATCAGAAACTCTCCATTGGTAAGCATCTGTTAGGAACTGTGGACCCTTGGCCCAAAGTGGGGTTGATGCTTCCTGAAGGGTTGGGCCCCACAGTCCCCACCATCAGGAGGCAAGGCTAACCAGGAACAGAGGCAAGCAGGGACTTCACCTGTACCGGCCCTCGTTCCCCGCAGGTAGAGCCCTTGGGTGCTGGGGCTGGCTAGACTTAGGAGAACCTCTGTGTGGCTGGTCTCGGAGAGAGTAGACGACTGGATGCAGAGAGTGTCAGAGAGGTTAGGTACAGTCCAAGACAAGGGTACTCTCGGAGGGAGGAGAGAGAGTCTCAAGTGGTGCAAGGCCGCTGCAGCTCTGAAGGGAGTAGAGCAGGACCACGTGGGAGTGGCCTTGAGATGAGGAGGTGCAGGTGTGGAGACTGTGGACTGTGGTATGCTGAATAGGGCTAGAGTGGGGAACCCGCTGTAGCAGGTGCCAGGAGAGTAGCAGTGCAGAGGTACCACTCGAGACACGGCAATGCAGTGACAGGATCTTCTGTAGTAGAAACGCTGGGGAGTGCCCTGAGGAGCGGGGGCACCGAGACACAGTCCGGTAGAGTTACAGTGCTGAGCCAGGTCTTGATGAGAAAAGGCACTGGAACAAGATCCTCAATGTAGAAGTGCTGTGGAAGTCCCAAGGAGCAGAGGGCACTGTGGTAGGGACTCAAATGTAGAGGCACTGAGCCAGGCCCCGAGGAGCGAGAAGCGCTGTGGGAGAGTCCAGGTGAAGTAGCACTGTGCCAGGCCCCGAGCAGCGGGAAGCAAGGCGAGAGAGTCCAGGTGAAGTAGCACTGTGCCAGGCCCCAAGGAACGGGAAGCTCTGAGAGAGTCCAGGTGAAGTAGCGCTGAGCCTGGCCCCGAGGAGCGGGAAGCGCTGAGAGAGTCCAGGTGAAGTAGAGCTGTGCCAGGCCCGAGGAGCGGGAAGCGCTGAGAGAGAGAGTCCAGGTGAAGTAGCGCTGTGCCTGGCCCCGAGGAGCGGGAAGCGCTGAGAGAGTCCAGGTGAAGTAGCGCAGTGCCAGGCCCCGAGGAGCGGGAAGCGCTGAGAGAGAGTCCAGGTGAAGTAGCGCTGTGCCAGGCCCCGAGGAGCGGGCAGTGCTGAGAGAGAGAGAGAGTCCAGGTGAAGTAGCGCTGAGCCTGGCCCCGAGGAGCGGGAAGCGCTGAGAGAGAGTCCAGGTGAAGTAGAGCTGTGCCAGGCCCCGAGGAGCGGGAAGCGCTGAGAGAGTCCAGGTGAAGTAGCGCTGTGCCTGGCCCCGAGGAGCGGGAAGCGCTGAGAGAGAGAGTCCAGGTGAAGTAGCGCTGTGCCTGGCCCCGAGGAGCGGGAAGCGCTGAGAGAGAGTCCAGGTGAAGTAGCGCTGTGCCAGGCCCCGAGGAGCGGGCAGCACTGAGAGAGAGAGAAAGTCCAGGTGAAGTAGCGCTATGTCAGGCCCCGAGGAGCAGGAAGTGCTAAGAGAGAGAGTCCAGTGAAGTAGCGCTGAGGCCTGGCCCCGAGGAGCGGGAAGTGCTGAGAGAGAGTCCAGGTGAAGTAGTGCTGTGCCAGGCCCCGAGGAGCGGGAAGCGCTGAGAGAGAGAGTCCAGGTGAAGTAGCGCTGAGCCTGGCCCTGAGGAGCGGGAAGTGCAGAGAGAGAGAGTCCAGGTGAAGTAGCGCTGTGCCAGGCCCCGAGGAGCAGGAAGCGCTGAGAGAGAGAGTCCAGGTGAAGTAGCACTGTGCCAGGCCCCGAGGAGCGGGAAGCGCTGAGAGAGAATCCAGGTGAAGTAGCGCTGTGCCAGGCCCCGAGGAGCGGGCAGCACTGAGAGAGAGAGAAAGTCCAGGTGAAGTAGCGCTATGTCAGGCCCCGAGGAGCAGGAAGTGCTAAGAGAGAGAGTCCAGGTGAAGTAGCGCTGAGCCTGGCCCTGAGGAGCGGGAAGTGCAGAGAGAGAGAGTCCAGGTGAAGTAGCGCTGTGCCAGGCCCCGAGGAGCAGGAAGCGCTGAGAGAGAGAGTCCAGGTGAAGTAGCACTGTGCCAGGCCCCGAGGAGCGGGAAGCGCTGAGAGAGAGTCCAGGTGAAGTAGCGCTGTGCCAGGCCCCGAGGAGCGGGCAGCACTGAGAGAGAGAGAAAGTCCAGGTGAAGTAGCGCTATGTCAGGCCCCGAGGAGCAGGAAGTGCTAAGAGAGAGAGTCCAGGTGAAGTAGCGCTGAGCCTGGCCCCGAGGAGCGGGAAGTGCTGAGAGAGAGTCCAGGTGAAGTAGTGCTGTGCCAGGCCCCGAGGAGCGGGAAGCACTGAGAGAGAGAGGCCAGGTGAAGTAAGCGCTGAGCCTGGCCCTGAGGAGCGGGAAGTGCAGAGAGAGAGAGGTCCAGGTGAAAGTAGCGCTGTGCCAGGCCCCGAGGAGCAGGAAGCGCTGAGAGAGAGAGTCCAGGTGAAGTAGCACTGTGCCAGGCCCCGAGGAGCGGGGAGCGCTGAGAGAGAATCCAGGTGAAGTAGCGCTGTGCCAGGCCCCGAGGAGCGGGAAGCGCTGTGAGAGTCCAGGTGAAGTAGCGCTGTGCCAGGCCCCGAGGAGCGGGAAGCGCTGAGAGAGAGAGTCCAGGTGAAGTAGCACTGAGCATGGCCCTGAGGAGTGGGAAGCGCTGAGACAGGAACCTGGGAGGAGAAGCGCAGAGATCCATAGCGCAGGAACAACACGTCCATAGAGAAGGAACTGGCATCAATAGGGACCAAGGAACTCGTTGCCAAGTAGGTTAGTGGTGGCTGGAGGTAAGGCTTAAATATCCAGGGCCTATGATGTCATCAGCCGGGGACGAGCCTGAAGTTCCCGCCATTGGCCCTAGGGAGGCCCAGGATCAGAACGCTGGTCGGCGATGTTTTCCAGCCGCCCTGTGGAGCACAGAGAGCCAGGAGGAGCGCGGCAGCAGCAGCTGGCCACCGCCGCGAGTGTACCGGGGATAGTGAACCAAGCATGACATGCCGTGAGTTGAGCCTGCTGTGGGTGGCCAGCGGCCATAACAGCATCAGGTCCAATATTGCCCCTCTCCCATATGGGTTCCATTACCAGTTGATGGAATGGTTCTCCCTGCAGAGAATCCAGGATCTCCTTGCTTGTGGATGAAATAGCACCAGGACGTCTCAATCAGCATCCAGCAGATTAAATCACTTAGCAATAGCACCTCCCCTTTCAAAGCAGTTTTGGAAATATCCTCCATTAAATATCCATTTCTTCTACCCTCAATTGATATCTTTATATCTCAGCAATACAAATAGATGCCCCAGACCCTCTTTCCAAATTAACCTAGAGTGCGTCCTCCTTAAATTTTAAGCCCTGTGGTTCTGTTGCTTTAATATTATTTTTATAGTGTCACTTTTCCTCCCTTTCTTCCTACCCAGTCCTTCCTGAATAGATTGTAACCCAGTATAATTATATCCAAGTCATGGTTTTCCGTGTACCATGTCTCCGTGATAGCCACTGCATCCAAGATAGCCTCTTCCATGACTCTCTGTAGAGCCGGGACTTTATTTCCCATGCTATGAGCATTAGTGTATACAGCTTGCCAGATGTTGCCCTTTTCCCCCCATTTCTCTATAAATGTCAACAGCCCCAGATTTAGGTACGTGCTTAGGACAGTAAATTCTGAAGGTGCCAAAAAACACTGGGACCCCTTTTTCTCCCACGGCTCTCCAATCTCTGAGGGTGATACCCCAGTCCTCTGCCTCTAGGCGCAGTTATCTTTAATCTGGTACTTGTGTTGAAGAATGGCCACTGTTTGGGATGGTGGCTTGATTAAGCCTAGTTTTCCATTTCCCTTTATCTAGATGGGCTTGCTTCACTCAGTTCCAGTTCAATAATGTCTGTGGGGGGGGGGGGGGGGGGCACGATTTCTCCCAAAAAAACAGAAAACCCCATAGTTTGGTTTTTCCTTCTGGCAGGTTGCCATGTTGCTGCACTGACCCAGAAACCCTTGGAGCTATTTAGAGCAGCTCAAGGGATGGAGTTTTATGCATGTGACAATATTCCCATCCCTCCAGCTTGCCTGAAGCGCCCTGGGCATAAAACAAACACATCCTGGAATCTCTGTCGGTCTGTGCTTACAGGGGAAAAGTCTGCTAGATCCAGTCCACAGTTGTCCTAATTTTCACTCATCTACTAGCTTGTGGCATGAAAGACTCTTATGAAGCGAGAGGCTCTGAGCACTTAGTAACACAAGGAATACGACACCACAATTTGCAATGAAAATAAGAGAACTTGGAAAACAGGAACCGAGAATTCATCACGGTGCGAGTAAAAGCACCACGAATAAGGAAGAGACGGCACAGACAAGGTTTGCAGCAGAGGATGCAGGGTTCAGTGGGGATAATAGTCACTCAACGCACAAGCAAGCTATGGAATCTGTTGACAGAGGATGTGGTCAGGGAGACTAGCATAGCAGGGTTTAAAAGAGGTATGGACAGGTTCCTGGAGGAAATGTCCATAAAATATCATTAACCAAGGAGACTAAAGAAAGCTATTGCTATCCCTAAGAGTAAGAGGAAACAGATCTACTTCGTCTGATTGCGAGGTACTTACGACCCAGCCTGGCCACTGTCAGAGACAGGATGCTGGGCTTGATGGATCTTGGTCTGACGTAGCATGGCAATTTCTTATGTTAGCACCTAAGCCTCGTGAGGTCAAATCCTTCACTGCTACCTTAGGCAAATCACTCTTTCTTTGCCTCAGTACGAATCCTTGTGTGTGAACTCATGAGTCACTTTCTCTTTTTCTGCTTCAATATTAATACTCTTGGTGCAGTTCTGTGCAAAACCATTCTTAAATTCTGTGCAGAAAAATTACAAATTCTATGTACAGTATATGTAGGTTCTGCAAGACTATCTGGAGTAGCACCATACAATATAAGAGAGAGAGAGACTGGTATAAATGATTGGGAATTGACAATAAGGAGTGCAACGTCCCCTTGACCACTTACCACTTCTTAGGTCTGGGACTGACCTGGCAGGAGCCCCCCTGGGGCAGACTCCATCGGTCCTCACATTCTTGGCACCTGGTGCCTCCACCTGGGGAAGGTGTTATTGATTTGCATTTCCCTCCCTTCACCCCAGGAAAATAAAAGGGACTGTGAACAAGGCTGGCAGTATGTACAAATATATACAGGTTTATTAGACTATTTATGTATATACATTTCTACATGACTATGTACATAGTTAAGAGGATGTCAGACAGCACACTTATCTACTCATGGTTAGTAGTCTCAGGCCACGCAACCTCATACATTTCTACAAGGTAGCAGGATCATTTAATATTTTGGCAATTTGGATTGTTGGCTCCCACAGTATACCACCATAAAGAATAGAAGGGACCTCTTGTGTTCCCACTTAATCAAGTGTTATTATTATCCTTCCCCTTTTTTTTTCAAGTTTCACCCACGTGAAAAGATGCTGGTGGGGGCAGTATTGGCCTGGGGGAAGGTGCGTTGTATCTAAACCGCTGACCTCTCCTCAGTGCCGCTTCTGCTCCGCTGAAAGGTCTGTGTCAATGCTGGGATCCACGCCCTCCTGGGGCACTGCTTGATCTGCCACTGGGGTCCGTGCCTTTTTGGTGGATCATTTGCTCTGCCGCTGGGGTCCATGCCTCCATGGGTGGGGGACTGCTCTCTCTGCCACTGGGGTCCCCTTGCTCCTGGGAGACCACTCCACCCCCGGATCTGCACTGTTCTTTGGTTCCTGGCTTGGGTTTATAGTGCCACTAGGCACGTGGCTTGTTTAATGATTCAGGCCCTCTGCAGTCTCAGCTTTTAGTGATTTTACCTCTGCTAAGCTCATAGCCAGTCTTTCGCTTTACCCAGCCTGGATGAGTCACCTTCTCTCAGCCAAAAGGCCAAGACCCAGGCAGGACCATGGGAAGAGAATGTGCACACCCTTCCATCCTGTCTGGTTTTTTTTATCTCTGTTGTCTGAGAACTGGGTACTCAAGAGTCTGACTCCCCTTGTTAGGGTGAGAATCTGCTTCCTATGACTGTTTATCAGTGCATTTCTCTCACAAATCCCTCTCTCACTCAGAATTCTCCAATGTAGGACTTTTCCAGTCATAGTTATGCAGGGGTGGATTGGCCCATCGGGGGATCGGGCATCCCCCGGTGGGCCGGTCGCTCTAGTCACGTGGTCTGCCGAGCGCGGCTGTGACAGAGCCACACTCAGCAGACCACGTGGTATCTCCTGGGCCGGCCTGGGTGGCGAATCCCCGGGCCGGTCGTCATTGGGAATCCGCTCCTGTAGTTATATATGATTTTAAAGTGATATTTCACTGTATGTTCACAATAGTAGTCCAGAGGGCTGTGACATGCAAATTCCCTACATGAGTCTCTGACTCATCTATTCAATGGTCATTTAAGCACCTTCACAGTAAGGGGTCTGGCAACCTTTTCATTCTCATTCTGGGTTTCCTGGGCTGGCAGCTCATGTTACATAGCTGCATTGTCCTCTTTTTTTTCTCTGCTGCAGTTCACTTAAATAGTAGCATGCTCTTTTCCCCTCTCTCACTTGGGAGGGAGGGTTCAGCAGAATGGGGAGGGGAAATCAAGGAGAATGCGAGGTAAGAGGGGGCAAAGGACCACTGATTGGGGGCGGAGGTAGCAGCAGAAGACATGGGGTGTGGGGATGTAGTAGTATGAGGAGAAGGAGACAGAGGATTTGGGATTACAGAGGGGAGTAGTTGGCAGCAGAGGATGTGGGCTTGGGGGAGGTGGGGTAGTAAAAGGAGGGAGAAGATGCAGAACCATAGCGCAGATATCTTTTCCCTCCACCTACCCAGTGCAGTCACCTCTCTCCCTCTGCCCCCTTATTCTCTGGCACAATCCACAATCCTCTCTTGTCAGGAGTTGAAGAGCAGTGGACATCTCTATCTGCTGCCTCCTTTTTCTGCCAGCCTCTGAACTGTCCTTCAAGTTTACTTGCACGGTTCAAACTTCAGATGGAGGCCAGCAGAGAAGGTAGCTCCCGGTAAGATGCTGTGCTCTGACTCCATCTACTGGTGGGAGGGGATGATACCAGGGAGGAGGGTGGAGCTGGAGAAAGTGTGGGTTGGAGAAAGGAGAGGCTGCCAGCAGACTTGCAGCCAGAAGTTACTGAGTCACGATGGTGCAGGGGTGTGTGTGTCACTTTTTCTCTGTGCCTCAGTTCTAATTCCCAGCTCTCTCTGATAATGGACAAGTCACTTTTGGCTTGATGTACTACAGGGATTTTCCTTTCTCCATGACACTAACTGATAGTAGATTTAAAACAAATTTAAGAAAGTATTTTGTAAGCCAATACCCGATTAAACTGTGAAGTTTTTTTGCTGGAGGATTTGGTTAAGAATTAAAAAAAAATGTTTTGGACAAATTCCGAGCGAACAGGTCCATTAACAATTATTAGCCAGGTCTACTTGGAAAGTGCCACCTCTTCTGGGAGTGAGCAACAGGGACGGGATCTCCCCACTGGGATCTGCTGGGTAAGAGAAGAGATGCTGGGCTTAATGGGGCCATTGGTATGACCCAGCATGGCACTTCTTATTTTGGAGAAATTACTTACCTGATAAATTTGTTTTCCTTAGTGTAGACAGATGGACTCAGGACCAATGGGTTTATGCTCTCCTGCCAGCAGATGGAGACGGAGTCAGGTTTCAAAGCTGATGTCACCCTACATTCACCCCTGCAGTGACCTCAGCCCTTCAGTATTCTCTTCAAAAGCCACTGTGGACATACTATCGAAAAAAATTAATTAAAAACTTGATTGAAAATGGATAACCATAACCTTCCTTAACCAACCATAAACATTGAACCTCAGTAAGATTACAGATGCCCTGATCTAGGAACTGGATGATGACTTACCTGTAATCTCTTGGAATCAATATCCACTCCACGGGAGAGTCCTTGGCACCATTCTTGGGCAGCCATGGGCGGGATGCTGAGTCCATCTGTCTACACTAAGGAAAACGAAATGATCAGGTAAATAATTTCTCCATTTCCTAGCGTGTAGCCAGATGGACTCAGGACCAATGGGATGTACAAAAGCTACTCCCGATCGGGGCGGAAGGCTGCCACGGTCCAGTTAACACCACCTTTGCAAAGGCTGTGTCCTCCCAGGCCTGAACATCCAGGCGATAAAACCTGGAGAAGATGTGCACGGAGGACCATGTCACCGCTCGACAGTTGTCGACGGGAGACAGCATTCTAGCTTTCGCCCATGAGACTGCCTGAGCCCTAGTGGAATGAGCTTTAACCTGGAGGGGTAATGGCTTTCCTGCTTCCACACAGGCTTCTGTGACCACCTCCTTAATCCAGGGAGCTATGATAGCCCGCGAAGCTGGTTCGCCCTGCTTCCTTCCACTGTGAAGGACAAACAGGCAGTCCCATCTTTCAGACTGGTTCTGAAACTTCCAGATGTATTTATTTATTTATTGTAATGTATTAAATGCTTTACCGAAAGCCCAAAGCAATTTACAGAATTAAACAAAATTTGCACACAAAACTGAAAAAAATTACAAATTAAAATAAGATAAAACACATAATCAATTAAAACAATGCAACATGCAGCAAATCCAGATGACAGCCTGCCCTGAATATTTCACCTCCATAATTACTGTAAAATTTTTTTTTACTATATTTACCATAGAAAATTATAAAAAATTACAGAATAAAAACAAGTGACTATAATAAACCTTAAGTTTGCTGAGTCAAGTCAGATGAAATTACTATTACATAGATGCCATAAACCAGGTTTTTAGCAACTTTCAGAATTTACCTAAATTGGTTTCCTCTCTGATATTTATTGGGCGACTATTCCATAACCTCGGACTGGAATCTGAAAATGATCTAGCTGCCAAAAGCCTATGTTTAAAATTTTTCACCGGAGGAGGCTGTAAGTTGTTAAGCTCGAGTTTGTGGACCCTTGGGCCGACAGGAGGATGGAATACCTTGGGGAAGACCCGAAGGTTCTCCTGTCGGGTGGCGAGGCAGGAACCGAAGACGTGACCGGTGGACCCTTGGCACTGGAGACTGTGGCGACAGTGGAAGCAGAGGAAGAGTCGAGAAGAGGAGCGGTGTATTCACCCCTGGAAGTCTGCGGTTCCCCCAGGAAGAGCCCGTAGGAACCCGGGACTTAGGTGGACCTTTAAGAGGTCAGGTGACGATGCAAGGGCCAACTGGAGCTTCACCCTGGAAGCCCGTGGTCCCCCCAGGAGGAGCCCGTAGGGACCCGGGCCGCTGGGACTTAGGCGGGCCCTTGGAGACGGTAGTCTTGAAGAAGTCCTAGGTCGAGTGCCAGAGGGTCGTCGCTCACCAGTCCGAAGTCGTACGCCGGAGAATCACCACTTGCCAGTCCGAAGTCAGGAACCAGAGAATCACCGTAAGCCAATCTGAAGTCAGGAACCAGGAACACGAAGATGAAGCAGGAACCAGAAGCCAAGCTCGAGGAACTCACTGAAGCAAGCAGACTAGACAAAGCTCACAGGAGACATTGCCAAGTCAAGGAATGGTCAGAGGAAGTCTCCCTTTATACTTCCTCTGACTCTGGAGATAGGAATCAGCTGAATCCACTTAAAGGGATGAGGTCCCTTTAAATCAAATGAAGAGGCGCGGCCTCGCGCCTAAGGATGGCGGCGGCCATCTTGGATCCGGGCTGCAGAGAGGAGCAGGAGCGGCTCCGATCCCGGTGGTCAGCCCGGGGACTCGCGCTGCAGCGCGGAGGTTGCGGGCCCGGCCCGGGGCGGTCGGCCCTGCCGTGGTTGGAGGACGAGGTAGGGGACCGCACCCGTGGCCATCCACGGGCACGGAACACAACATAAGTAACGACCATTAGATGAGTGAAGGTTTCTATTAGGCACATGCCGTGGTGCTTGCTGGGATGGCCAATGTCTTCAGGCTCAGAGACATGAGATCTGATAACTCGTCTTTGGAGAAGAAACGCATCATGGTTCGGTATGGTTCCGTTCCTGGAGGGATTTCCCCCTTCCTCCAGGGAGTCAGGCTCTTCCTCCATGGTGTCTGTGTCCCCTAAGGGGAGGCTTTTGTCCGGAGGAGGCACGTCTCGGGGAGGCCGCGAGGGGCCTGGAAGGTTTTGGTCTTCTGGTGCAGACTGTGGCTGTGTCACCGGTGGCACAGATTGTGCTTGGACAAAGGTTTGCAGCCCTTTGAAGAATTCCACCCAGGAAAAGGTTCCTGGGTCTATATTGAGTCCAGCGGCATTCCCCGAGGGGCCGAGCCGGAGATAGAGAGGTCCGGGGTACTATCATTGGTGGAGCCGGATTCCTCTACTGGCAGAGGGGGGGCCTTGCCTTGGTTCCCCCTGAGCCTCTTCGCACTGTAGGCACAGGGCAGCGGCCACTTCCGGTTGTGCAGCTCTCAGGTGGCAGGCTGGGCAGAGGGCTTGTCCCTTGGTTTTCTTGGCTGGTGGTGCCATGGTTTGTGCACACGGCGTGCCTTAAAAACTTGTCTGTGCGCGCCGGGAGGCTTAGTTGTGTGCTCCGGGTGCGCTGACGTTGTGCGTGCAAGTCAGTAGATGTGCGCGCACGGGCCTATTTGTGCGCCCGGCACCATTGAGCATGCCGCTGTGCACCTGGCACCGTTGTGCACGTCGCTGTGTGCACGGCACTGTTGGGCGCGCACCGCTGTGCGTACAGCTCGTTTGTGCGCCCAGGTCGCCGCTGTGCGCACGGTTCAGTTGTGCGGACAGTACGGCGATCAAGGGAGGGGAATGGCACCGACAACCACACGGGCAAGATGGCGGCCCCCCCCCCGGAGGTTCTCCACGTGGGAGGACCCTCGCACCGGACTGGGGCTGCTCAACCCGATAGACCGAGCCTCGGGGACCGGAGACTTTAAGAAAGTTTTCTACCTTACCTTGTCTCGGCGCTTCCCGGTCTCAGGCTGCAGGGGGAGAGGGAAAATACCTTCACCGCCACGCTCGGTATTGCCCCTGCTGCCTCTCAGCCACTCTGGGGACTAAGTCCACGCCAGGAACCGGCTACTGGACTGAGGCTCACCTCTGAGGGATCTCGGAAATCACCTCAGGAATTCTCAACTGGGGGAGGGACCCTTAGGTATCACCGCAGGAGAGCGGGACTCGTCTTGTGGAGGTAAGATTTTCTTTCTTCTTTGGTTTGGATTTTCTAACGCTGTGCAAGCGTGTGTATGGTCCCGAACTGCTAAGGAGATAGAGAAATACTGAAGAGCAGAGCTTCCTGCAGGGGTATATGTAGGCTGACGTCAGATTGAAATCTGACTCCGTCTCCCAACTGCTATCAGGAGTACGCTATACCCATTTGTCCTGAGTCCATCTGCTACACGCATAGAAACTAAGAATGTCCTTTTTCATGTAAAATGCATAATTTAATTATGTGTGGTGAGGTGAGGGCTGGGAGAGAGAGAGGGAGTACAATGTTGTAAAGTTCGCCTAGGGCACCAAATATCATTGCACCAACTTGGAGTCTGCCACACAGACTCCACACAGACACCAACTTGGAGTCTGCCACACGGACTCCTACCATTCACCCATCTCCCACTTCTCCACAGGGCAAATGCTGGGGAAATGTAGGAGGCAGGTCCAGAACTGCAAGCATCCTAGAATTATCATCACTATCTGGCCACTTCTCTGGAAACTCTGAGCCCTGCTCTCTCCCTTCTGCAGCATTTCAAATCATTGAAAGGACCAGACTCCAAAGCGAGGTACCCTTGGCCCTTTCAATGCTTTCACCTGTGTTATGCCTTGGGGGGTGCACCATCTCCTCCTTAGCCTCAGGCAGCATACTGCCTTGAGCCATCCCTGGTTCCACCTAAATATCAGTTCCTGCTTTCCTCCTCTTCATCACCCCTTACCATCCCATAACCCCCACCAATAATTCCTCTTGATTTCAACTCTTTCTTAACTCATGTAATACAGGAAACAGCATCTCTCCCGTTATCAACAGAGCTATATGTTAGCTTAATGAGAACAGTCAAGCTTTTTTTGTTCTTGAATACCGAATAATTTGAAACCTAATTTCTTTCGGAAGGCTGCTCCACAAAATAGGAGCCATAACAGAACTTTAGCTCTTATATAAATGCCAGCAGGAGGGCGTGGAGCCCAGGGAACGCTGAAATTAATGTTGGGGATGGGGCTATCATGGCCATCGCCTCTATTCGTTATCCCCTCCCAAGCCAGCCCTGCGCGCCGGTGCATTCATTAATCCCTGCCGCAGCCCTCTCCTGCAGGCTAACAGCCACGCCGCTCTCCCCAGTGCCCTCTTCCGGGAGCTTTCACTGCTAACCCATGCAGCCTTCTCCCGGCGGAGGTGATGCACTTCTGTCCCCTCCCTTCTATGCATTTACTGCTAACCCCTGCAAGAGGCACAGCGGGAGCTAGAAGAGCCCACCTTTTGATGGGAAGGAGTACAGGACTTTACGAAAAATCCCCGACAATTTGTTCTAAAGCCGCGATGTAACGCAGAAAACCTACAGCACTGCGTATTACTTTAGTAACTGAGACCCGAGTGCACGTGCAGGCTCCTAGCACGCAAGCTAAGCCGCATCGTCAGACCCTGCTGCGCCGGCTCCGCTCTGGACGAGAAGGAGGTACCGGATTGGTCGAGCTACAGGCCGTGAGGCAGGCGGCCGAAATGGCATCGGATTGGCTGAGAAGTTGGGCCGGGAGGTAGGGAGGCGGCACTAGATTGGTCGGATTGTCGGTCCAGGAGGCACCGGATTGGTCGGGGAGTTGGCCCGGGCCGCGCTACCATCCTGCGGGGTGGACCCAGTGCGGTGGCGCTGCGGCGCTTAGTTTACCGCGGCTTCTTATCCCGGTTATTAATGTATGGAAGGAAATAAAGCATGGGAGGCTCCCAGTCCCGGGATTCCGGAGAGAAGTCCCCAGCCCTGAAGGGAAGAGTTGTGTGAGTTTCTGCAAAGACTGATATTTCTCTGAATGGGACTTATGTCAGTTAGCAGCTCCAGGGCACAGAGCCAGAAAGTTTCATTGTAAAAAAAAAAAAAAAAGGCAAACTTATGTGTTCCTGTTTATTGCTTATTACAACTATGATAGGAATGAGAAGGATTCTGAGCGTTTTATTTTATAAGAATAATTCGCTTACTTTGTTGCTGTATATATAAATGGTGCATTTTTTGGGCAGAGGTTGCTTGGTTAGATGTGTGAGCAATGTTCGTTTTTTAAATTGCAGAAAAATAGTTCAGTGTAAAAAGAAAATTTCGTAGATGTTGAGTTGCTTTAAAAAAAACTAACAGACAAAAATCATATCCATCGGACAGTATTATGTGAGCATATCAATCAGTTTGTGTGTGGACTCTTTCTATAAATTAGTTGCATTACATTGCCCTATTTTGAGGTTCATATAGTCTTTTGCTGGCTCCATCATTCAAGTTATTTAATAAGACATTGAATTTTAATTTGAGTTTAGTCCTCATTCCCGAGGCCTGTTGATGGCAGTGTGAATCTCCTCATCATGTTTCTAGTGAGTAAGTTTTATTCTGAGTTCGGAATAAGTTCTCGTTTCCCACACATCAATAACGAGAAGGTCACCTTGTGACGAATTTGTGTGGCCTGGGAAGATAATCGTGTGACTTGTCCTTTGTCACCTTAAAATAAATATCCATTTAAAATGATGGCGCTGATGCATGAACCTCTAAATCGGCTTCAGTTTGTTTCATAATGAGAAAGCGTAATAGAGCACAGGATCGAACGTGCCAGCACCTTCTGCCTCTGAGTGGGAAGGGGGGTGTGCATTTTAACTCCTGGTGTAGACATCTCATACTTTGGAATCCCATTTTATTCGTGAGAGGATTCGGGGTGAGAACGTACCATCCACGGAAAGCAGCTTTAGAGAAAGACTTGGGTTGTTGGCACAGGATTGAATCCTCCCGAGAGTAAATAAGTACTGTTTTATCTTGGCAGTCATCCTTGGAGACCTCATTGCTGGATTTCTACCTTAACCTATTTTGCGCAAAATATTGGGGTGCTATGAGAAGTTAAGGGTCGACACATAGGTTGTAAGTGATTAACTCAATACATCTTTGACAAGCTTTCAATTTCATCATTAGTGTATAAACACAAAACTTCCTTCATCCGATCACAACTTGTGTTGACCCTTAACCTGGCAGTTTAATGATATAACAATGTAAAAAGTCCTATATGAAAACTTGTAGCACTGAAATGGCAATTAACACTGTTGCAGCCAGAGGGGTGGGGTTTACTTCTAAGTGAGAGGTTTAGGAAGAAATCAGAAGGATGGCTAAATCCCTGTTGAAATGCCTTAGAAAATGAGTGAGAATCTTCCATTGTTCCCTAAAATCGAGTAAAGAGTGAGACTCATTGAAGAAGGATAGCCTACCCTGGGGACTTCTCTTTCAGCAGGCCCTGTGACTGCCATCTGTCACTCCGCTGGTGACTGGGGAGGTGGCATTTCTCAGACTTAGCAAAAAAAAAAACAAAAACCATAAAAATGACCTGTCTCCCAGTCAGTCTAGCTGTGCTGGACGGAAAGCAACTAGTCATGTTTTCATCTCCTGGAATCACGATTTGATAAAATTGCAATTTGCTGTGAATGGGAGTAAGGTTGCCAATTCGGTTTCATGATTTTCAGAGCAGGCTAAACCAGGCCTGGTTTATTCGAATGCATGGCTTTCTTATTTCCCAAAGAAAAACAGGGATATAAATATAGACCTTCATTTTCAGTTTTTATTTTATTTTCCCTGTGAATTTCAGTGTTACAACAAACGAATGTCAGTGGGAAAATGACTTTGATATAACACACTGGAGAAAAATCATTTTTCTACTGGTGATTTCTTGTTTGTTTTAACATTGATTTTCAGAGGCAAAATAAAAACTGAAAACTAAAGTTCCTAGCTGTAGGTCCCTGCATGTAGTGGAGTAAACTCATGATTGGATTACTCTGTCCTTCATGACACAGAGCCAGCTGGCAATCTTAAGTGGGAGTCTCCTGCTATTCCTTTTAGGGGGCTCCCAAAATGCTGTGCAGTACTCTCTGGGGTTAAGGAATCCCATGGCAACAGTTCATGGGAATGTCTTCCTCTCCTTATTGCAGACATCGTTCTCATGTTTGGAGAGTTTTATCTGACAGCAAGAAAGGCGTGTGTTGCTTAAACTTTGAGGAATCGGGGATTCACAAGAACAGCTCTGTGTGTGTGTGTGTGTGTTACACACCAGCATGTACACAGGGAGAATTGCATAGATGCAGAAATCATTCATGCAGTGACAGTGCTTTTTGAAGGATGGATGTGTCCTTTATGCCAGGTTGCATGCTGCACTTTTTATATGTATTGTCTTTGACTTTAGTCTTTGTTAAGGATCATCTGTTATGGTTTTGCTTTGGAAGACACACCCTGAGCAGGATGTGCACCTGTTCCTGTCCTGCCCTCTTCACCCAGCCGGGAAACAGGTGAACCAGCCCACTTGCATATTAAACAAACACAGAAGGATGAAAAGGTTGCTGGAAGAGCTCCTCTTCGACAGTGGCCCGATTTTTAAACACTTGGACATTGTTGGATGGCCGCAGCTGTTTTGGCGCTGGATTGAGGGAGGTTTCCAGTCCAAGCCATGACGCTGTTTGAAGTAAACATAGACTCACAGGAATGTTTAACAAGAGTGAGCAGAAACAGACATATGATGCCTGACCATATCACACTGCCTTAGAGCATTACAGGAGTTGGGAGTCCTGCATTTTATACTGACAGCAGCGGGACTACGCATCCCAGAATGCTTGGGGATGACAGTCTCAAAGCTTTCCCTGTGGCCTGGAGTTAGTCAGCAGGTCTGTGGCATTAAAACTAGGAATGGGTAAGCTTTTTTTTGTTCTGAAAAATTTTGAAGCTAACTGGTAGCATTAACAGGGACGTTCTCCTAACTTCTCAGGGCCTCTAAAACAGAATAATCATTGATGACCTTTTAGTCTTCCTCTGAAGTCGCATGTTTTTCAGTAAAACCCAACATTTAGTCACTTGTGTGTTATTGGTGAGTGGGAGGTCTCCCAATGAGAAGGTGCTTGGACATTATTCCCCGCTGTCAGGCCGATACAATAAGGTGCGTTCAGCAAAACGCACAGTTCTGCCCGCACTTGAATGCACAATTTTGTGCCCCTAAACATTACTGCTGTTTCAGGAGGGAGTTTTACACTCTCAAACTGTACATTCAAAAAATGTGTGGTCAGCTTTGTGCCCTTGCGTGGGAATTCTCTGCTAATGAGGGCAGTAACCATTTCCTTCTAACTCAGAGAGGTGCGTCGGGATAACTCCCATTTTCCTAGAGCTGGGAGTTTTATTCCTGATCAGAGGTGGAGTAATGTTTCCGGGCGTGCGTATGGGAGAGAGATTATTTATTAGCTCTAAGCAGAGCAGGGCAGGACGGCGAAGCTGAGCAGCCGGTCTGCAATTGCCAAGTCACTTGTAAAATAGTGGATGGGAGTTCTTGAGTGCCTGTGGCGTGCTTTGAAAAGGGATGGCCAAGACTTTCCCAACTATTGCGGAGAGGATGAAGGCTGGCAGGACAGCGCTTGCAGCCCCAGCCCTGGTGAGGAAGCGGCCACTTTGAATAGTAAGCCATTGCAGATGTATTTACCTCGTGCTTACATTACCCCCACTACATGCTAAAAGCAGCGCACAAGCCTGTGCATAACTCCAATTCCACATAACCCTCCTTCCATGCCCCCTTCTCACATTGCTTAAAGGTATTTGCAGATGAGGAAACCCCAGATCAGTGCCAAAGTTCTTCCAGTTCAAGACTTTTCTCAGCGGTCTAAATGCCCCTCCCCCCTCTGCACCAATCCAGGTGCATGCAGAGCCCTGGGCAGCCAAAGGTTTAATCCCCTGGATTTTGGCAATGGTCACCCTGATCTGCTGCCGCCACCTCGTGCTCCTCACTCCCCTCCCTGTTCAAGCATGTGCTGAACGCACGTTTCCCTTTTCCACACATTTTACTTTTTAAATTCCGAATGTATTAGCTTAGCATTTAGTTTGCGGCCATCGGAAGTTTTTTAAAACCTGTAAATCTGTGCATTTAAACACCCAGAGCCCAGTTTCTTAATGCCCCGATTATTGCGCCGGCTCCTTCTCTGTGCTTCCTGTACAGTGCTGGAGGCAGACCTCAGCCAGTCTGGTTTTCAGGAGAGCCGCAATGAATACGCATGAGATGAGATTTGCACGCGCTGGGCCTCCAGTGTATGAAAATATATCTGGGGCATGGCTATTGCGACTCTTCTGAAAACCAGACTGCTTACATGGCCTTCCAGGACAGGAATGGGAAGCTCTGTTTTACCCTTTTTTTTTTTGCTGGCAAAAGTGCCTGTTTGTGTTTTGTTTTTCCAGTTTTCCCCTTCCCTGATTTTTTTTTTTTTTTTTTTTTCCCCCCCCCCACGTCCTCTCATTGGGATTTTCCAAGATCTGCACCTATAGTGGCGCCACCTGTGTCCTCGCCCCGGGCTTCCATGCCCACTGCATCAGCCCTCCTGTTTTGTTTTGTTTTGCGGCTCTGGTGGCTGGTGACAGCCGGGCATGGGCCTGACGTTTCATCGCCCCTAGGCTTCTGAGCCAGAAGTGTTCATGCTCTTTCCTTTGTTATCCCGAGGGTGGGGGAAGAGGTGGCAGGAGAGCTCAGGGCTCTCCCCCCTGCTGTAGTATCTCATTTCGCGTACCCATCGTGTCATTAAGGGGAGCTGTGGACCACCCTTTGGGGCTCTGATCCTTTTTTTTTTTTGAGTTACTTTGGACAACTTGGGTTGCCTTTCTGCCCCAATGTCCCCGGGTGTATTTGAAATAGTAAAATGTTCTGACTGTCACTGTTGTTTGCCCAAGTGACCGTGCAGGCTGCAGGGGAACTTTAGGAAGGAGGTCACTTCGGAAGGGCGAGAAGGAGCCGAGGAGCCATTGTGGTGTTCCATTAACTACCCCGAGGGCAGGCTGAGGATAAACTTCTGCCCTCTCAAGGATCCTCGGTACTTGCTGGTGTGAATTACCCTGTCTCCTGGCAACCAAACAGCGGTGGGAATAACTGAAGATACAGAAAGACTGGGCGAATTGTGTTCAGTATCCATGCAAGACCAGGGTGGATCACCTTTCAATGTGCAAAACTTAACTTCCTCTTCCTAGAAATCCATTCTTTTTTCAGAGGGTTTTTTTTTTTTTTTAGCATGCAGCAGGGGTAGTATAGAGTTCAAATAGCCATATTGGTTCTGGAGCCGATCTTTAACAACTGTAAAATCTGTCACGAGCATGTGCAGTTTTAAGGTATTGTTTTTTAGGTGATTTCCAGGAGCTTGTGCCAACGTGTGAGTGTCGCTGGGATGTCACTGAGCCCCGACTGTTTGCCAGCTCAGGCTCCTCGTGACCCTGGATGCTGCACGCATTCGGATTACTGTGGCAGGACGGAGGAGGAAGATTCTGGTTTCCTTTACCTTGTGTTATGCTATTCATCACTGCTTTTAATTTGTCAGCTGTTCTTGCTGTGTAAGAGAGAGGAAGGAAGAGAGTCCATAGAAGGGAGTGGCAAAGACGGGGGAGGATTACCGTATTACCTTTTATTTATTTATTTTTTTTCACTACAGGCTGATCCAGTCCTGGTTTTGCGCCGCTGCCTGCAGGGACTTGTTCCGGCGGTGTTACTGATAATCCTGAGAGAAGCAGAATTACAAGTCCCTGCGGACAGTGGCCTGGGTCAGATTGTCCTAAAACTCTGGAGCTCATTGGTAACCCTATAGGCCTGTGCAATATTCGCATGCGAAAAACAGGCGTCCAAACGGGGGGGGGGGGTGCCCGTTTTCCTATCGACCTCTCCTGGGTGCTCAGTGTGATTTGCTAATGAACAGCCGCTTTAAAAAGGCCACGCTAGGGGAAAGTGTGTCTCTGGCACATCTTTGGCATTGGGTGCACAGCCAGGGGTTAGGAAGACGGATGCTGGTAAATTGAGCGTCCGTTTTCCTAACCTGACCACAGTCAAGGGTTGTTTTTTGTTTTTTTTAATGTTGCTTCTTTCTGTGGTTCCTCCTACTTAGTATCGCGATGATATTAAGTCGGAGGAACCACAGAAAAGCAGTATTTTCTGTTGATGGCTTGGGGCGCCTCCAGACTTAATGCCAGCTCCGGGGCTGGCATTTAATTGTTGAGGGTCAAAACGTGCGCATCGGACACACGGTGATTTTTTTTTGTTTTGTTTTACGCGCGGCACTAGCTAACAGCATCATCAACATGGCATTTGCATGTGATGAGTGCTATTGGCTACGCGCAGGTTTGGACGTTTGTTTTAGATGCGTTAATCCCGTTATTGCATCAGAAGTCATTCTAGTGCGGCCAAAATGCACGTTCAGGCGCGCGTCAAACTGCGCACTGGGCTGAGCGCACTGTATTGCATCGGCCCTGTGGTGCAGAGGGAGTGTGAGAAGCAGAGGAGAGGTGAAGAGGGAGTAACAGGAGGATAGGGAGCGAAGGAGCCCCAGAGAAGCAGAAGGTGCAGAGGGAGCAACCGGACAATAGGAAGAGGAGGAGGAGGAGAAAATGGAGGGACTGAATGTGAGAAAGCAGTTGGATTTTCTATTGCTGCCAGCTGTACCCCACTAACACTGCTCCAGGTTAAAATCTCAGCTACCTTATAAATGAGCAGCTGCTGGTCACGTTCCCTCTTTGGTGCATTCCACCCTTCCAGGTTTATTCCTGCTCTCTCTACCGTTGTCTGGTGTCTTTCTTGCTTGGCTTCAAGGTTACACTGTTCTCCTCCTGAGGCAGACAGAGTATCAGCGCTGCCCCACCATAGGCCGCTGCATTTTCCAGTTCCCAGGCGCCACCTTTTGATGCTGTGCTGGAGGAGAATCGCTAATCAAAGGGATACTAAGAAAGAAGCCAAAAGCATCCCTCTTCCTACAGCCACCATCTCGGAGAAAGATTTCATGTGTTCCCCTTAAGGTCGGGAGGTCATTTGCCAGCCTCACCCTCCAGGATTTTAATGGCAAATTGTTTTTGTAATTATTTCTACAATTTTGTTTTTAGACATCTCTTTTTTTTTTTTTCATGCCATGCCCCTCCTCCTCTCCCTCCCCTTCCCCCCCCCCCCCCCCCCCCCCAAAAAATGTTTGCAGTTGGCTCTGGCTGTGCCCCTGTTTTCAGGGTATGTTATGCAGATTTCACACTCAGGGGGCTGACTCCTTTTGGTTCAAAGCCCAGCTGTATCCCATCTTTTCTCCATCACAGAAAGACATCGGACAGTTGGCTACCTCCTGCCTTCTCCCCCTCCCCCAGCCATTCAGTCTTCCTCCAGGACCCCAGGTCGCATAACTCTGGCTGTCCTGGCAACAGAGATCTCGCTGAAGACTTGGCCAGGATCCTGAGCAGGATTTTATCTGAACGCTGCAGTGAGGAGTCATAGTGAGTGGGCCCAGATTAACAAGGGCCGCAAAAGACACCTCTTCCTTCTCATCCCCAAGAGAATTTGAGGGACCCTCCTGTAGCAGAGCCTCCAATTTACATATCTTTGCTGCTGCACCAAGACAGTGAAGAAACAGCACCCATTTACATGTTATCTACCCTAAACTTTCTGGCCGAAGAATGCAGGGGAGTCCTGGGTATTCTAGCGCCCCCTTCAGTTTCTCAGTAGCAGCTCAGATTCAGCTGTTAGGTCCCTTTCCCAGCAACTTTATAAATATTTTGCAGCCACTGGTTCCAAGACATGGTTATGTTTAAAATGTCTGGCTTGCCTGGTGGTTCAGGTGGCAAGTACTATGCATGGCCATGCAGAATGGTCCCCCGTTTGAAACCTCCGTCACCCCCCCCCCCCCCCCTCACTCCACCCTAGGTCGGCTGGAACACAAATATATTGTGGAGGTCGCATCACAGGCCTAGGCATGAGGAAGTCATGGTTATTGCTCAAGGGTGACACCTAGTGGCCCGATTCAGGATCCATGAGTTCCAGAAGAAGCCTTGATTGATGGTTCCTGGCCCAGGACTAGAACCATCACTGCAATGACTGGGACCAGTTATGTTGGGGGGAGGGGAAATGCAAAATAGAGTTAAAATCCTTGGGTTGTTGCAAGTGAAGGCTCATGGTGCCAGATCCCAGTCCTGGTTCTGGTTGAGCTGGAAGTTCAGCGGAGCAGAAGGAAACAATGAAGTCAAAATAAAATAATAAAATGTCTGCAGTAATGAGACAAGCAAGATATTAAAATCAGAGAACCAAAAATATATTCTATTTTGCAAATAAAAATCTTTTCCAATGAAAAGCCTGCCAAAAGCTGCTGGATTATCTCAGCTGTTTTGTTACCATGTGGCCTTTGATATTATATATAGCATGTTCATGCTGATAAATTTGTGCTGTTACTGTTTAGTGTGGCATTAATGTGAACAACAAGGAAAAGACAAACAACACAGAAAAAAAGACTTGAGAGGACTGTGATCAGTATGAAGGGGAAATCTGTGATCAACAGGTTGGGCAATGAAGGAAGCCCGCAATGGTAAATGTAGCTGGTAGCTACGTATATCATAAGATGTGCTCCCCAGAGCATTCAGTGCTCCAGGTGCCAGAGAGCTCCAGCACGTACCAGAAAAATAAATGTTGGGTCCCCCTGTACAAGCTCACACTTTCAAACGGTCAGAGCAGATGTGCTACAGCTCAGGAATCACAGGCCCCAAAACAAGGAAGTGGACTGGTATCTCATCAAAGGTACCATCATGTATGACGTGGGCAAGGCAGGACATAGGGCATTCTCCCTCACCCACAAAACACAGGACACCAATTGTGAATTCAAGCCCGCAGTTTATTAATGAATCCTAACCCAAGCCTCAACAAACAATATGACCTCCTCCTCATAGCATTTATGCCACCATGTCCCAGTGACCTTACTGCTTCCACTCCTCCCCTCCCCCAACGGCCAACTCAACCAGCGGCTCCCACCGCCGCTTACCAGTCCTCCCTGCCCTGTTCCAGCAGGAAGAACCCGCAGCCCGAACAGTGACCTCCTTGCACGAAGCCACCTTGTGTAGCAGCCCCCCCCCCCCCCCCCGGGTGCAAATCATTATTGTTGAAACAAACAACAATCTTAGGGCTTGGGTTTACCCCACAACTGCAACATAGATAACCTCACTTCTATACATAACAATCCCCAAAGCATAAAAAAGGGGGGAGAGGGTGGGAGAAAATTAAAAAACGCTGCTGCTGCTGCAGCCGCCAGGTGACTGAAGTAACCACGCTACCTCCTTGCACCAAGCGGGAAAAGAGAAACGCCACATCCCCAAGCTCCCCCCCCCCCCCCCCCCCACAATTACCCATGACCCTTAGAGGAAAAATGTAACCAATCTGAGGCACTCCTAGCAGTTTAAAAATTCACAGCCTGGCAATCTACAATCTGGCCAGTAATTTGCGCTTAATCAGAGATTGGATATTAGATACCTCCTCCTTTTTAAATCTTCTGGCGGATAAGGCTCAGACTCACCCACTGGCTCCTTCTTTTGTGTTGCAAGCTGCTTCTCCGTCTCTCAATACCTTTTTAGTACAAAATGCTCTTATCCATCCTCTTCGTGTATCATGGAGGAAATTGATGTCCCTTCTAAAGCTGGATCACGTGTGTGCTTACCTTTTACCAATTCAAGGGAACCCTGCCTTTACGCCGGGCTCGCAAACACTCGCATTTCGTAAATGGGTAAAGGCTGGTATTACAAAGCTGGGCCACGTGTTTAATCCTGAGGGCCAAATTCTCTCGATGATGGAGCTGAAAGAACTATATGGTAACATTGATATCGGGGTCTTCCCTTATCTACAACTCCAGCACTATATTGCTTCCATACCTCTTACTTCGCGGCAGGTCACTTCCCTTACTGCAATAGCGGATATCCTGCTTCTAAAAAAGGAGGACACTCCGTCGCTCGCCACCTACTATCGCATGAATAGACAAGCCATTTCCCCTGATACCTGTGCTATTTTGGTGGAAAGGTGGAATCGGGATAGGGTGTTCCTGCTCACTGAAGCCATTATAGCAGCTTGTTTTTGGCGGATCTCCCAACTCTCATCAATATGTATTATCGCGAAATGCAGTACAAATTTATCCGCCGTGGTTATATTTCCGCTCAGGATGCTTATAATTCAAAAATTGTACCAACGCCGCAGTGTCTACGATGTGGCGAGATGTCCGGCTCAATCTCGCATGCATTTTGGGCATGCCAGCCAATTCAGACCTTTTGGCGTAAGGTACTCAATTATGTGGAATTGGTGTTAGGGTTAGATATTCCCTTCTCCTATTATTGGCTTCTGTTTGGTTGTATTTCGCCTCGACGTGTGAGAGTTTGGGGTTCTCGCCTCTTCATACAAAAAGCCTGCTTGGTAGCTAAGAAAATTATTCTACTCAATTGGAGAACCACGGATCGGCCTTCTTATTGGGCCTGGCGTAATCATTTACATCAAATGATGCAAATGGAGGCTTCCATTATGCGACAACCGCCGAGTCAAAAGAAGAAGTTTCTTGCGATTTGGGGCCCGTATGTGCAGCGGCTTCCTCACCGGACCCGCAGTCTCATCTTAAACGAGTGACTAGGTGCGGGGATAACTTCCCCTGAAGAAAGATGGCAAGCGTTGCTGAAGGACCTTGAGGCACTTGTGACCTTGGACCTGGGGGGGGGGGAGGGGAGATAGGGGGCTGGGGGTAACACACAGTTGTGTACTGGGTTTGTAATGGGGAGTATATCAGAGTCAAATACTCTGTACTGTCTTGGATTATATTTGAAATAAAAATTGTTTTACAAAAAAAAAAAAAAAAATTCACAGCCTACATGATGGGAAAAACCCATGCACCCCCTCCCCTTTCTATACTAGCCCACCCTCACTAACCTCCTGCAAGGGGTCAACTGCCCACCCACTGCCATGTTAATGGTGGAAGAGGGACTTCTCCCCCCCACCCCCCCCAGCCTATAATTATATTTTCTTAGCGTCCAGTCAGATAAATCCAGAACAAGTGGGTTATGCACCTCTACCAGTAGATGGAGATGGAACAAACTGCCGTCACAGTATATATACTCCTGCTGTGACATCAGCCTGCCAGTATTCTCTGTCTCCGGCAGATGGTGAACTTGCATCTCCCTATGGGGATTGCTTCATTTTGAGAAAGGAGAATAAAGGAAATAGATACCAAATGGTCCCTTCCCCAGTTGAGAATTCCTGAGGTGATTTCTGTGGTCCCTCAGATGAGTGCCTTGGTCCGGTAGCTGGTTTTCAGCTGGCATGGACTTAACTGCTTAAGCAGCTGAAAGGCATTGGGTGCAGGAAGCCAAGGGCAGTGGTGACGGCACATGCCCTCTCCCCTGCAGCCGGAGACCATCTCTGTACTCAGCCAAGTAAGGCTGAGCTCTGGTAAGTTTAAAAAAAAAAAAAAAAGTAATATACAGAGATTTAGAAGGAAGCTTTGTTGCATAGGGCTTCCTCCTTCCCCTAGTCTCCATGCTCGGTGCTCCGTTCCAATGTTCGTCCCGCTCCATGGGAGGTCGAACGACATGGGCAGCCTGGCGGGTTGAGCAGCCTCTTTAGGATAGGCCCCGCTCCGAGGCTTTTTTGCTGTGCGCTGCATGGTAAGCCGCAACAACATTTTGTGTGCTTTCTCAGGCTGCTCTCTATAGGGTTGTCGGTTCAGCACTTGCGTCTAGCTGTGCGTCCAGGTTGTGCACCCACGTTTTGGCTGCACAGTCCAAGTTACGCCGTAGTGGCCACACGCTTACCTGTGCGCACAAGTTGTACTGTGCGCTTACGTTTTTTGGGGCACTTATCTTTGGGATGCCTAAGTCTTGGATGCCTAGTTAGGCGCCTAGGTATGGGTCACCTAAGTGTTGGATGCCTAATTTTTGGGCATCTAAGTTGTAAGTATATATATATATTTAAAATTTTAAAAAACCCCAAAAACCCAGCTAGATGCACATCTCTGGCCACAGCTCAGCACACTGTTGGTCATAATGACACCTATGCCTAAGCACCTTTCTCTTTGCATTGCCTGTCATTAGGGCATCTCAGCCAGGAGCGCCTGCTAACTTGTTCCAGTGCTTTTTGGAGGCTCAGGGAGTATTATCTTCCTTTTGATTTCACAAAACCTGGTTCTTCCCAGCCGGATATAGGTCTGGTTAAAGACTACTCAGGTGGGGTGCCTGAATTTGTTTCCTCAGTGAGTATGCCTCAAGTGCCTCCTGGTTTGGATACTTTCATTTCATTTTCATTTATTAAAATTTATTGATCGCTTAACACAAGTTTTTTGGCCTAAGCGATTTACAATAAAACATAATATATCATATACAAACAAAAAAATAAACAGCATGTCATGTACCAAAAACATCAAAATATGACATATCATAATATTACCAGCATCAAATATTCAGAACTCGCTCTAGGAACATTGGAGGAGGAAGCTTTTTAAAGAAAACCTAAATTTCTTAAGGTTTTCTTGCATCCGGACCTCATAAGGTAGGGAGTTCTAGGTGGAAGGAGCAGCTACAGAAAAAGCAGTTTCTCGTGTTGAAGCGAGATGGGCATGACGGACGGAAGTTATATCCAATAAGCCACGCTGTGATGACCTTCATTGCTGAGTTGGTTGGTATATTCTAAGAAGGTCATGAGTCCAGACTCAGAAATTTGTAGACAGTCATGGAAATTTTATAGCGAACACGCTCTGGGACTGATAACCATTTCAAATGAGACAGAACAGGTGTAATATGATCGAATCGTTTTGAGTTGGACACTAATCTACTTTTTCATTGGTAAAATGTTTTCAGGTGCAGTCTTCAACCCTGTCCAATGCTTCCAGAGCATAGGCGCAGGTAGGAACCTTGCCTAGATCTTCTGTTAAGCACTGGAGTACTCCTAGAGCGGCAGCAGGACTTCCTGATAGAGATCCCGATGGCACGGATAATGGTGCCGATCCTGACTCTCTTGAGGATGGTGAACTTCCTCCAGGATTATAACCATATAGAACTATGCTACGGTTCTTTCATAGAGATGAATTGCCAGCTCTGATTTATCAGACCTTGGAAATGCTCTGGGTTTGGGGGGCAGATACCGGGTCTGAGCCAAAAAAAATCCCATTTTGGTTTCCTTGCGTAAAGCCTCTTGTTTTTAACTTGTGATGGAGGCCATTCAAGAATTGATTCCTCTTGAGTGGGGTGCCCCAGAGACTAATTTCAAAGGGGCTTGGTTTCTGGAAGGCCTGTACGCTCTGGATCCAGTGGTAAGAAAGCGCTTATGTTTTCAGAAGGTAGATGCACTTATGTGTGCAGTCTCCAAGCAGACCACTATTCCCGTGGAAGGAAGAGCGACCTTGAAGGATGCTCATGATAGATTGAGTCTATCCTTAAGCAAGCATTTGAAGCAGTGGCAATGACCTTGCAGATCACTTCTTGTTATTCCTTGGGAGCTTGCTCCTTGTTTGCTTCTCTACCAGGAGGTTGATGACTCTATGGTAAGCTCCAGGGCAGTTATGGAACTAGCCGCTGCTTTCTTGGCAGATGTGGTCTGTGATTTGGTCCACTCTTCAGCCAGAGGGGTGACTTCTATAGTAGCGGCCAGGTGTTAGTCATGGTTGAGAAATTGGTCGGCTGATGCAACCTCTAAGGCTAACCTCACTAAATTGCCCTTTAGCAGCTCGCTTTTATTTGAGAGTGAGTTGGAGGAACTGGCCAGCAAGTGGGGTGAAACTCTGCTTCCTCATTTGCAGAGGATAAGAAGCAGATGAAGCGCTTCTTTAACATGAGGATCTAGGTGTTTTCGACCCTATATGAGAGCGACCTTTCAGAGAACTCGATCTTTCGAGTCTTTTCTGTCTGAAGTGTATCTTCATATTCCCATCCAACTAGAACTTTAATGCTTTCTGCGGTTCGCAGTTCTGGGGTGTCACTTTCAGTTTCGGATGCTGTCCTTTGGTCTGGCCTCCGTTCTCAGAACTTTTTCCACGGTAATGGTAGTAGTTGTGGTAGAGTTGAGAGAGGATGGAATCCTAGTAATTGGATGACTGGCTGATTCAAGCCAAGTCATCGGAAGTGAACCGCCTAGTGATTTCCTGTTGCAGGAGCTCAGCTGGGTGATGAACCTAGTCAAGAGCATTCTTTAGTCGCTGGAATACCTCTGGGTTCGGTTCGACACAAAGCAGGGCAAGGTATTCCTGCTAGAAGCTCGAATTCAGAAGTTGCTAGCTCAGTTCAGTCTGTTGTTGAACACTCTGCGCCTGACCATATGGTCTTACCTGCAGGTACTTGGCTTCATGGCGGTGACCCTAGAAGTGGTACTGTGGGCAAGGGCACATATGTGTCCTCTTCAGTGCTTCCTGCTGTCTCAATGGAACCCTGCAGTCTCAGGACTATTCGATTTGGCTCCACTTGATGATGAAGGTCTCTTCGCATCTGTTGTCAGTACCAGGCGGTGGGGTTAAAGTACTGACAACAGATGCTAGTACTGGCTAGTACTGACAACAGATATGAGTTTCCTTGGTTGGGGAGCTCACTGTCAGGACCTGAAAGCAGAACAAGGGTGCTGGAGTGCAGAAGAGTCTCTCTGGAACATCAATCAGCTGGAAACTGGGGCAGTCTGGTTGGCAAGTTTATAGTTCTGTGACAGGCTGCAAGGTCAATCGGTCCAAATATTGTCGGACAATGCAACGAGTGTGGCTTACATCAATCGGCAGGGAGGTACCAAGAGCCAACAAATGTTGCAGGAAATAGATCAACTAATGGAATGGGCAGAGGTGCATCTCCAGATGATCTCAGCCTCGCGCACTGCAGGCAAAGACAACATAAGAGCAGACTTTCTCAGCAGGGAGAGTCTGGACCCAGGAGAGTGTGTGTTGTCAGACGAGGCATTTCAGCTGATTTAGGATGTCTGGAGTTTCCCATTCCTAGACTGTTGGCGTCTTTGCGCAGTGTGAAAGTTTCACGTTTCTTCAGCTGCAGGAGAGATCCGAGGTCATTGAGGATCAATGCGCTAGTACAGGAGTGGCCAGAAGACAAGTTGCTGTATGCCTTTCCTCCACTGCCCAAGTTGGGGCAGACTGATTCGAAGGATCGTATGCCACAGAGGGATGGTGCTCTTGGTCTCTCCAGATTGGCCCAGGAGACCATGGTCTCCGGAGGCTCCTGGTGGATTTGCCTCTTCGACTTCCAGTGCACGGGAATCTGTTGCAGCAGGGACCTGTTCTTCAAGAAGATCCAACTTGATTTTATCTTATGGTATGGTCCTTTGAAAGGGCTTGCTTGCTGAAATGTGGGTACTTTGCGGCAGTGATTTCTACCTTGCTAAAAGCTAGAAGGTTCTTCACTTCCTTAGCTTATGTGCGGGTTTGGAAAGTGTTTGAGGCCTGCTGTGAGGATCGAGGTACTCTTTCTTCAAGATTCCACTCATTTTGGAATTTCGCAGGATGGCTTAAATAAAGGCTTGGCTCTCAGTTCCTTAAAGGTATAAGTAGCAGTTCTCACCTGTTTCAGATAAATGGTGGATCCTTGCCAGCTCATCCTGATGTGGTCCATTTTCTGAAAGGAGAGGATCACCTTGCTGGGACATTGTCTTTTTTTTTAAAGTATTGGGGCAAAGTTAACTATTTGGGAATATTATTTAGTGTGTTTGTGCTTTTAATAGTCAGTAAGGCCGTGAATAAACAAGTTAGACTGTTTGTATTTTTAAATAGTCTGTCAGTAAGACAGCTAATAAGCAGTAGTTAGTGTGTTTATTTTTAAAAATCTGTAAGGCAGCTAGTAAGCAGAACTGAGTGTGGTGTGTTTTTTTTTTGTTGTTTTTTTTAATACAAAGTAACCAGAAGCTAGAAACAAGCTAGGGAGCAGTGCATACCTATGTAAAAAGGTTGAAAAGTTCAGTTCAGTTACTCACTTTGGAAAGGTGTTGAGGTAGTGTGATTTGGTTTGGTTAGGTACCAACATTTGTTAATCAAAAGAGCAGTGAGTCACTCTGGCTGACTAACTGAAATTAGACTGTTTGTATTTCCCAATCCACCCACCCACCCCTAGCTCATCCTTTAATTTATAGGCAGGTGCCACTTTCACAAAAAAAAAAACAAAACAAAAACCAAGAAAAAAAATGTATTCATAGTTTGATCAGTCCCTTGTAAGCCACTACCAGACATATAGTGAATTCACTAATACATTTAAAGGACGTTAGACACATTCCTACTCCCATAGCAACCTAAAACTTAACTAGGAACTGAACAAAATTGAGATAAAGGCAGCAGCACAGCAGCCAGAGGGGGGCTTCCCAGTCTTTGGCATCAAGTGTCACATGTATGATTTTTTACCCACCGGTGAGAAATTGTACATGTGCATGTGATGCAAAGAGCTCCTGGCTCTCAGATAACGAGCGATCTCTGGAGGCTAGAGTGGCAGACCTGGAGGAGCTGAGGCAGACAGAGAGGTATATAGATGAGACCTTCAGGGACATAGTAGTCAAGTCCCTACTTCAGACTGGCAGCCCTGGTGCTGCCTTGGAGCAAGAAGGTCTCATGTTTAGAGAGCAACAACCTGGTGCAGCAGGAAAGGATCCTGTAGCAAGGACCTGCTCTCCAGGTAATGCATTGTCCTTTCACACAGAGGATATCTCCCCAAGGCCTACTGCCAAGGAGGGAAGGGTTAGGTCAGCCGTCATAGTTGGTGATTCGATTATTAGGAATGTGGGTAGCTGGGTGGCTGGTGGGCGTGAGGATCGCCTGGTAACATGCCTACCTGGTGCGAAGGTGGCAGACCTCACGTGTCACCTAGATAGGATTTTAGACAGTGCTGGGGAGGAGCCGGCTGTCGTGGTACATGTGGGCACCAACAACATAGGAAAATGTGGGAGGGAGGTTCTGGAAACCAAATTTAGGCTCTTAGGTAGAAAGCATAAATCCAGAACCTCCAGGGTAGCATTCTCTGAAATGCTCCCTATTCCACGTGCAGGTCCCCAGAGGCAGACAGAGCTGCTGAGTCTCAATGTGTGGATGAGACGATAGTACAAGGAAGAGGGATTCAGTTTTGTTAGCAACTGGGGAACCTTTTGGGGAAGGGGGGAGTCTCTTCTGAAGGGATGGTCTCCACCTTAACCAGGGTGGAACCAGACTGCTGGTGCTAACCTTTAAAAAGGAGATAGAGCAGCTTTTTAAACTAGAACAAAGGGGAAAGCCGACAGTCGCTCAGCAGTGCATGATTCGGAGAGAGGTATCTTCAAAGGATACTAATAATGCATTAGAATTAGGGCATCCCAACAGTGAGGTTCCAATAATAAGAAAAGTAGTCCAAGTGCCTGTAACTAAAAACTCACTTGAGCTAAAAATTCTAACTTATCCATATCAATTAAAAAGCAGAATGAAAATACAAACAAAAAACAAACTTTGAAATGTTTGTATGCTAATGCCAGTAAGATGGGAGAATTAGAATGTATAGCAGTGAATGATGACATGGACTTAATTGGCATCTCAGAGACATTGTGGAAGGAGGACAACCAATGGGACAGTGCTATACCGGGGTACAAATTATATCGCAATGACAGAGTGGAGCACCCGGGAAGCGCTGTGGCGCTTTATATCCGGGATGGCATAGAGTCCAGCAGGATAAATATCCTGCATGAGACTAAATGCACAATTGAATATTTATGGGTAGAAATCCCATGTGTATCAGGGAAGACTATAGTAACAGGAGTATACTACCGTCACCTGACAGTGAAATGCTAAGAGAAATCTGGGAAGCTAACCAAATTGGTAGTGTGGTAATAATGGGAGATTTCAATTACCCCTATATTGAATGGGTAAATGTATCATTGGGACATGCTAGAGGGATAAAGTTCCTGGATGGAATAAATGATAGCTTTATGGAGCAATTGGTTCAGGAACTGATGAGAGAGGGAGCAATTTTAGATCCAATTCTCAGTGGATCACAGGATTTGGTGATTAGAGATATAATAATGGTGGGGCCGCTTGGCAATAGTGATCATAATATGATCAAATTTGAATTAATGACTGGCAGGGGGAGAGTAAGCAAATCCATGGGAAACTTTGATAAAATGAGAAACATTGTTAGAAAAAAACTGAAAGGAGCAGCTACAAAAGTAAAAAGTGTGCAAGAAGTGTGGTCATTGTTAAAAATTACCATCCTAGAAGCACAGTCCAGATGTATTCCACACATTAAGAAAGGTGGAAAGAAGGCAAAACGATTACCGGCATGGTTAAAAGGGGAGGTGAAAGAAGCTATTTTAGCCAAAAGATCTTCCTTCAAAAATTGGAAGAAGGATCCATCAGAAGAAAATAGGATAATGCATAAACATTGGCAAGTTAAATGTAAGACATTGATAAGACAGGCTAAGAGAGAATTTGAAAAGAAGTTGGCCGTAGAGGCAAAAACTCACAATAAAAACTTTTTAAAATATATCCGAAGCAGAAAGCCTGTGAGGGAGTCAGTTGGACCGTTAGATGATCGAGGAGTTAAAGTGGCAAGATTAAATGATTTCTTTGCTTCGGTGTTTACTGAAGAGGATGTTGGGGAGGTACCCGTACTGGAGAAGGTTTTCATGGGTAATGATTCAGATGGACTGAACCAAATCATGGTGAACCTAGAAAATGTGGTAGACCTGATTGACAAACTGAAGAGTAGTAAATCACCTGGACCGGATGGTATATACCCCAGAGTTCTGAAGGAACTAAAAAATGAAATTTCAGACCTATTAGTAAAAATTTGTAACCTATCATTAAAATCATCCATTGTACCTGAAGACAGGAGGATAGCTAATGTAATCCCAATATTTAAAAAGGGCTCCAGGGGCGATCCAGGAAACTACAGACCAGTTAGCCTGACTTCAGTGCCAGGAAAAATAGTGGAACGTGTTCTAAACATCAAAATCACAGAACATATAGAAAGACATGGTTTAATGGAACAAAGTCAGCATGGCTTTACCCAAGGCAAGTCTTGCCTCACAAATCTGCTTCACTTTTTTGAAGGAGTTAATAAACATGTGGATAAAGGTGAACCGGTAGATGTAGTATACTTGGATTTTCAGAAGGCGTTTGACAAAGTTCCTCATGAGAGGCTTTTAGGAAAAGTAAAAAGTCATGGGATAGGAGGTGAAGTCCTTTCGTGGATTACAAACTGGCTAAAAGACAGGAAACAGAGAGTAGGATTAAATGGACAATTTTCTCAGTGGAAGGGAGTGGGCAGTGGAGTGCCTCAGGGATCTGTATTGGGACCCTTACTTTTCAATATATTTATAAATTTATAAATCTGGAAAGAAATACGACGAGTGAGGTAATCAAATTTGCAGATGATACAAAATTGTTCAGAGTAGTTAAATCACAAGCAGATTGTGATAAATTGCAGGAAGACCTTGTGAGACTGGAAAAATTGGGCATCCAAATGGCAGATGAAATTTAATGTGGATAAGTGCAAGGTGATGCATATAGGGAAAAATAACCCATGCCATAGTTACACAATGTTAAGTTCCATATTAGGTGCTACAACCCAAGAAAGAGATCTAGGCGTCGTAGTGGATAACACATTGAAGTCGTCAGTTCAGTGTGCTGCAGCAGTCAAAAAAGCAAACAGAATGTTGGGAATTATTAGAAAGGGAATGGTGAATAAAACGGAAAAATGTCATAATGCCATGTTGAGACCGCACCTTAAATACTGTGTACAATTCTGGTCGCCGAATCTCAAAAAAGATATAATTGCGATGGAGAAGGTACAGAGAAGGGCTACGAAAATAAGGGGAATGGAACAGCCCCCCTATGAGGAAAGACTAAAGAGGTTAGGACTTTTCAGCTTGGAGAAGAGACGACTGAGGGGGGGGATATGATAGAGATGTTTAAAATCATGAGAGGTCTAGAACGGGTAGATGTGAATCGGTTATTTACTCTTTCGGATAATAGAAAGACTAGGGGGCACACGATGAAGTTGGCGTGTGGCACATTTAAAACTAATCGGAGAAAGTTTTTTTCACTCAATGCACAATTAAACTCTGGAATTGGTTGCCAGAGGATGTGGTTAGTGCAGTTAGTATAGCTGTGTTTAAAAAAAAGGATTGGATAAGTTCTTGGAGGAAAAGTCCATTACCTGCTATTAATTGAGTTGACGAAAATAGCCACTGCTATTACTAGCAACAGTAACATGGAATAGACTTAGTTTTTGGGTACTTGCCAGGTTCTTATGGCCTGGATTGGCCACTGTTGGAAACAGGATGCTGGACATGATGGACCCTTGGTCTGACCCAGTATGGCATGTTCTTAACATCTTTATCCTCCTTTGCAGTTTCTGGCGCACCCATTGAGTCTTAATTTGTTTTTGGATTTTTTGGCAGACCCTACATTTAGACTGCTACGAACTCTGTCCTTGCGGTTGCTGGCCTTGTGGCAATTTGTTCTGCGCATAGGGTTTCCAAACTGCAGGCCTCGTCTTGCCAGGAGCCATTTTTCCAGGTGACTCCAGGGGCAATACAGCTGCGTACTGTTTCTTCTTTTTTTATTGAAAGTGGTCACTGAATTTCACGTGAATCAGTTCACCTTCCTGCTGTCTCTGGACAGAGAGGGAGATATAGAGGAGTGTTGTCTGTTGCAACCCTTGGATGTCAAGAGACATATTGTCAGGTATCTGGAGGTTACTGGGCCTTTGTGGAAGTCTGATCACCTATTTTGTCCTTCATGGCGGTACTAGACAGGGAGAGCCAGCTTCATGGGCTACAATAACTCATTGGATTAAGGAGTTAGTCACAGCTACATACATGGATGCTGGGAAGCCATTACCTAGTCAGATTAGTGCTCATTCCGCTAGGGCTCAGGCAGTGTCCTGGGCAGAATTTAGATTGTTGTCTCTTGTCGACATTTGCTGAGCTGCAACTTGGTCCTCGTTGCACACCTTTTCCAGGTATTATCATTTGGATGTTCAGGCTCAGGAGGATGCAGCCTTTGCATGTGCAGTTTTTGACAGGACCACGGGCAGCCTCCCACCCTATTCAGGAGTAGCTTGGGTACATCCCACTTGTTCTGGATTCATCCGACTGGACGCTAAGAAATGAGAAAATACTAACTACCAGATAATTTCCTTTTCTTTAGGACAGTCAAATGAATCCAGATTCCCTCCCTTGGCTGCCAAATGATTGTATAATGATCCTCCGATGTGCCTATATGTTACAGGGATTATTGGTAAATGTTACTCCAGTCCCTAGTAGTGTTACATTTTTGTCTGAGCTCAATGTTGCCTGTTGGCTGAGTATTGCAATGGTTATCTGTTTTTAATCAAGTTTTTTGCTAAACTGTCCACAGTTGGCTTTTGAAGAGAATACTGGCAGGCTGATGTCACTGCCGGGGTATATATATACTGTGATGTCAGTTTGCTCCATCTCCATCTACTGGCAGAGGTGCATAACCCACTTGTTCTGGATTCAGAAAAGGAAGCTATCAGATAAGTAGTAATTTCTCATTGTTTTGTGTAATGGGATAGTTGAACTTAAAGAGCCCTTGACCCACCCCATTTACCTGGTTGACCCCCATCTTTATTGTATTCCCACAGACCCTGCCTCCTATCTAGTATCTCTCTCCCTTGCCCTCTGTTTCTCCTCCAGGCATGCCGGAAGTCTGCAGCCATTTTTAGTTACTACCAGCCCTGCTGGAAAGCGATTGCAGGTGCCCACTGCATTTCCAGGAAAGAAATATTACCTCATGTTTTCCCTAAGCCTCTCTCCTTCCCACTTCATGTTGCGAGCCCTTCTTAATGTGTCTTCGATTTTTCTCAAAATTCTAAAATGCATGGGTCCGTGCATAAAAGCACACATTGCGAGGGCAGGTTGCAAAGGGTCCAGCTGTCTAACCACGGAGTGTCACTAGGCAGCTGGGTTCAGCTGTTCTAAATGTAAGTGTTCCTGGGGAACATATTCTTGGTCATGGGGGGAAAACTACGCACAAATGTAGGCATCTAGCTTGCCCCTGTCAGGTGGCAGGATCCCTCTGCAGAGCTAGCAAGCACAAAGTGTTTTTGCACCCGTGTGCCTGGAGTGAAAACTCAAAGGGAAAAACAGATCATTTCCCTTGCACACCTCCCTGTGTTCACCCAGTCTGCAGTGGCAGCAGTGTCACGTGGAGGTGGTTTCCAGATAAAAGCCAGATTTCTACAACTGATTTGATTGAACTGGAACTGGCTGGCACTGGTGGAAGGAGAGGCTGCGCTGGGTCACAGGCATCCACCCACCTACCGTATCAATGAAGGGAACAAAAGCAGCCATTGTCTGTGTGCTTCCTGACCAGGGACCAGCTGGGTGGTGGTTTCTTGAGCAAAAGTGAGGTAACATGGGAACAATAATCCTGTGGGACTAGTTTCTGACTGCAGGATTTCATGGGGAGGTGCTAGACTCTGAGGAAAGGGTGGGGAGACAGAGGAAAACCCATACCCTGACACAAGTAACTAGTCCCTGTGGGTTTCAGCCATGCCCCCAAAACCCCCCTCCTCGCCCAAGAGCTGTGGAATACCCAGTACCATTTTTCTGTTGCATGTTATTAAACATGGGCATTTGTACACCTCCTTAGGAATCATTCAAATACATACAGATACAGAGTACTATATTTAGTAGGTTGGCGAGTGACAGTTATTCGGATAAAGTTAATGGATAACTTTAGCTGAATATTCAGTGGGACAAGTTTTATGCTGAATATATCTAGCTAAAGGTAGTCAAAAACAATGTATGTTTGACCTTTTATTTCTATGCATTTAGTAGGCTGGGGGCAGCCTGACTGGATGACCAGGTGATTAAACTGACATTAACACGTAAGAATACTAGATGTGACATACTGGGTCAGACCAAAGCCCCACCCTGTCCAGCATCCTGTCTCCGACAGCGGAAAGCCAGGTTACTAGGAAGTATATAAAAGATTCTAAATAGTAGATCCACTCCTTGTCTCTGACCTGTCAGACCTCCTACCACCCCAAATTGTACAGGTTACTCCTCTCAACCACATCTCCCATTGCTGAATACTACCAAGACCACAGAGGACCATCATCTATCCCTCGGAGATGCGCAGGGTGTCAATGCCAGGAATGCTGTCCAAACCATCCTCCTCGAGGTGATCTTACTAAACACCCGATCAATCTGTAATAAACTGGACCTGCTGTGTAATGTATTAATTGAGGAGTCCATAACATCCTTTGCAAAACAGACACAGACACTCCCCAGCTGTGCTAAAGGCGGCTTTCTTTCACACCCTTAGAAGAAACAAAGACAGCGGGGTAGCAATAATTTTTTGGAACACTCCAGGCTTGATCAATTATCTCGCTAGGGAACCACAAGGAACAGGATTCATACTGTTGCAGAACGCCAAACTGGAGGATTTTCATGGTCTAGTATTCCCATCTGGCACAGATGAATACCTTGCAAGACTTTCTGATGGTTAAATCAGATTATTCTTGAATCCCCCAGGATTCTAGTCTTAGGCAATTTCCACATCCGTGTGGATGACCAAACATTGAACTCTACATATGACAATGTAGTTAGAGAAGTCTCTCAGATTAATCCAACTAATCGGCAGACCAATTCGTTCATCAGGTCACCTGTTTGACCTTGTACTCCGCAACATCCCCCGCAAGAACTATCCATTGAATTCTAAAGACCGCCCATCTCTCCTGGTCAGATCATCATATGGTCATTTTTATCCTATACCTACGCCCTAAAAAATGCCAGTGAGGCCAGAGCTGCAAAATTGGTCTGACTAACAAATCAGATCAATCTCAAATCCCTGTAAAAGGTCCTCATTTGGAATATTGTGTACAATTCTGGAGACAGCACCTTCAAAATGATGTAAAACCAGATGGAGTCAGTCTAGAGGGTGGCTACTAAAATATCTTCATTCTAAAGCAGGAGTAAGCAAAGTTTTAGCCAATGTGAATCTATTGAAGCACTTTAAAATTCACATACCCCAGAGGATGACCAAAACAAATTAGCAGCGGTGTGGTCCCCCTCCAACAATCACTTCTCACCTTCCCTTCATTCCAACTGATCCCCTCTCTCAATTTCTACCCTCTTCAGAGGACCTCTTCTCTTAACCTCCTTCCCTCCAGCAGTCACCTTTCTTAACCTCACTCCTTTTACTTCCCTAGCCCATTCCCTCCAACCCTTTTTTAATCCCCCAGCTGATGCTGTTCTTATAACCTCAGCTGATTCTCTGCATCCCTCATTCCCTTCTCACTCATCCCCTCTCTCCCTCCCAGCCTTCTCTTCCCTTCTTTCTCATATTCCCCCCTTAGCTGATCTTCTCTCACCTTCACCTCCTCTTACATCCTCCAATTGATTATCTGTCATTTATCCCATCTCATCCTCCACAGCCAATCTCTCTCCACTGTATGCAGTCCTCAAACCCATCCTGCATCTCATCGCTCCCTTCAAATAGTCCCTCTTCTAAACATCTCCTTGCCAGGGTCAGCAGCAACATTTTCCTTTGGACCATGGCCCAAAGGTGGATGACAACTGGTGGGAAGAGAAGGCAGGCTGATGACAGGGATAGCATTTTTCTCTTGGGTAGACTCAGTAGCTGAGTCAAAAATGAGGATCACTGGAAATTTCCACCAACCCATGCATGCTCAGTCTGCCCCTCCTGTCATGGCTGGTCCCAAATCTGATGGTGGTCTGCAAGTGGAAGAATCATTACTAATGAAATTCAGCACAAGGTCTGTAGGATAGTGCAAGTTCATGAGCCCTGTAGGATCCCCGATCCCTCCTTGTGAAAGGTTTCCTGTTAGCACAGAATCTCATGCAAGGACAGTTCCATTGTAGGGCATGTGAATGGATACTGGCTCGCTGGCCCCCATGCTGATTTCTACCACTAAGGCTATTGCTGCATCTTCTGAAGAGTACTGCCATTTGGGGCACTTGTGGTCCCAGCTGAAGGTTTTGTGACCATATTTGGGTCCTGACCAACAGTTTGAGAAGTCCCGTTCTATCTAAAGCATAAAATTCTAAACATGTATACCCTAGAGGAAAGGTAGGATAGGTGAGATAAGAGAGAAACATTTGAATACCTCCAAGGTCTCAATGCACAGGAGGCAAGCCTCTTTCCATGGAAAGGAGGCTCTGGAATGAAGGGTCATGGGATGAGGGTGAAAGGGGTAGACTCGGGAGTAATCTAAAGAAATATTTATTTACAGAGAGGGTGGTGAATGCATGGAACAGCCTCCTAGTAGAGGTGGTAGAGACAAGGCCAGTATCTGAATTCAAGAAAGCATAGGACAAGCGTATGGGATCTCTAAGAGAGTGGTAAGGATTGCAGAGCTGAGGAGTTGGTGTAGATTGGCTGACAAGAAAGGCTACATGGTCTTTTGCTGTTATGTTTTATGATTTTGAATTAAATACAGTGCAACCATTCTTTTTATATTTTTGTCAGGCTGTAAATTTAAATTAATCTCATCTCTGCCAGCTGCAGATTTAAAAAAATACATCCAGGTCTTTGTCAACTGGTGCATGGTTGGCCATATTTGTCAAGACCCAATAACAATTGATTTAGTCTTCAGGTAAAAGATCAAATATTCCCATTTTTATCTGAAGTTTGGGACCATGGTGTGTCTTGATTATAGTCTCTCTTAAAATCCAGATTAAGGAGGACTTTTGTGCAGTTATATAAACTCCCTAGATTATTGCCCTTCTGTTTATTTGGAAGATCCAGCATGCCTGAGTACTGACTGTGGCCGAAGAGATCACATCACTCCTAGATTGAAGGACCTTCATTGGCTTCTGATTGCAAGCTCTGTAAAGTTTACATTTCTTACTTTAATTTACAAAACCCTTAATGAGGATGCACCTGAATATTTGAAATAACTTTGGCAATTTTACTCTCCCATTTGGGCTTTTCATTCTGCCAAGAAGCAGCTACTTACAGCCCCTCCTTTTAGGAAATATGACTTGCAAGATACTGGCAATCATGCTTTCACCGCTGCAGGTCCCCAGCTGTGGAACGCATTACTGCTGAGTATCTGACAAGAGATGCACTTATTGAAGTCCATAGTCTGTCACTGGCAAGATTGCAAAATTAGCTGGATAAACTTATCCGGCTTTCTTTGGAGAGAGATTCATTGATGCAGCTGCACTATTGAATATAGCCAGCTGTCTTAAAGCTAGCCAGATAAGTTTATCCAGCTAACTTTAGGACTGCTCTAAGGCACAGCCAAAATTAGCCAGATATTCTAGAAACTTTGACTGGCACTCTAAGCATGCCAGTATCCACATGGCCACATGGGGTCCCTCTTCAGTCTCTTCCATGGAGTGATCGTCTCGCGGATGTGGAGCTCGCACTGTTTTTTTTTTCCTCTGGAAAACTGCCACGTTTGAGTTTTTCTCATTTCTTTTCCATGCTGGGTCCCTCAATTCTTCCCAGCCTTAGTTTGAGGGTGTCGAGGTAAGTTCCCTGTTCTTTGTGGTCTCCTGGTTGCCGCCGGCCATCGACCACTCGTCGGTTATTTTTTGTTTTTTTTTCCATGACGTCTGATTTCCTCTGATGCCCCTGGACTATGTCCATTACTCGACCCCCATGAGGTCTGTATTCTGAACTTGGGGGTGTCGCATGACGTCTGGGGGCATTCATTCTGTGCCCAGATGATCCCAAGGGTCGCCGCACACGCCTTGACAAAATGGAGAAATTGTTTGGCCTCAGGAAGTCTGAGCCCTTGACCTTGGCATCAGGGGCATCGACTTCTCGGGGCAAGGAGGACCCATTTGTCACCGGTCCCATTCTATCTTCTCCTCTGCCGGTTCCCCAGGGCAAGTTAGGTGCTGGGAATCGGCCTCTTTCCATTTCTTCCCATTATAGCTCTGGGTCATCACCATCTCCCTCTGCACTGGGGAAAGACCTGGCCGAGCGTCATGGGAAGTCGAGGAAGCACCGGCATCGGTCACAGTCTTCTCATGACTTCAAGCTCAGGAAGGCACCGGCCGAGATGCCTCTGAAGTGATCCCTATGCCGAGGAGGTGCTACCCTCCATCGAGGCCGAGGGCCTGAGGACATCCCCACTGATTCCAGTGCCAGGCACTGGTCTACCTCAGGACTCCAAGGGGGGACCTGGTCATGCCACCTCCTTCTCAAGCTGTCCTATCATTGGAGTTGGAGCACAGAATATGTTTGGCTGTCAGCCAAGGCCTACAAGGTATTGAGCCACCAGCCCTCTCAGGGTCACTGCTGTTGCCGGAGCCTGTGCCATTAATGCTGACAGCTTTGCTGGAGCGGTTGGAATTGCTCCTCAGTGCGCTGCCAATGCAACCCTTGCTGGTGCCCCGGGGGTTCTCGCTGCCACGGGGGACACCGATGCAGCCTTTATCAGAGACCATTCCCATTGCTGATTCCTCTAATGAGGGTGGGCTGTCAGGGCTGGTGGTGGTTCTTCCACGCCCAACCCTACGGCCAGCATTGCCTGAGCTGCCCGGTCCATTAACATCCTCGATGCCTGTGGTGCCCTCTGTGCCCCGGCCCAAGGACATAGTTAGGGCTCCTCCAATAGTGTCTCCGGGTGATCTGCGCAATGATGACACCACTTATGACCCGTATGGGGTCAAGGCTTCTGTATCCTCCTCAGATGATTCCGAGGGCCTTCCCTCTGAGCCATCTCTGGAGGAGAGATGTCTATTCCCTCCAGAGGATCTGACATTTGCAGGCTTTGTCTGAGCTATGGCATAATTGATTCCCTTTCAGCTCCTGATTGAAGAAGACTCCAGGCACAAAATGCTGGAGGTCCTCCAGTCTGTGGATGCGCCTAAGGAAGTGGTTGCAGTTCTGGTCCATGACATATTTAAGGAATTGTGTGTCCAGCTCTGGGAGCACCCCATCTCGGTCCTCCCAGTAAACTGGAAAACCGACGCAGTGTACCTAGTGCAGCCAACCTTGGGTTTTGAGTGGTGCCAGCTTCCACACCAGTCCGGTGGTGGAAACCACCCTTAAAAAGGTGAAGAGGTCTTGCACCAATTCATCTGCACCCACAAGGCTCCATGTTGGCGGCTTGCATTGTCTGTTACCAATTATATATGAGCCAGTATTCCAGGAACCTCTGAAAGCAGGTTCAGGATCTGGTAGACTGTCTCCCTCAACAGCTCCAGGAGGGCTTCCTGAAGGTTGTTCAGCAGGGTTTGGAGTGCAACAAACATGAAGTTTGGTCCGCATATGATGTCTTCAAGACAGCGGCGAGAGTAGCTGCAGCGGGCACGGGTGTTTGCCGCATGGCTTTGCTACATGCCTCCAACCTCCACTCCAAGGTGCAAGACCATATAGTGGACTTGCCCTGTACCAAGGAGAATCTCTTTGGAGATAAAATCAAGGAGGCAGTGGCACAGCTGAAAGATCATCATGAGACCCTCCAGCATTTTTAGCCAGCACCTCAGACCAACAGTCCTCTGGCAAGAAATCCTCGAGCCAGGGACCCAGATGCCCTTTTTACCACCCAAGGAAATACTACAGCGGGTAGGATACTGTCTCAGCAGGCTGGGTCCAGGGTTTGCCCTAGACAGCCATGTGCTCCTAGGACTCAGCCAGCACCTCAGCAGAGTCCTGCGACGGGATTTTGACTGGCTGCAAGAGGAGCCTATGTCAGCCACCTGTACCCTCTGTCGGAGGCTGGCTGTGGTTCTTTGCGGACTGTTGGCCGGCCGGCACCTCGGATCGGTGGGTTCTGTCCATTGTTTGGGAGTACAGGTTAAATTTCCAAGAGGTCCCTCCATACTCTCCCCCGTACCTCTTCTGGAGATTCTCAGCAAATCAGGAAATACTGTTGAAGGAGCTCTCCACCCTCACAATGGCCAGAGCAGTCAAAGCAATTCCAACCAGATAGCGGGGAAGGGGCTTCTACTCCAGATATTTCTTCATTCGTAAGAGAACAGGGAGCCTTCATCTGATTCTGGACCTGAGGGCCTTGAACAAATTCCTCAAATGGGAAAAGTTCAAGATGGAATCACTGGGTGCCCTGATTCCTCTCCTGTGCATGTGCAGTCGAGCAAAGAGAGTGACATGGACGGTGGCAACCATGTGTCCCATGGTGGTTGATCCCAGGGCAAGAATGCCTATGGGATTGCAGTGCTCCCTGCCTGGAGGCACTCTTGATGTACAAAACAAATGAAAGAAAATATAACTGTAATTTTAGGCATTTGACAAAGTTCTTCATGAGAGGCTTCTAGGAAAAGTAAAAAGTCATGGGATAGGTGGCAATGTCCTTTCATGGATTACAAATGGCTAAAAGACAGGAAACAGAGTAGTATTAAATGGACAATTTTCTCAGTGGAAGGGAGTGGACAGTGGAGTGCCTCAGGGATCTGTATTGGGTCCCGTACTTTTCAGTATATTTATAAATGATCTGGAAAGAAATACGACGAGTGAGGTAATCAAATTTGCAGATGATACAAAATTGTTCAGAGTAGTTAAATCACAAGTAGATTGTGATAAATTGGAGGAAGATCTTGTGAGACTGGAAAATTGGGCATCCAAATGGCAGATGAAATTTAATGTGGATAAGTGCAAGGTGATGCATATAGGGAAAAATAACCCATGCTATAGTTACACAATATTAGGTTCCATATTAGGTGCTACCACCCAAGAAAGAGATCATAGAAACATAGAAATGACGGCAGAAGAAGACCAAATGGCCCATCCAGTCTGCCTAGCAAGCTATGCACTTTTTTTTTCCTCTTACTTGTTATGCTTGGCTCTTAGTACCTTTTAGTTCTATTTCCCTTCCACCCCACCATTAATGTAGAGAGCAGTGTTGGGACTGCATCTAATTGAATATGTAGCTTAGTTAGGGGTAGTAACCACTTCAATAAGCAAGCTACACCCATGCTTTTGTTTACTCGACTATGTAATTCAGTCCTTATTGGTTGTTTTCTATATATAGATCCTCTTTTCTACATTGCCCTTGCCATTGAAGCAGAGAGCTATGCTGGATATGCGTTGAAAGTGAAATAACAGACTTTCTCCCCTGCCGTTGAAGTAGAGAGCTATGCTGGCTATGCTTTGAAAGTGAAATTTATTTTATTTATTTATTTATGTTATCCATGTGTCTACATTTTGTTTTCCATGTGTCGCTTCTCCCCATATGTTTTTTTTCTCCTTCTGTGTATCACTACCCCCTAGATTATTTAATTGCCGCTTATTGACCATAATGGGACTTTGGACTTTTCTTTGACAGTTAAATGCGCCTGAGTAATTTTTGAATATTAATATATTATGGTTATTATACTCAACGAAGTTAGCATGTTACACTGGAAACCCGTTATATTTGTAAAGCCTGTAGCCGTTTTATGTTCTACTGTTTAACCTGTTATATGTAAAGCCTGTTGCTAATTTATTGTTTCACTGTGAACCGAGGTGATGTATGATTATACGTACCGCGGTATATAAGAATCGATAAATAAATAAAATTAAATAAATACCGATACTCAAGACTGGTGTCTTATCGTACCGGTTTACATTGAAACAAGGGGTAACCAATTAACTATGAAAATAAAGTTACAAAGAACAAGGGGTTTACAGGATGGGAGAGTAGAGAGCGAAAGCACACGATTAGTATAATAAGTTGTAAATAACTAAGTTTAAAATAATGGAGTTTAACATATAAACGAATGTAGCAGGCTTAGACAATAGATTAGTCTTTAGGTCTATAAAGTTGCCGGCGCGAGTGAGGCAGGGGGAGGGAGGGGATCTGTGAGAATGGATTGCATAGCTGTGCTTTCTCCCCTGCCGTTGAAGCAGAGAGCTTTGCTAAATATGCATTGAAAGTAAAGTATCAGGCTTATTTGGTTTGGGGGTAGTAACTGCCGTAACAAGCAAGCTACACCCCGCTTTTTTGTGAATGCAAATCCTTTTTTTTTTTTTTTCCCCACATTTCCTCTTATCGTTGAAGCTTAGAGCAATGTTGGAGTTGCATTAACCGTGTGTATGTATATTGAATAAGGGTATTATCTCCAGGTAGTAGCCTTCATTCCCGCGAGCCACCCCCTCTTCATTCACGTCCTCTAGACTTGATGGATCCACAGTGTTTATCCCATGCCCCTTTGAAGTCCTTCACAGTTCTGGTCTTCACCACTTATCCAACCCTTATCCAACCCTTTTTTAAACACAGCTATACTAGCTGCACTAACCACATCCTCTGGCAACAAATTCCAGAGTTTAATTGTGCGTTGAGTGAAAAAGAACTTTCTCCGATTATTTTAAGTGTGCCACATGCTAACTTCATGGAGTACCCCCTAGATTATTATCCGAAAGAGTAAATAACTGATTCACATTTACCTGTTCTAGACCTCTCATGATTTTAAACACCTCTATCATATCCCCCCTCAGCCGTCTCTTCTTCAAGCTGAAAAGTCCTAACCTCTTTTTAGTCTTTCCTCATAGGGGAGCTATTCCATTCCCTTTATCATTTTGGTTGCCCTTCTCTGTACCTTCTCCATCACAACTATATCTTTTTTGAGATGCGGCGACCAGAACTGTGACCAGATCTAGGCGTCATAGTGGATAACACATTGAAATCGTCAGTTCAGTGTGCTGCAGCAGTCAAAAAAGCAAACAGAATGTTGGGAATTATTAGAAAGGGAATGGTGACTAAAACGGAAAATGTTATAATGCCTCTAAGCGCTCCATGGTGAGACCGCACCTTGAATACTGTGTACAATTCTGGTCGCCGCATCTCAAAAAAGATATAGTTGTGATGGAGAAGGTACAGAGAAGGGCAACAAAAATGATAAAGGGAATGGAATAGCTCCCCTATGAGGAAAGACTAAAGAGGTTAGGACTTTTCAGCTTGGAGAAGAAATGTCTGAGGGGCGATATGATAGAGGTGTTTAAAATCATGAGGTCTAGAACAGGTAAATGTGAATCAGTTGTTTACTCTTTCGGATAATAGACTAGGGGGTAATCCATGAAGTTAGCATGTGGCACATTTAAAACTAATCGGAGAAAGTTCTTTTTCACTCAACGCACAATTAAACTCTGGAATTTGTTGCCAGAAGATGTGGTTAGTGCAGTTAGTGTAGCTGTGTTTAAAAAAGGGTTGGATAAGTTCTTGGAGGAGAAGTCCATTACCTGCTATTAATTAAGTTGACTTAGAAAATAGCCACTACTATTACTAGCAACAGTAGCATGGAATAGACTTAGTTTTTGGGTACTTGCCAGGTTCTTATGGCCTGGATTGGCTGCTGTTGGAAACAGGATGCTGGGCTTGATGGAAGTAGCTGTGTGAATGGTATGTATGCAACAGTGTGCTTGTTGGTTTTTAAACCCTATGGCAGTGTGAATCGGGATTAAATGTAGTTAGTTTCCTTTGCATTTTGATATGTTATTGCTTATTTTTTAACAAGTTGTTTTTTTTTTTTTTAATGTAATACAATATAGCAAAAAATGTATGTTGCATTTCCCTTGTTTATTTTTGTACATCAAGAGTGCCTCCAGGCAGGGAGCACTGCAGTTCCTACACTCCACCATGCAGATCTTGGAAACTTTGGGCTTTCTGGTCAACTACCCAAAGTCGCAGCTGGTCCTGTCACCGCAACCGGACTTCATTGTTGCCAAGTTTGACATGGCTCAGGCTCGAGCATTCTTGCCCTGGGATCAAGCGCTCACCTTTAGTGTCCCTTGCAGGAACTATCTCTCAGTCGCCAGGTCTCCGTGCACCGCATTTTGTGCCTGTTGGGACACATGGCTGCGACCGTCCATGTCACTCCCTTTGCTCGTCTGCACATGCGCAGTGGACTCTTTGTTCCCAGTGGCGCCAGGCCACCCAGGACCTTCGGGTGCGCATCAGGGTCACTTCACCACTTTGGGACTCCTTGTCATGGTGGGAGACCCTATCCAACTTCGAGGTAGGCGCACCTTTTCAGGCTTCCCACCTGGTTTGGGGAGCCCATGTTGTAGGTCTAATTACCCAGGGTCAATGGTCAGCACAGGAAGCACAGTGTCTGATCAACTTCCTGGAGCTCTGGGTGATCCGATACACGCTTTGGGCATTTTGAGATCACATGGCCAACAAGGTGGTCCTCATCCAGACCGAAAATCAGGTGGTGATGTTACCTCAACAAGCAGGGAGGCACGAGATCATTCCTCCTTTGTCAGGAGGCGGTCCAGATCTTGTCATGGGCTCAGTCCCAGGGCTTCCTTCTCTGTGCCATGTACTTGCTGGGGCGGGAGAATGTGATAGCGGACAACCTGAGTCGCTCTTTCCGCCCACATGAGTGGTTCCTGAAACAGGAGGTTGCAGATCAGATCTTCCATCTCTGGGAAACCCCGGATGTGGATCTTTTCACTTCCCCCTGCAACAGGAAGGTAAATCAGTTTTGCTCCCTGTCCACAGGGAACAGTAAACCAGCATCGGATGCCTTTGCCCACCATTGGGGCAAGGCCCTCCTGTATACCTACTCTCCACTTCCACTAGTGTCGAAGGCCCTCCTGAAGCTCCAACAGGACTGGGGGAACCATGATTCTCTTGCACCATATTGGCTGAGGCAGATCTGGTTCCCACTCCTGCAGGATCTCTCCCTCAAGAGCTGATCAGTCTGGGAACCTCCCCAGAGCTCATCACACGGGATTGGGGAAGACTGCACCATCCAAACCTCCAGGCTTTATCTCTCACAGCTTGGATGTTGAGAGGATGACCTTAGAGCCCCTGGGCCTCTCAAAGGGCATGTCTCGGGTCCTGGTGGAGTCCAGGAAGTCTTCCACTAGGAAGTCTTACAGCCTAAAGTGGAAGAGATTTTATGTTTAGTGCGAGAGCCATGGCTTGGACCCTTTCTTTTGCTCCACATCTAAACTGTTAGATTACCTGCTGCACTTCTCAGAGACTGGCTTGAAGACCAACTCTGTCAGAGTACATCTTAGTGCTATTGGGGGCCTACCACCATAGGATGGATGGTTCGCCCATTTCGGTGCAGCCTATCATGGGGTGCTTTAAGCGGGGTCTGCTTCAGCTGAAGCTTCCCCTCAGACCCCCTGGGACCTCATTGTGGTCTTGTCCCAGCTTATGAAGGCTCCCTTTGAGCCGTTGTGCTCCTGTGATCTGAAGTACCTGACCTGGAAGGTCATCTTCTTGGTGGCGGTCACATCGGCACAGGGTCAGCGAACTTCAGGCCTTGGTGTCATATCCACCTTACACAAAGTTCTTCCACGATAGGGTCGTCCTCCGTACACACCCTAAATTCCTGCCTAAAGTGGTGACAGGTTTCCATCTGAATCAGTCAGTCGTCCTACCCACCTTTTTTTCCAAAGCCTCATTCATACCAGGGTGAATGGGCTCTGCACGGTTTGGATTGCAAGAGAGCCTTAGCCTTCTACCTGGAGCAGACAGCAGGCCATAGGCAGTCCACACAACTCTTTATCTCCTTTGACAGGAATAGATTTGAAGTGGATGTTAAGCAGACTGTCCAACTGACTAGCGGATTGCATTTCCTTCTGCCACGCTCACCATGTCAAGGCTCATTCTCTTAGAGCCATGGCAGCTTCGATGGACCACACCTTTGCCTCGCACTACCATCTGAACAGGGACAGCCGCCACGATAGCAGTTTCAGCCAGTTTGTCCTCTGGAATCTCTTTCAGCTGTAAAATCCAACTCTTCCTGCCTTAGGCCCATTGTTTGGGTTCAGGTTGGCACCTGTTTAGGTGACTGCTGGTCCCCTTGTTTCTGGAACAGCCTGTAGCTAGGAATTCACCCACTTTTGAGGACTACCATCCTGCATGTCCTAGGAGAAAGCAAAGTTGCTTACCTGTAATAGGTGTTCTCCTAGGACAGCAGGATGTTAATCCTCAGGAAACCCGCCCACCACCCCACAGAGTTGGGTTTTCTCCTAGTTTATTTTATTTTTTCATAATTCTATATAACAAGACTGAAGAGGGACCCCACGTGGATGCGTGGATAGTGGCATGCTGGGCATGCTCAGGGTGCCAGTCAAAGTTTCCAGAAATTTTGATAAAGGTTTTTCGTGCTGGGCTCCATCTGATGATGTCACCCATTATGAGGACTAACATCCTGCTGTCCTAGGAGAACACCTTTTACAGGTAAGCAACTCTGCTTTCTGCCTGTTTGTTCTGTCCACTCCAACCTCACCCCTTCCCCTTCTGTACCCTTTAGGAGGGGAGGGCTGGATTAGTAAGTAGAGTGGCTGTTCTCTTCTGTTTGTCTGTCTGCTTCAGCCTCATCTTCACCTCTTCTCCTGTTTCCTGCACACTGCTTAGGAGCATGAAGCAGATAGGCTGGTTGAATCAGCCCTGCAGACACTGTCACTTCCTTCCAATAACTGAATTACAGGTTTAATTGTGCATCAGGTTGTAAATTGTTCTGTAATAGGCTAATTATGCGGTTTCTTCTGGGGATGCAGAATCACAGGAGCCTGGGGCCCTGCTTATTGCTGTGTTTCCCAACGTTTTCAAGCCCAAGGCACACCTACATTAACAAAAATTGTCTGGCACACCAAACTCTAAGGAGCAGGCAGTGTGGACATGGAGAGAACTCGTATGGACAAAAGAAGAAAGAGCTAGAGAAGTACTAAAAGCCTCACCAGTTTCTTCCAGATTTTAAAACAAAGGGAGAGAGGTTGCAAAGACACACATGAACTCATTACAATAGACCAGCTTCCTCTGTCTACAAGTGCAGGGTAAGAGAGGTTGGTGTGGTGCTGGAAGCCGGCTCAGTTAGTAATTTGGCTGCTGCGTGCCACTGCCAGAGCTCCTTCACCATTGCTGCTTCCAACAATAACGTGTGGGCTAAAACTGTCCGCTGAAATTCAGCACACGGTTTCTTAATGCACAGGTTAAAATTTGTTAAAACTCCCGATGCAGTAAGCTAATGATATCCTAATGCAACAGGAGTTTAAAAAAAAAAAGCTCACTGACTGGAAATTGTGTGCACAAATCCAAGTTAAAATGTGCACTCAGCACAGGCTGCATGTACATTATAAACTCTTGGGAGTGGGGGAGTCTCTCAGCTATGATTTATGCGCACAAAATGTAAAGGACTTATGCACACAAAATGTGATTTGTGCATATAAAATAAGATTTATGCCCACAAAAATGCTTTCAGCGCAGAAAGCATATTTTGCATGCATAAGGATATTTATGTGCAAAAAAAATGCCTTGTGTGCGCAAAGCATCTTTTGTGCACAAATCCAGATGACAGGTCCCCCGCGCAGAAACTACAGCTTCTGCCCACAGACTGACACAAGCGCTGGAAACTTTACTCCACCTCTGACCAAAAGTAAAATGTCATGCGCTAAGAAAACCTGAGTTAAGCCAGCACACCTCTGTGCATTGGGGGTGATAGTTAATGCCTTCATTTGCATGGGATTTCCATGCTAGTGTGCAAAACAGGATGCAGTTTTATATGCACATTTTGGCAGGACATTGTATTGCATTATATTGACCGGTCAGATGTGTCCAAAAATGTAAACAACCTGAGGAAATACAAGTGTCGAGTGAATATGCAAAAACAATTAATCCTGAATTGTTGTTTATTTATTTTTTGGTCCCCAGCATTGGGACTCTTTACATAGCTGTAATTGGACAGAAGTGAACAAAGTCCCAGATTGCTACCAAACTTGTTTTTGGTTCCGTTAGCTTCTGGTACAAACGCCCCGAGAGCGCTCTGCGGTGTTCCTGGGCAGCTGCCTTGGCACCCAGGCAGAGCCGCCCTCATGGTATCAGCCTTTCTCCAATCAGACGTTCAGCAGTTGAAGAGCATCTGTGGCGAAGGCGTTAGAAGATGAGAAATACTGTTGCCCATATTTGGAGTTATTTTGACAAAGATGAGACATCCTTTTCCCAGCGTTAGGATGGTTCCGGAGTGTAAACCCACACACATTCTAAACAAGACATTTTTAAATAGGGAACCGGTTTGTCTTTTCTATCTAGAGACTTTGCAAAAAGAAACAAAATATATGTCCAGAACCAGAAAAGGGGCTTGTTTTGAATGTAAACCGTGAACTCAAGAGAAATTGGAACCATCGGCAAAATAAGATGGGATTCCTGTTTAGGAAAATCCTCTAGACTAGACATCTCCATCCCTGGAATAAACGTTCCTTTCAGGCTCCCAGTCCTGCATTGCAGCTTGGACTGGCAGGCAGATGGAGATTCAGGAAATGTGCAGAAAAGCTGTTTCCTATCACAGCTGGTACATATGTGTGTGATGGTTGAGTATTTCAGGGTTTGTTTTAGGGAAAATCCTAGAGCCCTGGCCATTGGACTGTTGTTATTATTTTGATTATTAAACCCTGGTGAATTCTCCAACTTTTAGACAAATGGATATTTGTAATGGCACTGCCCCTACCCATTTGACTTTTGAGCCATGTCTACTCACCCAAAATACAGAACTGGAGCTGCATTACCTGCTGATCACCATCAGATTGTTACTGTCTTGGGCTGTAAGCTCTTTGGGACGAGGGTTCTCGTAGCCGCTGCCTCCTGTTTTATACCACCTGATGCTCCAGCAACCACCACCACCTCCTCTTCTGCCACACAAGATTCTGCATTTCTGTATCTTTTTCTATTTATTCCAGAAGCTTCCTCCTGCTCATCTAGGCTTCCAGCTCAGTTCTCTGCCTTTTGGTTAAGATCAAATATAAGGTCTGAGTCCAGTGCTGAAGATGGTTTCTTCTTGGCCTTTTGGCTGAGATTGAGAACCTGTATAATATTTGTGTGGAGGGGAAGGGTTAATTCCCTGCCACCTGAACCCCCTCCATGACCAAAGCAGGAGGATTAAATCTCCCATTTTAAAAATGCCACAAAATGGTCCCCTGTGAAACTTCTTATTTTTCCCTTATTAGCCCCCTCCCATCTAGTCCAGCCATCATAGTGATGTTCTCTGGCTGAGAGGCACAGAGATGATGGTTCCCGGCACAAGTGCACCCTTAGCCAGCCTATGTCACTATAGTGTGATGGCTGGGATTTCCCCTTCCTTTGGGAAGCTGTAAGCACTGCCTTCCTTATCATTTGAATGCAGCGTATCCGTTATTCATCTAGGTTATAAAAACATTTTTTTCATCAAGGGGACTTTGTGGTAGAGTAGATTGACTCTCAGGTTTATGGAGTCTTTCGTCTTTTGGTTGTTGGTTCAAAGCAGGTTTACTAATGTTTTCAATCCCGTTATTTTTTATCATAAAAAATAAAATAATAACTGTGTGCCTTGTTGGGGTGTCCTTGATCTGTCTGGTGTGTTGATATCTATGTTAAATATTCCTAAATCAACCTCTGCAGAAAAAAAGCATGTGATTTTGAATCATTTTCATTCTAGACAAACTATAGTCCTCCAGACCCTCTTCAAATCCTCAACAACAGTTTTTTTTAGATGGAAGATCATCTCAGGATTTCAACCATTTGTAAGGTGGCTGAAACAAGAAGAATTTCCATTGTTTTGGTCGCTTGTCACTGGATCCAGATCGTTGACTTCTCAAGAATGTGGGCTTTTTGCATACCTGTTGCTCTACATTACAAGAAATCATGCATACGCATCACAGGAAATAACTTTTCCGTCTTGTGCCCCACCTACAAACAAAATATTGAGGATCTTTGGAAGATGTTCAGAACTGATGTCCCTGTAGCTTGTGCTGAATCCCTCGACAACGACGCTTGCTGTAACAAGACTGATTTGATGGAAACCATGTCAAGATTTGAGTTCTTCTTGACCAAGACAATGCATACCAACTCCTCAATGCCAAAGTCGCCAGTGGTGACAAGACAAAGCCAAGGAGAGTAATCCCTGTGCCAGCATGACATATGTGCTTCTTGGATTTGGTGCATTGATGTCCCCAGAGGGCTTACAATCTAAGCTTTGGAGGGTAAAGTGACTTGCCCAAGGTCACAAGGAGTGACAGCAGGACTTGAACCCTGGTCTTCTGGTTCATAGCCCACTGCTCTAACCACTAGGCTATTCCTCCTCCCTATCTCAACTAAGTTAGCCAGATATGTTTATCCGCTGTGCTATTCCCGAGTCCACCCTCTTTCACCGTTGTCCATGACCCCTTTTTCTAGAGCCTCCTTTCCATTGAAAGAAGCTTGCCTCTGTGCATTGATGTCTTATAAGTATTTAAATAGTTCTGTCTCTTCTATCCTGCCTTTCTTCCAAATGTTGCCCTTTTTTCCTATTTCTCTATAAAGATTCACTTACCTGGTTACTTTTACTTACCTTGGGGATTAGTTCACATATTCAGTTGAGTTGGTGGAGTAAAAATGGTACTGGAATCCAAGAATGTATGGAATAAACATACAGAATCATTAGGATAGTAATGAAACATTGAGGTAACCTGCATGGAAAGGCAGTTATGAGCCTGTAAAATTCTGCAGGGCAGACTGGATAGGTTGTTTTCTTTTAGTACCATCATTTACTGTTCTTGATGATCCTAGTCTAAAGCCCTCTTCAGTAGGCTTGTCAGTCTGTTCTGGAAGACTCTGTCCCCCCTTCTTTGACAGATGGACTGCCATCTGTGCTCAGCAGTCCTTGTAATATCATCCCATGATCCAGGAAGCTGAAATGCTGTCATCCACACCATCTGTGCAGCCATTCATTTATTTCCAGAATGCAAGCTTCCCTGCCTGGGCCTTTTTCCTTAACTGGGAGGATTGAGGAGAAAATCACCTGGGCACCTATCTGCTTTACCCTCTCTCCCGAAGCCATAACGTCCCTTTTGGTACGATCTGTGTGGTACCTAGCAGCATCATTCATACTAACATGAATGAGCAGCATTGGATAGAAGTCGGTAGGCATGAGCATTTTCTTCAGTCTCGCCATAATATCTCAAAGCACACTTCCTGGGACAACGTGTCTAATCAACAGATGCATGCTTCTGAGCTCCTCAGAAGCTTAATCTGCAGTGCTAGTGGTGCGGAAGTGATGCTGAAACATAATATTCTTCAAAATTGGAACAAAGAGGATACACCAGAAAACACAAGGAGGTCCATATTCAGACACATCTGACTATCAGAGTTAGCCAGTCAACTTAGCCAGCTAAAGCATCTCCTTCCAGTTATGCCCCCAGAATTTAGCTGGATATGTGCCCAAAAATTAATTTAGCTGGCTAAATTCTACTCCCATGTCATTCACAGCCAGAAATCCTGTGGCAGCCTAAGGAAATGCTACAAACACACTTAAGGCATTCATCAAGAAAACAGGCCTTTATTTCATGAACTGGGAGGATCTAGCCACTGACTGAGAACAGTGGTGTAGTATCCTCAACCTAGCAGCACTCTGCTTGGAAATGAAGAATTCTTGCACATGAATCAGACAAGAGACAGCAGAGGAAGGCAAAGAAAAGAAACCCAGGCCTTCAGGCAGCTCTTCCTTCTCCTCTGTATCCCCATCCTGGAAGGACCTGTAACTTCTGTGGGCAGACCTGTCATTCAAAGATTGGTCTAAGCCACCTCAAAACCCATCAATGGACTGTGGTCAAGATACCTTGTGAATCAAAACATCACTCACTAAGCCAAGAAGGACTTCACTTTGCTTGTGATTTACATTTTGCAGTCCTAGGCCATCGCTACCAGTTCCAGGCCTTGCCTTTTGAACTGGCAATGGCACCACAAACCTTCATGAAGGTCTTAGTGGTGGTAGCAGCCTCCTTACACAATTGGAGTCCATCCTTTCCTAGACGACTGGCTGATAAGGGAAGACACAAGACAAGAAGGAATCATGGCAACAGAGAAAGTCATATGACGGCTAAAAAGCTTAGGTTGGATAGTGAACAAATTCAAGAGCCATTTATCTCCATCACAGATGTTAAAGTATCTGGAGGCTCTCTTCAACACAGGCAGAGGGGGATGCTAGTCCTTCCAGAAGAGAAAATAGCCAAGTTGTAGCAACAGGTAGAAAGTTTACTATCCATCAAAACACCCAAGGCAAGAGCTTATTTACAAGTTCTAGGATCTATGGCTGCATCCATTGAAGTAGTGCCTTGGGCAAAAGTGTACATGAGACCCCTTCAGGAGTACCTCCTGGCCAGCGGAGCTCCGCAAAAGCTGGATTTCAACCATGAGTTTCTGCTACCACCTCAGGTAAAGGAGAGTCTCCAATGGTAACGGAAGAAAGGCAACCTGGCCAAAGGTTCAAGTTTAGATCCCCCTCAGTGGTCCCTGCTGACGACAGATGTCAGCAACAAGGGCTGGGGGGCGCACTTTAGGCAAGTGGCACAAGGGCTCTGGTCCCACCAGAAAATTCTCCATAAACAGGTTGGAGACCAGGGTGGCTCACCTAGCTGTAATCTTTTTCAGGGCAATGGTGGAAGGGCGCCCAGTCAGGATCCTCTTGGACAACGTGTCGACAGTAGCCTACTTAAATAGGCAGGGGGGAACCAGAAGTCTGCAGATGGTAATGGAAATTGCCCAGCCAATGACATGGGCAGAGCATCACCTCCAAGATATCTCAGCATCCCACATTTCAGGGGCAGAAAACCTACAAGCAGACTTGCTAAGTTGACAAAAGTTGGACCCATGAGAGAGGGAACTGTCTGAGGAAGCCTTTCAGCAGGAAGTATCCTGATGGGGCGCCCCCAGTGGGACTTAATGGCCAAAAGAAGCAATGCCAAGGCAGCCAACTTCTTCTTCAGCAGGAGAAGGGAGTGGGGGTCCAAGGGAATCTATGCATTAGTCCAGGACTGGCCCACTAAGACCCTTATCTACGTCCCCGTCCCCCCCAGCCTATGATCAGGAGAAATCTGAACAGAATCATAAATCACTGGGGACAGGTAATCCTGGTAGCTCCAGTATGGCTGAGATGGCCTTGGTATGTGGATCGAAGGAGGCTAAGGGTGGAGGAGCAAATCAGATTTTGCCCAACACCAGGCCTCCTTCAGCAGGGGCCAGTTAAAATGGAAAATCCAGCACAATTCACTGTTATGGCATAGCTATTGAGAGGTACAGGTTCAAGAAAAGAGGATATTCCACAAAAGTAATCTCCACTCTGCTTACTGCAAGTAAAACTTCATCATCGTTGTCTTATCCAAGGACCTGGAGACTGTTTGAGCGCTGGTGCTCCCAAGGAGACCTTTGCGCAGGAAAGATTGACACAGCAGCAATCCTGCAGTTCTTGCAGGACATCCTGGATGAAGGGTTGGCAGTAAGTTCCCTGAGGGTCCAGGTGGTGGCTATCACTTGCTACAGGGGCATGGATCAGAGGCTCCTCCTTTGCATCACTCCCTGACGTGGTCCACTTCTTGCAAGGGGCAAAACGCATATGGCCACCGCGTAAAATGGCAAGGGATCTTACCTGGGAGACAACCTTCTTGGTAGCAATATGCTCAGCAAGAAGAATATTGGAGATCGAAGCCCTTTCATGCCGGGAGCCATACCTTTTGTTTTCAAGCAAAAAAGCGACAGTTAGGCCAGACCCGTCCTTCCTCCCCAAGGTGGTGTCTGAATTCCACATCAGCCAGCCAATCACCCTGCCAGGATTCAGGAAAGTAGACTTTGTGGATTAAAGGAAGGATTTGCATTTTTTGGATTTCAGGAGAATCCTCCTGCAGTATTTAAAGTTCACAAATGAATTTAGAAAGTCAGACAGGTTATTTATTCTGTACTCAGGAGTCCGGAAAGGAGAGGCAGCCTCCAAAACCTTGATAGTGATTGCCTCAGCTTACATAGTGAGTGGCAAGGAGGTACCACAAGGCCTGAGGGCACACTCAACCAGGGCGCAAGCCTTCTCCTGGGCAGAATATAGGTCAGTGACTCCCATTGATATCTGCAGGGCAGTCACATGGGTCTCAGCACACACATTTACAATGCATTACAGGCTGCACCTGCATGAAAGAAAAGGCATGAGATTTGCAATGGGGGTCTGGAGGTAGCCCTAGGACTCCTCCACAAAGGGATGACTGACTTAGGTACATCCCATTGTGAAGACTGGTCTGGCTGGATGAAGAGGAAGGTACAATTAGAGTTTAAGAACATGCCATACTGGGTCAGACCAAGGGTCCATCAAGCCCAGCATCCTGTTTCCAACAGTGGCCAATCCAGGCCACAAGAACCTGACAAGTACCCAAAAACTGTCTATCCCATGTTACTGCTGCCAGTAATAGCAGTGGCTATTTTCTAAGTTTATCTTGCTAATTTTCTTTCCTCAAGTCCTGAAAGACCAGTCCAAAATCCCACCTGAAAAGGAAAAAAAAAAAAATATTGGGGAGGAAACCACACCTCTGCAACTTAGTCAGCTCCCTCAGGTCAAGGGGCAAGGGCTGGCCCAGGGCTGTCCCTGTTTCTTGTTGCCTCCTTTTTTCATTTTTCTCAGCCATGGGGCAGGCCAAGCTTTAATTTACAATTTGCTTTCAGGCTACCCTTTGACTGATAGGAGCAAAAATAATAAATTTCCAGGGTGAGAAAAGCGAGCAGGAGGGTTGCTTCACCAGGCGGGGTGCATCACTTAATTTTTTTTTTTTATGTTTGTTTGATAAGGTAGCACCAGCTTGGGCAAGAATCTATTGACTCCTTGCCTGCTGAAACAGCCTATATAGGAACTGGTCTGGAACTCTGCCTCCACCTGCTGGTAGGGGGACAGAACCCACGATAAAGACTGGTCTGTCAGAACTTGAGGAAAGAAAATTAGCAAGATAACCTCTACTTGTGCCTTGCAGTGGTTTAATTTTACCTCACAATTCAAAGCTGGGAGTACTTGGATCATCGTCTGTACCAGCTTTCTTTCCTCTGTGGTGCAGTAGAGCACACATTCAGATTGAAGTAATAGGACAAGCTGATCCTACTGAGCTTCCCTAATATACAGGCAGATACAGTACCCCACGATTGGACGCGCGTTTTGTCCGCACTAGCTTTACCCCTTTTTCAGTAAGGGGTAATAGCGCGTCCAACCCCCCCGAACTTAATAGCGCCCGCAAAATGCAAATGCATGTTGATGGCCCTATTAGGTATTCCCGCGCGATACAGAAAGTAAAATGTGTAGTCAAGCCGCACATTTTACTTTCAGAAATTAGCGCCAACCCAAAGGTAGGCGCTAATTTCTCCGGGCACCGGGAAAGTGCACAGAAAAGCAGTAAAAATTGCTTTTCTGAGCACCCTCCAACAATATCATGGCTCGAGAACCGACGCCGGCAAAATTGAGCATCGGCTGTCAAACCCGCTGACAGCTGCCGCTCCTGTCAAAAAAGAGGCGCTAGGGACGCACTAGTGTCCCCTAGCGCCTCTTTTTACCGCCGGGCCTAATTTAAATAAATTAAAATACTGTATTGCGCACCCGCTCTCCCGTGATTTTACTGTATCGGCCCGATAGCAGGGAGGGCTCCAGAAAGGGGCAGGGAGGGTACTGCCCCCCCCCACCACCACCAGACAAGGATCTTGCCACTCCTAGCTTCACACCCCCCCCCAGTCTGGCTGGACCACTTTGATTGGATGGAAAGGCCTAGTGTTGGAGTAGCCTAGTGGTTAAAGCAGGGGGCTGGGAAACCTTGGTTCAAATCCCATTGCTACTCCTTGTGACCTTGGGCAAATCAATTCACCTTCCATTGCCTCGGGTATAAACCTAGGGGGGTCTTTTACTAAGCATTTTTCCCATAGGCACAGAATGGGAGAACACCTTTAGTAAATAAGCCCCTTAGCTTACAAGCCCTTTGGGGATATGGATATACCTACAATATCTGAATGTAGCCTGCTTTGAAGTGCCATGAAGCAGAATTTAAAATAAATTCACTTGGTGCTTGCTCATCTTGAAATTCACTGTGCCCCCCCGTACAAAAATGTATGGAGCTGTTGCTGTAACGCACCGCAGTTATTCCATAAAGGTCAGCGGCTGTGGTGCGGTACAGGAAGGGGTGCATTCCTTCAGAAGATAAGCTTAAAAAAAAAAGCAAAAACTGTCTGTTTTAATGCAATAGATTAATATATAAAAACCAAGATTAATATATAAAAACCAAGAAAGAAGAAAGCAAACAAGAAAAAAGCTACGTGGAAGAGAAAAACAGAATAGACTATAAGGCATGGGGAAAGCAAGCTGAGGAAGTGGGCGACAAATAAACTCTGTTGAATTAGGAGCAATATCGCCAAGCAGATAAGAAAGCACAAAGTGCACGGCTCAGATTCTCAGGCTTGTGAGTGAGGCTTCCTTTGCATTCTTGTCGCCTCTCGTGAATTCTTGCTGCCTTTTTTTTAACTTGCTCTGCTTTGAAAGCCGCTCATTGCACCCCACAAGCTGGGCTCTACCAGTCTTTGAGGAGGGGGGGTTAATGGTGGGGGCCTGGGGGGCGGAGAAGCTGTCGGTCGCGTCGCAGTCTCCCTGCCAGCGGCAGTGGTACAGCCCGAGAGGGGGCGGCCCCTGAGAGGATGCACTGTCTGTCGGTTTATCTGCTAAGCAGCTGATCTGAGCGCCCGGGGCTCAGAGGTACCGCCGATGAGCGAGCGAGGACTTCGAGCCAGGGGCTTTTTCCGCGGAAGCTTTGAAAGCAGCTCTCGCCATCAGGGCAGCGGTAACAGGAGGGGCAGAGCTGCAGAAGAGCCATGCATTTGTGTGGGCAAAGTGCCTATGAGGAAGCTGGGAGCTATGACCTGATGCTTCGGGTTTAACCACATCCGTGCCTCGACTGAGAAGTATTTTCAGGCGTTTTGTCGCCGTTTCCCTCCATTTTGGAAAAAGAGCGAGAAGTAAGAGGGAGGGGTGCTGCAGCCAGGAGGAAAAAAAGTATCCTGATGGCTTTTAGCCCCTGGCAGATCCTGTCACCGGTCCAGTGGGCCAAGTGGACATGGTCAGCTGTTCGAGGTGGCTCTGGGGATGCTGAGGATGCGGGGGGAGAGGAGGATGACTCGCAGGAGGAGGAGGAGAAATCGCTGAGTTTCAGGCAAGTATGCATCCGGCGTTTGGTGTCGCTCTGACTAATGCACAGTTCCAGTAATGGGCTCCGAGTGACTGTGTACAATGCATTCTACATGTCTCAGGGACAGTCATGTGCCCTGCATAGCTGAACTCCAGTGAATCTGCTCTCTCTCCTTTCTTGCTCTGCAGAAAGATCTGAGCCCAGCCATGCCTTTGTAGCCCATTTTGGCTTCCTCTTCCTTTTAATGGAGTTTTGCAAAGGAATCCCTCCATGTTCGCTTTCTTCTGCTAAAGTCTTAGCTTCCTGGGGAGGGGGGGAGCAGGTGAAGGGGAGGTCAGGAAGTGTTAATGCTGAGTAGGCAGTGTCCATGGAAGTGACTCGAACTGCTAAGAATGCTTGGGAGTGGGTGGGAGGACTGGTGCTGTTGGGTATCTTGCCAGCCTGAGCTGAGCCGCTCAACTCTGGTGCCCCACTTGAAAACCACAGGCTGAAGTGTACCATGCAGGGCTTCACTTTCTGGCAGAGCCAGTTGCAGGTCACGCATAGGAGTTCAGACTGGGGATAGTTTACTCCAGTAAAATGCTGACAGCCACATCTTATCTAGCATAATTCTATGCTCTTAGCCGATGCTGAAAAATAGCCCAGACCCTATACTGACCCTAAAACAAATGACTGCAACACCACTGGATAAATAATATGTTGGAAAGCCACATATGCCCCAGAACTCAAGATAGTTGCCAGCTTCTGACCCCTTCCCAGGAGGCACTATAGGCTTAAGGAAAAAGGGGGGAGAGGGAGAATGAGAGCTTTGAGCATTTCTGAAAAACAGCCACCCTGAGAAGTGAAGGCTGGGAAAGGCTGTTGCATTTTTTTTAAAGTCCCTATATTTTATGTATCCTAAAAATTTCCAAGTGCTCATGTTTTTGGCTGCTGAAGTGACCAGAAGACCCTGTACTTGCCACTTGACATCATTTGGGACTTTGAGAACTGTTTAACAGCAAACTCCTAGGCTTATTTTGATTGCGGACAGATTTATTCTCTCAGGTTCGGCTGGCAACAGCTGGATGCCAGTAGGGCATTTGATTTCCCTCCTGGTGCAGCCCAGGAGCTGGAATCTGGGTAGTTGCAGGGCTGAGGAATGTGAAAAATGTGCTGGAAGTGGTAACTTCATGGTGTTTTCCTCCCCCTCCTCCCCTTTGGCAGCTCTGACTCGGAAGGTAATTTTGAGACACCTGAAGCAGAAACACCAGTCCAGTCAGCAGGCAAGGAACTATGTGATCCCTCGCTGGAATTAAACACGCCAGAGGCCAGAACCCAAGGTAAAGAGAAAAAAGCATCTCCTCCTTCCAGTATGTTCTGCAATCTGATGCATGAAATGGGAATTAAGAGGGTAGATAATCAAACTCCCACGGGGTTTGCCAAAATTATCGTAGAAAAATTGCACGGGTAGCTTTGCTTTCATTATTGCTCCACAAAAACTGCCTGGTCAAATTTTGCAGCTGCTGCTTGTGCAGATACATTTTGAGGCAAAACTGCCTGTGCAAATGTCTTTCCTAACATAATCCCTTCCCAAGAATGCCACCAAAGATACGCAGGTAAAAGTATCCACGTTGCTGACATAAAGTGGGTCCTTTTACCCATCTACAGGGTGGGCAGTAATCAGAAAGGCCGTTTCTACACATAAAACAGTGTTTGTCCTGCGGAAAGGGCTCTCCCTGTTTTGGTTCTGCAAAATCTGACAAAATATTTGTAATCATTCGGAGGAAGGGCAAGACTGAGGCCTATTGGAGTGCATGCTGCTAAAATCCCCTTTAAGAGATCACAAGGTTGGACTTTTTATATCCCCTTTAGAGACCACCAGAAATTAAATACAGGACCTCTTCCTCAGATTAAAGTACCTGGATCCCCCCTATCCATGGTCCTGTGAACAAGTCCGAGACATGACTCATCTTGCAGTGGTACATCACATCTGTTCCATGAAATGGGTGCCTAACCCAGACTGAAAGTGGCTTGGCCCTGCCCTTCCCTGGGGGTAGATGTTACAGTGCCATAACTCTGTAGTACAGTAGATAAACTTTGTATTTATTGAGAAGTTGCATTTCTCTTTAACATTAGAAACCTGCTTGAGGTCCTTCCGAGCTTTGCAGTAGGGAATGATAAGGGCATGGGTTTGTAGACTCTCCCACCTTCACCCTACACTCCTTGGACCACAGTAAATGTTAAAATAGTGAAGTGTTCCAGTCACACGAGCTGAGCATCACTGACCATTCTAAAAGCGACAGAGATGTTTGAGTACAGTGTCCCTCTGACCGAGAGAAGAAATGTAATCTCCTCGTAAGCGTTGTGATCTTTCCTAGACTCTTCCTTTCCTGTTCCTTCTTATATCTCCAGCGTGGTTGTTTCAGCTGTCCCCGCCGAGTGGTTCTGCATGTGGACCCTCCGGGGCATATGACGCTGTTGACACCTGTCCTTATCACAGCGGCCATGGTCTTTTTGTCCACCAGCTGTCTCGGGTACAGTTCACAGGGAGGTGATTGTGGTTCAGAATGTATAATCCCTGTGTACACGAGCCCGGCTTCCGCTTGTCTTCATTCTGGCTTTGGAATGCACGTATGCTTGTCATGCTGTTGAAGGTTAAACGTACTAGGATTGCTGAGCCTAGAGAGGGCTGTCTTCTCTGGGTAGGGCAGTTGCAGTGTCGAGGTTTGAGGATGTGTACTATGTGTAGGGCATGGAGTCGGAGCTAGAAGTAATATCAGCCCATTATATAGGGCCTGGGCAGGAGAAGAGGCAGTGAGGTATTGGGTGTGTGTCATAAACCATTCTGCTGGCAGAGTGTCTGAGCTGTCACCTGACTCTCCAGCTTACTACCCACCTTTACAGTAAGAACAGACCTAGAAACATAGAATCTGATGGTAGGTACCGACTGCTGGGCCCATCTCATTTTGCCCAGACCCAATGTAATCTCTTGCATTCTCTTCACTTCCCCACCTCCAAAGATCCGTTGTCCTTACCCCAGGCTTTCCTCAATTCTGTTACTGTTCTTTCTTCCACCGCCTTCATCGGGAGACTGTTGCATGCCTCGTTCACCCTTTTTTTTTTTTTAAATAGAAATGTTTCCTGATGTGACTCCTCAGTCTGCCACCTTTCAGCCTTCGATCATGACCCTTTCTTCTAAAGCCACCTTTTTATTTGCAAATATTTCCCTCTTGAGCATTCTTTATATCTTTATTTTCCAACCTTTTCAAGTCCAAGGCCCAGTTATCTTAACAAAAATGTTCTGTGGTAGTCCAGCCTTCATGGGACATGAAGAGGATTTGTATGGTCACATGAAGAGTTAGGGAAGCACTGAAAACCCTACTAGTCTCTCTTCCAAATTTGAAAGTAAAGGTAGAGAGGGTCAGAGACACACATGAACCTGTCACAGCGGATCAGCTTCCTCTGTATACAGGTGCAGGAGAAAGAGAGAAGGCAGATGGCTCGGTTAGTTAGCTTGGCTGCCACATGTTGCTACCACTGTGTGTGTGCCTCTGTGTGAGAGAGAAAGAGATCAGGTTGGAAGGCACACTGTCAGGAAACACTGTATATGGTTTGGGTTCTGTGGCATTCCGAAAAATTAAATTTATATTTTATGCGTTTACATGACTTGCTGTATTCCGCTTGAGACAATTGTTGTTATTAAGTGAAGCGGAATATACATTTTTTAAATAAGTAAATATCTGTTCTATCCCTCCCCCTCTCCTGCCTTTCCTTTGGGGTATACACATTCGGGTCCTTAAGTCTGAGGTTAGAGGGCTGCTTATACACACAGCATGTGGTCCTTATTCAGCTGTCTTTGAATGTATTTGAAATTTGGTTTCAAATCAGCTTTAAAATCATTCCATGAGGAGTGAAGCTGTTTTATTTTGCCGGTGAAATTGTTTTTCGTACATGTTTGGAGAGAAGTCTTCATTCACTGCTCCCTGCCCTGCCCGTGACATATACAATTGCTCACACGTGCTTTACGACCTGGGTTAATACTTGTTCTGTACCTGTAATAATTTGGTTTGCTACAGAACTTTTCACATAAAACAGCATCCCAAAGACCACTTGCTGGTAATAGTACCCAGGCAGTTCAGTTACAGCACCTCAGGGTGGATAACCAGATACTGGGACTAGATCACCATCACCATCCATCAAATGATGGCTCGGGCCTGGCCATTTGCCAAGCGACCATGATGAGTAACTGAATGAACGGCCACCATGACTGATTGTTTGCCAGAAACATAGCCCTGTAACGCTGCAGTCTGCTGTCCCGCTGCTCCTCCTCTTGCTTAAATCGTTGGAATGGCCTGGAGCTGGAGCTCGTGAGGGAGGAATCAATTTAAAGCATGGCAGCGGTGTACAGAGGCCTAGACGTGCCCCGGCCTTTGTTTGAGGTTCACCCCTTCGGCCTAATATGCCGTCCCAGATTTGCGAGCATTCACAGCTCAGGAAGGGGCCAGCTCTTCCTCCCTGGACACCTGCAGCTGAGATGTCTTTGCCAAGAAGGGGAGGGCGCAGGGTCGGATGTTCGGTTGGCATCCTGATTTATTTCCGGGACGCGTGCAGGTGTGAAAGTGCCGCGGGAGAATGGCCAAGGCTGTTGCAGCACAGGAGAACACACGCGAGGGTCTGGGTTATTTTTCTTCCTTCAGTACTACATCTGTAGGAAAAGCATTTAATAAATCTGGCCCAAAGCACAGTAAAATATCAAAATAAATTGAGTGAAAACTTAAGATGGTAGAACTCCACGCTTTTTCTCCATCCCTCTCCCTTTCTCCCCCTCCAAGCAGTGTTAAGTGTAGTCTGGTTTTTTTTTTTCCCTGGCTCAGTCCTCCTTGATGTGACAAAGGCAGAGCAATTTTTAATTCTTAATCTTTTTTGTTTGTTTTGCTCTCGAAATCTAGCCAAAAGCATGTTTGAAAGCCAGTCCTGTGGGAAGCTATCACTGCAGCTCCTCTGCTGACTTCTCTCTCTTTGTACTGGGCCCAGTTTCTTGCTGCTCACCTTGTCTGCCCCGTTTACGAAGAGGTTAATGTTTCTTTAAATTCAGCCTTACAGTGGGTCCTGCGTGGTCACTGTGTTATAGTCTGTGCAGGGCCCCCATCCACAGGAATACAAAGGATTATGAGAAGCAGCTCAGCCTTTGACTGGTGGTTGTACCTCCTCTGTGGCCTGGGTACCGGATTTCTGCCCTCTCTGTCCGTGGGTAAAGACCTGGCTCAAGAGGAGGCCTGTGACGCTCTGCAGGCGCATCTCGTTTTCTAAATAGTTACATAACTTGGCGATGTTTTGTCATGGTTAACAATAACAAGGAGTTTAAGTCCGGATAAACTTTCTCCTCGCCCCCCTTGTAAATTCTGAGTTGTAGTAACAGTCGGCAGCTTCTTGAGAGGGCGGCGGTATCTGATAGCTGCTCTGTGTTCCTTGTCTCTGTTCTCATATTCGATGCTCTAGGAGGTTAGATGTGCTCTTCGCTTTTTGTTTGGCAGGCTGCCGTGGCATCATGTCAAAGCATTTGGTTGCGGCGGTCATGGGATCGGTTCAGGGCCGGTGCAAGAGTATTAGGGGCCCTAGGCAAACCTCCAATCTTGCTCCCTTCCCCCTTACCCGCCCACCCTATTGGCAGCAGCTCTGGCAGAGCTCTTGCCCTGCTCAGTCTCCATCTCTCGCTGTCCTCTACCAAGTCTTGCGGTCTCCCTCCCTTTGCCTCCTGTCCACTGTGCCCAGTATCCCTTCTCTATCTCTGTCTCTGTCCATCTTCCTCCGCTTCACTCCTTCTTCAGCACACACCACCATCACCCTGGATCTTCTCTCTCTCACCAGCCACTGCCTGCCTAGAATCTTCTCTCTCACTCTCTCTCTCCACCCCATCCTCCCGCACCCAGCACTCTCTCTCCACAGCTCCTCCACCCGCCCAGCTTCCTCTCTTGTCTCCACCCTCCACATCTTTCCAGCATCCATTCCCTCCCTGTGCCATGCCTTACAAGTGGGGAGGTGAAAATGTCTTGGTTCCCTAAGATTTCAATTTTATTTGGAAATGCAGGCCACCAAGGGCAGTGAGATCAGTATAGCAGTCTAAATTGGAGGGAGGGTGGGGGAGAAGTATTTTATGGCCTTTCACTAAAGGGTGTTAGTGCATTGGAGCTTTTCGTCTATTTCTAAACAGTAAGTGTCTACTGAACAATCCTTTTTTGGGGTACTACCCCGTTACAAGCTTGTGTGTACCCCACCTCTCCCTCAAAACCCTTTTTTCATCCTAACTATACAGATATGGGATTCCTGGAAATTATTGCTAGCAAGTAAAACAAATTATTCGCTAAGACCTTTTTGCCTGCTCTGTGCTCTTAATGGATTTTGGATGATCTGGGCATTAAGTGGGTCATTTGTTTGAGAATAATAAAATGTTTTCTTTCGAGAACTTAATGAATGGGTTTGGTTTGGGGGACTCTGAGAAGTTTTTACTTCCTTCAATTACAGCACTTCCTGGCTACGGCTGTTGTCAGAGCTAATCTGTCCAGGGGAAAATCCCTTTTTGAAAGTTTGTGTGTTTGTAAGGGGCGAATTTCCAAAATCTGTGCTACGTTGAATGCTGGGCCATCTTATAAAGCCATGAAAGAGTTAGGAGAGGTAATGGATGAGGGATTTGTTATTTAAATAGTGGGAAGTGCTCTGTCTGTGCACCTCATTAAGGAAAATGGTTATAAATGATTGTATTGCTGGCACTTGACTCCAGAGGAACTCCATAAGCTATATCCAGTGGTACATGAATTGTGGGCACCTTCTATCGTATGTGGTGGAGTTGTATGGTGGTGCAGAGGTACTAGGGGCTTGTTAAAGATCTAATTTATGATATCACTAAAGTCATAAGTTCATAAGATTTGCCATATTGGATCAGAGCAAAGGTCCATGGTCCATCAAGTCCAGTATCCTGTTTCCAGCAGCGGCCAATGCAGGACACAAGTACCTGGCAGGATCCCAGATGGATTTACTCCATGAACTTGTCCAAACCTTTTTTAAATGCAGCTACACTATTGGCTTTCACCACATACTCTGTCAACAAATTCTAGAGCTTAATTATGCATTGAGAAAAAAAAATTCTCTTATTAGTTTTAAATGTATTACCCTGGTAACTTCATTGTGTGTCCCCTGGTCTTTGTTCTCTTTGAAAGGGTAAAACAACGATTAACACTTGCTCTTTCCACTCATCCCATTAGTTAATAAACCTCTTATCATATCTTCCCTCAGCCGTCTCTTCCCCTGGCTGAACAGTCCTAACCTCTTTAGCCTTTCCTCATAGGGGAATCATTCCATTCCCTTTATCATTTTGGTTGCCTTTCTTTGTACCTTTTCTACTCCTGGGGGAATTCTGCACACAAAAACTTATATTGGTCAAAATAACACAATTTACATGACAGTCTTTAAGTAATTACATTTTAAATTAATTAAAAAAAAAAAGTTATTACTTAAAGATGCAGAATTTTAAATATTGTGAGCAGAATTTCCCTAGAAATTCACTGTAAGAGTGTCCCTTCCACTCGCTCTCCTTACTCCCCTGTCCACTTTGCCTTCTCAGACCCCAACTCCTCCACCTGTTTCACTGGAGGTGGACCCTTGGCCTGGTGCAGGATTGGTACGGCCCTCTGGTCGGACCCAGAGAGCGCCTGCCACCAGGAGGCGGAGCACAGGAGGAGACAGAGGCTAGCTGGAGCTTCACCAATAACAGTCCGGGGTTTCTGCAGGTTGAGCTCTTGGATATCCGGACCGCTTGGACTTAGGTAGGCCTCTGGAGGTCTCCTAGAGTGGTCATAAAGCGGAAGGCGGAGAGTGGCGCAAGGGTCAAGCCAGAGAATTGTCTAAGGATGGTCAGCCAATATGTGGTCAGGCAGGCAGTGGTCGGTTCCAGGCGGCAGACAAGAATGGTCAGGCGAAGCAGAGGTCAATCCAATGCAGACGAAGGGAAACCGAACAAGAGGAAGGACCAGTGGCAATTAGGAGGGAGGAACCTTGTTGCAAATGCAAGCTCTGACTGTCAGAGCTTGCCTTAAATAGGTCCAGAGTGACGTCATCTGAGGGGGCCGGCAGCCCTAGCGCGCCGCGGGCCCCTTAAATCATGTAGAGAGGCGCACGTCAGGGGAACTCGGAAGGAAGGAGAACTTGGCGACGATACAGGCCTAGGAGGAGGCCGACGGTGGCATCTCCATCGCGCCATGAGGTAGAGGGAAGCAGGAAGGAGGTGAGAGGGACCGGCCACGGAACCCGTGTCCGGCTGTCGCAACACCACCTGCCAGAATCTCTCCCCTCCACCTCTAGGCTCAACCCCTTCCACTCTATCTCCAGTCCCAGAGTTTGACCCCATTCTCAGTACTGCCCCTCACACAGGCTTCCTCTGTCCCTTCCTCTCTCACACACATGCTCCCTCTCTCTAGTACACATACACACACCCTCATACAGGTTCCCTCACTCTCTCACACACACACATCCCCTCATACAGGGTCCCTCTCTCTTGCATACACACACACATCCCCTCATACAGGGTCCCTCTCTCTTACATACACACACATCCCCTCATACAGGGTCCCTCTCTCTTACATACACACACATCCCCTCATACAGGGTCCCTCTCTCTTACATACACACACATCCCCTCATACAGGGTCCCTCTCTCTTGCATACACACACATCTCCTCATACAGCGTCCCTCTCTCTCTCATTCATACACCATCACACAAGCTACTTATGTCTCTCTCTCACGCACTCTCTCACACAGGCTCTGTCTCACACATACACAGGCTAGCACCCTCACATAAATATGATTCCTTTTTCATACACATCAGCTCCCAATCTCTCACACACACACATACACACTCTTTCTCAATCTCCTCATATAGGCTCCCTCTGCACTCACACTCAAGCACCTCCCCTCCTTTCTCTCTCCCCCCTCCCCCTCCTCTCACAAACATACACTCTCACTCCTCTCTACACACATTCATTCTCACTGGACCTTCATCTTCGTCATGAGCGGGGTGCGTCCTGCGGCACATGGGGGCGTTCCATCTTCACCACGAACGACACGCCAGGGCCTTCATCTTCGCCGCAAACGGCACGCATTCCATTTGTGGCACACAGGGGCCTTCTATCTTCACCACGAACGGCACGTGCTCTGTTCTTGGCATGCCGGGGTCTCCTATGCCATTTTCCGCGCAGAATTGTAATGATGCTGTCCGCAGTAGCGCAGAATTCCCCCAGGACTAGATATTCTCTTATATTCTTCATTTAGACTGTTAAAAAAAAAAAGTGTTTTTATTAGGCTTGTCTGATGGGAGTATTCGTATCAAAATAAGGCAGCTTATCTATCAAATCATTGTTACTGATAGATTGGAAATTGTTCAGAAATGGGGGAAAATGCTTTGATGCCTTCTATGGGTTTGCTGCACCAGAGTACAGAAAATGTATTACCCTAATCAGTTGAGAGTAGTTAAATATGATGAAGTGGAGTAATTGAATGCTAAATGGAAACCTTTCCGATTGTGGTCGGTGAACAGAATGTGATCTTGTTTTAGGTTATTTCAGCTGTGGGGGGAGGGGCAATGGGTTTGTTACAATATATGAGCAAGATGTAAAACTGTGGAGACTTACTTCCTGGACCTATTTGTATGAATTTTTTCTATGTATCTTGCCTACAGTTTTGTGTGGTTCAATACAAATGTAAATGGTTTCTGAGGGTTTTGGCGCCCTAGGTGACCACTTAATTCACCTATTGAAAGGGTCGGCCCTGGGTCAGATGTTTGGTCAATGCTCTGGGGCAGTTTGAAAATATTTCTGACTGAGGCCAGCTTGGCGGGGCCGTACCATGTGCCGTCAGTTTGTGGGAGATGGTGTTTTCAGTTCCCGGGCTGTGCTTTTGCTTTTGGGGCTGGCTGGTTCTGCATTTGAGTCCCCAGGTTGGGGGTGGAGGGAGAATCCCAGCCAGCACGTAATAGAAAGGCCTCATAGGGTGACTCAAGGTGCATGCACACCTGCATCCAGAGGATGCTTTGGTCTGTAGTCTGGTTTGGAGGGCTAGACAGAAGAGGAAGAATCTCGGGTGGCTGTGAATGGATGGTTATGGCACTGCAGTCCCACTGTGTTGATTCTAATTGGAGTTAAAAGCCCAGAGGAGCAAGAGAAAACAAGTGGACCATAAAACCACTTTCCGTGATGGACTTTACGTTGGGTTTTGACTTGGGAAGACCTCATTTCCAGTTGTCGTGAGAAGTCTTCCGTTCCCAAGTTGATGGATGACTCGTGTTCTTGATTCTCTCAAGGCATAGAATGCAGATCAGCGCATGCATATTCTGGCGGGGAAGGGGAGAGGAAGCGGCATGCTCAGTTGGATAAGGAAAAAATTCTCCTGGATTTACCTCCCTGTATCCATGGAATTCTGGCCCTGCTTTCAAATATAAGCTTTGGGTTTTGTTTTGGTTCTGTGAAGCTTTATGAAAGAGAGGCACGGATTCGAAGAGCCACGTGTGGCTTTTGTGTCACTAAGTGCCACTACAGCAGCTGAACCTGGTGCTAAGTGGTTACCACCGATGGGCACCTGCTCTTTGTGAGATGCCTCTGGCACATGCTCGGCAAGGGGTCTGTGCAGCCTGCGTGTGACTCACAGATGAGGATGTGTGGGTGGCTGCCCAGCAGGATTTCAGGTTAACGGGAGACAGATGCAGAGTACTCTCTGGAATATAAATGAGGTGCATATGAGCTCCCATGTGCAGTGGTCCTTGCTTACTGACTCTGGAGCATATGGCGGTGCCTTGTGTGCACAGACAGAACATGAAGATAAAAAGAAAATCCCTTCCAGCAGCAGATGCACTATTCGACAGAACCAGCCTGGGTGTTTCCTATTTTTTCATTACATCAGTTTGGGGGGGGAGGCTGATCTCCACACAGCGTGTGTGTGTGAGTGACATATAAGAACGGATCCCTTATGCCCGTTATATTAATGCTATCAAACCTTCCGTGTTTCCTGTCAGGCAGGGCACAATCTGGTTTGTATCTCCAGCTGTCTGTAGGTGTGGCGTGGGAATGGCTGTCATGAGTTATGGGGTTTGGGACCCAATTGTGGAATTCTGTAGGGTTTAGCAGAAGACAGATATTATATCGGAAAGACCTTCCCTGATGAGCTTGACTTTGTATGAGTGATTTTTTTAATTTATTTATTATTTTAAACCTAGGTCTCTGGAACCCCCAGGAATAGATGCATGGAGCATACTTTCAGGGAAATCAGCAGACTGTTAGCTGCTGCCAGACGCTAGGGAGATAATGATTGTCTGATACTCTGCAGCTTCACGTTCCTTGCTCGCTGAGCAAGGAGGGGATATATAAGGGTAATAAAACAGAAAAGGCAGTTTGATATCTGCTGAGCAGATCACTCTCTGTCTGACTGAGCCATCCCCATTGCATCTCGGGATTTGTAGGTTCCGGTTTCCCTAGAAAGAGCAAATACAGTGGAGGGAAATGCCAGATCTGGCTCAGCCCATACCGCCTGACCTGGAGCTGTGGGGTCACCTTAGTTCCCAGGCAGGTCTGACATGTAACCTATGGCTGATAATGACCCCGATCATCCAAGGGGGTCTCATTTCTTACTGGAATACATTAGTGAGCATTAGCCTATAAACATGCCAGTGTTTTTAGCATTGGTAAGTGTGTGTTTGTGTGATGGTGTTCTTGACTGAAGGCAGACATAGGCTTTAAAGAAACCCCACCTAAGGAGAGAAGGGTTTCGCAGCTGGGGTGGTTCGGATTTCTTGCAACCGTGCCGTCTGGTGTCGAAAGGCTGTAGTTGCTGAGAGGTTTTCCTTCGGTTGGTTCCAGACAGGGGTCTGCTAGCTAAGGCATCTCCCACCAACAGCTCTGCAAACCAGGAATACAGATTCCAGCTAGGGCATGACAGCTCTTTCTGAGGTGGGCAAGTAAGGACCCGTGCTAAGTGGATTATACTAGTCTTGTATTCTCTCTCAATGGAAGATGAAAGGCCATGCCTGTGTCTTACAGATTAGGGAAGTAGATGATGCTGGAAGATTGTTGCCAGGAGAAACGCAGAGAACTTATTTTTGTTCATGTGGTCCTTGCTCTTTTTCCTCTCACATGGCCATAAACAAAGGCAGTCATTTCCTGGCACTCAGAAACAATCCGCTTCTGTTCTTTCCTGCCCCTCCTCTCTGTCCATGCTGGAAGGACAGTCCTTTCTCACTGTGAGCAGCTCTCTCTCTGTCTATTGCCATGGCTTTGTTTCAGCCTGTGCTGCTGTCTGTTCCCGTGTCTTTTTGTGGTGGTGGCTCTGTCTGGGCTCCTGGAACAGTGTGACTCGGGTCCTGCTTGTCCCTCCCACGTTGCATTTGTGATGTGTAGTGATGAGAGTGCTGATAATAGTAAGGTGGTGGGATTGGAACCCGGGCTCCCTCTTTTCACAGCTCTGTGCTGTCGGGTAGGCTGTACTACACTCCCATTGGCAGCAGTAGCTGAGAGTAGCCACAGTACACGGATCTGATCCTCAGCACATTTTGGTATTGGCCAAAGATGGAACATATGGAAGTCCCCATTTTGCTTCCAAAATCGGTTCTGGCCTGACTTTTTTTTCCTATTGTATACTGCCAGCTTGAGTATGTTTTGCATTTGTGTGCTTTCTTCCATCCTGCTCTTGTTTCTTGCTTAGAAGAATTTTACTTCCTATTTTATTTATTTATTTATTTATTTAGTAACTTTTATATACCGACGAACGTTGGGAACATCTCGTCGGTTTACATATAACAGAACTGAGCAACAGGCTTTACAATTTTTGCGTAATTAGATAATTAAATAAGGAACATTCAGAGCATACAAATAACAGATTAGATTATATAAGTAAAATTATAAAAGTGTGATACATGAAAGAGGTTATCTAAACGGGGGTGGGGGGGTGGGGAGGGGGAGATTCTGATATATAGGGGTGGGGAGGGGGAGATTCTGATATATAGGAGGGTATCCACAATTAAAGGAGGTATATATACACGTGATTGGGAACAAATTTTTTATATATAAGTTTTTTATATACAATATGTAGTCCTGATAAATTCACTTTATGGGGGGTGAGGGGGAAGAGGTAGTTTAGGGTAGAGGGAGGGGGTGAAAAGGAGGTGGAAAATAGGTGGGGGGAGAGGGAGGGGGAGAGGTTAGGAGTTGTAGGGGGTGGGGTTAGAGTGGTTGTGTGAATATAAGGGGTAGAAGTAATTGAGGAGCTAGGATTACCACTCCCTTGGGTATTTGCAACCCAAATGCATGACTCTGCCTTTTTTAGCGTTACGGCTTGGCTGCCAGACTCTAGATCATTCCTCAGGCTTCACTAGATCCTCATGTTTTCCACAGCATCCAGGTTGTCTACCCTTTTTTGCTAATTTTGACATCATATTTCCCACAATATCGCTAACAAAAATGTTGACGAGAACCAGAAGGAGGACCAGTCCTTGAGGCACTCCACTGGTGATCCTCCTTTTCTTGTTTACCATTGTACTTTGATTTCTAACCCAGTCCCTCTCTTTAGGGCCCATGCCAGGCCTCTACAGATCCATGACAATGGCCTTGCTGGTTTAACTGCCTGGGCACTCAGAGAGATTGATTAGATGTGTCTGATAAGGCCTCCCTTTCATAAAACTCTGCTGCCTCAGACCCTGGAATCCATTAAATTCCAGAAACTGCCCCAGCCTCTCTCTTAGCAGCAGTTCCATTAATTCGCTCACCCTCAAGGTCAAGCTAACCAGCCTGTAGTTCCCAGCCTCTCGCTTCCATCGTTGTGCAGAGGAATTATATCCTTTGGAGCCACTCTGAACTCTGAAGAAGCACTGAAAAGGTCAGACAACGTTCCTGTAATATCCTTGCACATAGCCTATCCAGCCACATTGCTTTATCTACTTTTTAGTTTTTCTGGCTCCTTAAGAACACAGTCTTCTAAATATTGTTTGAGGTCTACCTCGCTTCCTTTCTTATCTGCGGTCCTACTCCAAGCCCTTCCTCCGTGAACAGAAACATTTGTTAAATAAATCTTTCTCTTTATCAACCTCTACATATCCTAACCCCTCTCTTCGCCTTTGAGTCTTGCAAACCCACATTTGCACGTCCTCTTGCCACTAATGTATCTTAAATTGTGTTTTGTTTTGTCTTCCCGTTGCATCTTTGCTCTCCTGACTACTTTCCCAGCCTCTCGTAGCTCCTCCAGGTAATGTTGTCTGCCTTCCCTTTTTCTGCAGTCTCTTGCAGTTTATGAACATTAATCTTTTTCCCCTTATCTTTTCAGTCACTCCTTTCCTCTTACCTTTATTTACTTTCCTAACAAAAAGGTTAGTTGTCCTTACAACATCTCCTTTCAGTTTTGTTTGCTGCTTTTCTTCCCTAATCCCTCCATCTTAAGAAACTTAGGGCCTGATTTACTGAGGCTTTTCACCCATTCTGTGTCTCGGGGAAAAATGCTTGGTAAATGAGGGCCTTAACCTGAGCTTGTTACTCTCCCAAGGTTCCAAACCTGGGGTTTCCCGGGTGCAAGGCTCCTGGACTCGGATATCCCGAGTCCGTGGTGGACCACCATCCCAAAACCCAGGGCTAGGGATCAAGCTGGCACAGCACTATAGACTAACACTAGCCCCAGAAATCTGAATTAACTTTTATTTCATCTGAGCCAGGAATCCAAGCCTTAAAAAAAAACCCCAAAACCCCACGTGAGCTAAGCACAGGGGTACCCGAGTTCAGGACCCCCCAAGCCATAGGGAATCTGTCTTTGGATACCACCTAACTACCCCTTCACCCATTAACTAACCTACCACCCCTACCCCAGCTGAGGTCACTTTATGCCTGTCTAATGTGCCTTTGAATTTTGATGTGTGCTACTGATATTGGGGCCACGGTAATAAGGCTGAGCGCATATTTTTACTTCCATGTGCACAGGTTTTGGGGTTGCATTCTTTTTTTTTTTTTTTTTTAAACTCCTGGGGGTAAATATTCGGCTACTAAGCAGCTAGTTAAGTTAACCAGATACCCACATCCAGCTAACTTAACTGGGATATTCAGCCGCACCGCTGAATATGCTCGGATAAGTAACAGCCGGATATGTTGTTTATTTATATTGTTTTAGACACTGATATTCTGTATATCAATCATACCGGTTTACAACAAATAAATAGAATAAAATGAGTACAAATATAAATTTCACATTTACATCAACTCTGGGGTATCTAGCTAACTTTAGGCCTGCCCTGTGCTCCTGCCCGGATTGCCGCCAACTCACCCGGCTAAATTCTAGCCGGATTTAAAAATGCGGCAAAGCCATTTAAATGGATCACTTTCCCACTATCTATCTAAATGGATTTTGAATATGTCCCCCCCTGATGTTTTAGCATTCCTTTAACATGCATTGAGCGTGAGCTCGTTTTTCAGTGCACAACTAAAGAAAATGTGAGCTAAAACGCAACTCACCCTTTTTATTCACACTTTATTACATTGGCTCTGTAGTTTGTACCTGGAGGCACTGGAGGGTAAAGTGACTTGCCTAAGCAACCAAGGAGCATCCGTGAACCCTGGCTTCCTTGGTTCTCGCCCTACTGCTCTAACCATGAGGCCATTGTCTTGGTGGCTCACACTGTCTCTGGCCTTATCCTGGGCACCCCCTTTTTGTCTCTTATACTGAGTACAGAGGTAGCTTCAGGGACTGCTTCCAGGCAGTGGGCACCCCTCCCCCACTCCCAGACCCATTGCAGTGTGTCTCTTAAGTCTCACAATCTCATTCAGCTAGGAAACGAAAGCTCCCCTGAAAGAACACAAAGCTTAGAAAAGAGAACAAAAAAAGCACCCATTTTATTATTCCTGGATACTGGGGCTGCCTCCTTTCTAGGTCTCCTGTTAAAGCTCAGTGTTCTGTAGAGGATTTCCCCCTAGAGATAAAGAGGGATAGACATTTTACTGTTCAGCTTCAGTGAAACAAGGCCTTTATTTGTTCTTGTGTCCTCCTCCTTTTCTTGAAATGCTGAGCATGAAGGTTAGTCCGTGCACCAAGCTGTGACAGGTGAATAATCGATAAAAAGCGATGCCTGGCCTTTTAAGCTTTGGTGCTGCCATGGCAGACAGCTCTGCAGCAAAGCAGCCTGCCACACTTGATTAAATATGGACAGAGTCCTTTTATAACCAAAAGAAGGCTCAACTAGAAAAGGGGGTTGTTTGAAGTTATGTCAGAGCAACCCAGGGACTCTCTAATTAGCTTCCTAAGTAGGTTCCCTCCCAGTGGGCGATACCTTAAAGGAGTCCTTGTGGCATGGGCATAGCTTGGCCTGCAATGGATGATCCTTGTAATTAAAGCTGCAGCTTGTAATTTCCTTGCACACAGGCTCTGGATTACATGATGAGCTGTGCTCTGGATGATTTTGCCCCTGTCTTTACATGGGGGTAGGATGCTACAGGCTCTGCATCTGCTCGGGGCTTGGGCTGGCAAGGACTTTCTGATGGGCCTGTGGGATCTCTGATCATTTCAAGGTTTATTTGAGCATACCGTGGCAGCTTCAGAGCTTTCAGCCTAGAGCCGCTGGAGATTCAGTTTACAGATGTTACCATCTGAAACATGATAGCAGAAAAAGATCATACGGCCTACGAGTCTGCCCATTCACACTTACTACCCTGTTTTATAATCCTTACCACTCTTTCAGAGATCCTCTGTGCCTCTCCCATGCTTTCATACCATATCCTTGCCTCTATCACCTCCATAGGGATGCTCTTCCATGCAGCCATCACCTTTCCGTAAAGAAATGTTTCCTTAAATTACTCCCGAATCTACAATACCCCCTTTCACCCTCATCCTATGACTTCTCATTCCAGAACCTCCCTTTACTATGAAAGAAGTCCACTTCCTGTCCGTTGTTGCCTTGGAGATATTTAAATGTCTCTATCATATTTCCCCATCCTGCTTTTCCTCTAGGGCATATATGTTTAGATCTTTAAGCCTTTCCCAGTGAAAAGATGCTTTACAGTGAAGACTACTGACCATTCTTGTAGCCAGCCTCTGGGCCAACTTCATTTGATTTGTAGCCTTTTGAAGGTACGGTCTTCAGAACTGTACACAGTATTCCAAATGAGGTGTCACCAAGGACTTATACAGGGGCAATATCATCTCCTTTATTCTTTGACCTTTCCTCCCTCTATGCACCCAAGCATCCTTCTGGCGTTTGCTGTCACCTTACCACCTGTTTGGCCATCTTGAGATCTTCAGTTACACATAGAAGGATTTTGCCTCCTTCAGTGCTCATTTGCTGGATTTTGGGCAAATGGTGCCCTGACTGAAAAGTGCCCTCCCAACTGATGGCATATCCCCACCTCTCTTCAGCCATGGCAGGATTGCCTTCGCCGTGGCCCCTGACTTCTCTTTGGCCATGGCAAGATGGGATCTATTGCAGCCATGCCACCATGGGATGGGTGATGCTTACAGTGCCCAGGTCAATCGCCCAGCTTGCTCACCCCAAAATCCTGTCTTGACACTGGTTTTGTACCCCAAATGCATGACCCTAAAATTGTTAGCATCAAGCCTTAGCAGCCAGAATCTAGATCTTTCCTTAAGCTTCACTGCATCCCTTCTCATTTTTTCCCACACCTGCAGCAGATTTTGGTATCATCTGCAAAAAGACAAACCTTTCCCAATAATCCTTCCACAGTATCGTCTATGGAAATCCAAGGACCAGTCCCTGCAGCACACGTTTATTAACACCCTTCTCCTCAACGTGAATGCCTTTTACCATTACCCTTGTTGCATCCTACTCAACCAGTTTCTAACTCAAGTCATTCTAGGTCTCATACCAAGGAAAGTCAATTTGTTTATAAATCGCCTCTTTGGAACCGTGTCAGAGGCCATATTGAAATCCAAGTACCCCTCATCTAACACTCTCCCCGGTTCAACACTCTGGTCACCCAGGCAAAGAAATTGATTAGATTAGTCTGACAAGACCGTTCTCTGGTAAAACCACGCTGCCTCAGATCTTGCAATCCATTGCATTCCAGAAACTGCTCTGTCCTCTGACTTAGCAGCAATTCCAGTAATGTGCTCGCCACAGAGGACAGACTAACCAGCCTGCAGTTCCCAGCCACTTTCTTATTTCCCCTTTTTTGAAGAGGAATCACATCTACCTCCCTCCAGTTCTCCAGAACTACTCCCAGCTCTAAAGCAGCCTTGAAAAGGTCAGCCAAGTTCCCGTAAAACCCAGCCCTCTCACTTTATCTACTTTAATTGAACTAGCTTCTTACAAGCTCAGTCTTCTGAAAATAATTTGAGGTTTACTTCATTTGCACTCCATTTTGTGTCCATTTTCTGTGATGCTAATTCTGGCTCTTCCTTAGTGAGCACCGAACAGAAATATTTATTAAGCATTTCCACTTTTCCTCATCCGCCGCCTTGTATTCCTCCCCTTTCACCTCCGAGTCTCAGGATGCCACTTTAGCACTTTCTTTTATCATTAATGTACCTAAAAAAAAGTTGTCTGCTGCATTAAAATCCTATTACATGATTCAACAGACTTCAGTAAGGCCCAGATGTACTAAAATGTTTTTCCCATTTTGTATCTATAGAGAAAATTATTTGTCCATCTAGATCTAAAGATTACATATTGTTTTTAGCAGGCAATGAGCAGAGTAACTTGGATATCAAGGACAGTAACATGAAGAGGCACTTTATCCTCAATATAACATGGTACTAGTAGAAGAAGTAATTCTGTTTGTAGGGTATATCTATACTCGATACTCAAACACATGAGGACTACCACACGTATTTAAGCTTAACACATTTCAAAACCCAGGGAATTAGTATCAGAATATTTGTGCTCAATCGTTTAGGCTCTTGCCCTTGCAGGGCTACAGCCATTTTCATGGCAGCAATAGCACTTGATTTTTCACCTCATTTACCAGTTCCCATTAAATAGCAATTTTTATTTTCCAACTTTTTTTAAAATTGCACATTAATTTAATGTTACTTATCTTTTTCAAAAGCACTCCGTGAAACCTCCTTCCAGCACCTCCTCTCGTGACTCGAAGTTACCTCTGCCTTTAAGGCAATTCAACCTCCCGCTATTTTTGTGACTGTTAAAATCTATAACCTCCCGACATTGCAATGTTTCGGCGGCTCATCTCTCCTGCTTCAGGGGATTCTTCTCGTTTAGTTGGCCTTACACGGCTCCTCCCTGCAGCACAAAAAACAGACGGCGTCTCCGTGCTAGTAGAAGTAAAACAGTAGTAAAGTGTTCTTAAGGGGGCAAGTTATTAATTAAGGAAGCTCAACTCTAATGCCTGTTAGCCTCATGAGCTGCAGCATCTGTTTGTAAAATTGACTGCTTTGCTTTAAGCCCAATCTAAGGTAGGAGGAAAGAGTGCCCCCTAAAACCATGCTGGACACTGGGTCAGTACTGGTTTAGAAGGAAGAGTGTCCCCTGATATTCTGCTGGGACACTGGGTCAGTACTGGTTGAGAAGGAAGAGTGTCCCCTGATATTCTGCTGGGACACTGGGTCAGTACTGGTTGAGAAGGAAGAGTGTCCCCTGATATTCTGCTGGGACACTGGGTCAGTACTGGTTGAGAAGGAAGAGTGTAAGAGTGTCCCCTGATATTCTGCTGGGACACTGGGTCAGTACTGGTTCAGAAGGAAGAGTGTCCTCTGATATTCTGCTGGGACACTGGGTCAGTACTGGTTGAGAAGGAAGAGTGTCTCCTAACTTTGTGTTGGGACACTGAGTTGGTACTGGTCAGATGGATGAATATCCCATAAGACCAAGATGGGACACTAAGTCCATGTCAGAGGAAAGAGTGCCCCTATCATCCTGCTGGGACATTGGGCCTGTACTGGCATAGAGGAGAGAGTACCCCTAACATTGTGCTGGGACACTGGGTCAGTACTGGTTCAGAAGGAAGAGTGTCCCCTGATATTCTGCTGGGACATTGGGTCAGTACTGGTTCAGAAGGAAGAGTGTCCCCTGATATTCTGCTGGGACACTGGGTCAGTACTGGTTCAGAAGGAAGAGTGTCCCCTGATATTCTGCTTGGACACTGGGTCAGTAATGACTGAAGAGGAGAGAGTGCCCCCTAGTACCATAATAGATCACTGATTTCAGTATGGGCTAAGAGGAAAGATTAGCCAATGCTGAAGCAGCACAGCCACTTCACCCAGTGACCGCCATGATTTCTTGCTCTCCTAACTAATCTGACAGGGTAGTCCAAGATGATCTTGTGGCAAGGGCAATTTAAGAAATGGTTTTGCATGTATAGATATAACATGCATATGTTTAATCTTATTTTTCAGAGTTAAATGAAGATGAGGAGCAGTTGGTAGCAGAGGTCTCCCAGAAAGATTTGCCAAAGACCTATCCATCTTCACAACAGGATGGTGTCATTCACTCTAGTGGTCAGTGTAAATCGGAAGCAGTTCTTGAGACTGAGAGAGGTCCATTACTGACTGCATCTGCCGTGGATACTGACCGTCCCCAAGACCTCACTGCAACCAGTCAAGGATCTGTTGAGGCAGAGGAATCCATTTTGATATTGGATGCCCCAGCATGTGCCAGAGAGGGTGTTATGGCAGAGAAAACCATGCTGTCTTCATCAGAGGGTTTATCAAGTGCTGAGCCTAAGGAAGAATTGTTGGCGTTGGAACCAGAGCCTACCAAGGGCAAAGCCAAAAAAGGGAAACCTTCCTCTTTCATGAAAAAGACAACTTTAGAAAACCCAGAATCAGAAACCATCACAGAGGACATCCCTCTCCCGAAAAGCTCCTATAACTTTGATCCTGAGGCATTCAGTGAGGACGTCGACCCATTCAAGATGGGAGGCTCCAAGATACAAAGTTCACCCCCTGCTGTCAAGAAGACCTTCTCCCCTTCAGGTTTGGAAACAAATGACTCTGGGACAGAGCTGCCTAAAGGAGCTGCAGTAAAGCTGGAGTTTGATTTTACAGATGGCACGGAAAATGCTGATATTAAGAAATCCATGCCAAAGAAACTTGGGCGACAGCCAGTCAGTAGGCAGATCCCTAAGAGACAAAAGGATAGGACCAGTAAAACAGCAAGCACAGAGCACACGGAAAATGTCCCACCAGCAGCTTCTACAGCTGCAAACTCAGACAATGTATCTCTTCCCAAAACGTCCTACAACTCTGATCCCAGTCAGTGGGACAATCCCAGTTTTAACCCCTTTGGCGGAAGCTCCGCATTGCAGAACTCACCGACTCTCCCAAAGGGTTCCTACTCGTTTGATCCAGATAAGTTTGACTTGGTAGACCCCTTTAAACCTACCAAGTCATCGCCCAATGCAACAGCTGAGTCCTGCCCCACAATAGACGGTGAAATCTCCGAACCAAAAATGTTGGAGGCACCCCATGATGATGTTAAGAAAGTCAGAGCATCGCCCAAGAAGACAAAATCCCGACTAATAACGTGAGTGAATAAAGGGCGGTGTTTGTACGGTGCTTTTACCTGTGTGCATTGTCTGGCAATCAGCTTGATTTCTTGTTAAATCTATTTACTGGAATGTTTCCATCAGTATGTAATCCGCCATGAATACAAACACTCTGTTCTGTATTCTGGCAGGCTACGGAGTTATTCAGTATGCTATTAGTAAGACTCTCGCACATCTTTAGCACGCTTCATTCTTATTCAGCAATGCCCAGAAAAGGCTGAGATTGTTTAAAAATAATGCACGTCTCTCAATAATGCAGCACCTTCTAGTGACCGAGTGATTGGTTCTCTCTGTTCTGCACTTGGCAGTGATGTAACTCAGGACACGAGGGTTTCCTTAAATCTCTAGTCCCCAGTAGTGATGCCATCCACCCGATGGAGGGCAGGCTCGGCAGCTCTCGACCCGCATGTATTTTGTGAAGCTACGATACCAGAACGCTGGAATTCCGATACTGCCAGTACTTTTCATATTTCTATTTTTTTTTTTTATTTCTCCATCTGTCCGTCTTTCCTCTATGTCAATTATTTATGCATCAGGACCACTGAACAAGTGAAATTTCTCTGTTTTCTGTTGTAAGTACTCTTTCCTGTTTTTCCTCCCGAGAGCATTGGCTGTACTTTTTCTTACCATCGCCATCACGGCATGCCACGTTCCATTTGGCCAGTGGTGATTTTGCCTCTCCATCTCACCTCATTTCCCATCTTTGAACATCGCCTTGCAAACCCCTTCCTGCACCCATTCCTGAGAAGAAAACCTTTCGGATGTTGAGGTGATTGCTTGTTCTCATGGCATGTTACTTCTGTTTGACCGTTCAGCATATGACTTCATGTATGATGATGTATCCTTGGGATAACTTTGTGCCTGCTGGAGGATCCACCTAGCTCACAGATTGTGGAAGTAAAATTTGTGGCTGGGTTTTTATTTTTATTTTTTTTGTTTTAATTTATTTTTAACCTGTATAAAATGGCAGCTGGAGTCCATATTTACAAAACATTCCATGCCATTCTCTGTCTGGAGCAAAGTGTTTTCTTTTTGCATATGGCGCCTATAACATTTTAGTGGTTTGATGGGATTGGCCAGTTGGGACACATGATCTCATCTCTGTGATCACCTGCCCATGCATAAACTTTATTTCATCCTCTTCCTCCCCAGGTCCACCCCTGGCAATACCCAGAATTAGGCAGTAGCCAATGGCAGAGCAGCCCTACACCTCATCTTGCAGCATTGCTGAGTGTGTCTGGAAGCTGATTGGAATATATTCAGAGTTTTTGTTTGAAAAAAAAAGAAGTCTTGGAAATAAGTGCTTTTTTAAAAGATTTTAGTGATTGCACAGAAAATGCAGTTGTGCCAGTCTCCTTTTTACTTTTAGACCATTTTGTACCGGCAGTTGTATGCCGCTCTGAGACTGGTGCAACTCATGCCCTTTTGTGTGTGCGATTGGTTAACCCTTTGTTGCCTGGAGTCAGAACATTGGGAATGGGGAAACCTGTATTGCAGTAAAACCTGGCACCAAGGGTTAATAGTGTTGTTTTTAAAGAATCAGCTTTGTGCAGATGAAATGCAAGGTGGTGAAAGAGGAAAGGAGCAAAGGGAACTGAACTTCTGCTCAGTCTTTTCTCCAAAGGGCAACTGGTGGAAGGGGAGGGTTCCAGTGTAGCCTTGGATTTATCCCTTCCCTGTGCGTTGCATGCATTGGACTAGATATGATGGGGGGGTCCATTCCAGAATATGGAAGGAGCTCACAGCTCCATTCAGCTTTTTCATGTGAAACGGGAGAGGTTCCCAGAGACTGGACAAAAGCAAATATAGATAGCACTGCAGCACAAGGGTGGAAACCTGGAAGATGTGGAAGTTACAGGTGTGTAACTTTACATCAGTGGTGGGCAAGGTAATAGAAGCACTGCTGGAGGGCAGAATAGGGCAGGACATCGAAGCTGATGGAATACAGCGTCCTAGGCAATAAGATTTTCATAAGGGGAAAATCTTGCTGAAGAAACTTGATTGGTTTCTTTAATGTGACCAGAGAAGTAGATCTGGAGAGAAGGGGGGGGGAAGTGCAGTAGATGCGGCCTGCCTGCTATTCAATAAAGCCTTTGATAAAGTAGCGTGTTTGCCATGTACGTCCGCTTAAATGCACAGAAATAACGGTAAGCACAAATATAAGGCGATTTCCTTTTTATAGGACTAAGTAGATTTCTTGACTAGCTTTCAAGAGTTGACACACCCTCAAGTTCGAAAATGCAAGGAGAAAATGAATGAATCATAAAATGCATTTCAGTGATCATGTGAAGGGGGTAAGGGATGAGAAGGTGGCGATTGTGTGAGGGATCAAAAGGGGACAGACAGTGAGATCTGTACTAATGGCATTTGATATGATTTGGACAGAGGCCGAAGAGGCTTTCAAGCAACAATTTCAGAGCTCTTTTAATACATTTCATCCACAGTCAGACTCAAAATGGGCAACTTCACAGAAAGCATTAACTTTCTGGATACCACAGTCTCAGTCAGCAATGCCTGACTACAAGCACCTGCACAGAGAATACTGACCGGCAGATGCAGCTCCCTCCACAATTCCTGCTTCCATCCTTTACAGACAAAAAAGGCCTGTTACACACAGCTAAGCAGAAGACAAGGGCAAACATCTCAGAGTCCTGAATGACTCCTTCAGACAAAATGGTTATATTCCCAGAATCCTCTCTTCACTTAAAACACACAGGGCAAACCTACTGCAATATACGTAAGGGCCTTCATTTTCAGATTTAATTGTTCTTTATTTTTCCCAGGAATTTATCAGGGTTTATTATAATAAGAACAAAAACAGGAGAAAATCAGTTAAAAAAAACAAAACAAAAAAAAAGCTCATTATTTTTCCATTTAAATATCATCTGAGTTTATTTTGGTGGACAGAAGTCAGGATAATAAAACATTATCAGACTCAGCAGCATCACCATCTCTACCCCATCGGGAATCTCCCTCCCTCTCCGCTCCCCCATTTCCCCCACACAGCCTCTGCACTGCATTCATCCTTAGCAGGGGTGGCTCCAGGCTGCTTTTCTCTCCCTCGGCAGCCTGCTTACTGAGGATCCCTTGCTCTGCCACACTGCACTTCTGCTTCTGTGCAGGGCCTGGGAGTCTGCCGGAAAGTGCTTCCCTGCATAGGGCCTGCTTGAAATGCATTCACGGCACCAGACAGCAGGGGGGAGGGGTGAAGAGGCAGGACTTGAAACATGGCATGGGTGGCACTGGAGGGCGAGTGTTTTCACTGGTGGAGGGTGGGACTTGCAATACAGCACAGGCTTTGGCCCGCAGTGGCTGGAAGCCTTGAAATGCTGCATTTGCAGCTCTGGAGTAGCTTTTTAATCAGGCTAAAATTATGGTGAAACATTGCTTTAAACCAAAAGTCGCCTTTGGAAAAATCAGGGATTTATGAGTGAATATCAGTTTAACCTAAAAAAAAAATGAAGGATCCTAAATTTAAGAAAAGGAAAACCACAGAGTAAACCCTTGTAGTAACATACAATCCAGAGCTGGAAAAACTGAGAAAAATCACACAAGACCTTCACCCAGTATTCCTGAAGGGTAAGTCACTGAAAGAAATATTTCCTGCTTTGCCGGTCCTGACCTTCCAGCAACCACCTCATCTGGTTTTTGGTTTTAGTGCTTATTTGTTGATGATTATGTTGACAAGTTTTATGTTGATGAATTTTTCTGTTGTGGTGATGTGACTATTTCTGCATTTTATGGATGTTAAATTGTTTATTCGCCTAGAGTAGTTGATAGCGTGGAATACAAATTTTTAAAATAAAGTAAAAATGAGTAAAAAGCACCAGAGAAAAGAAAATGGCACCGATCCTTGCGACATACCATACTGCACACTATGCCAGTACATCTGACAGGATGCCACTGTTACCCTCATGGGGAGAGATTCAGCACAGGGATCCTACTTGTGCTTTTCCTCTAACATATATTATTCAGTGCAGATAGTGTGAAGGGGAATTAGCATATCGGTGAAAGAGGCCAGAAGGTAAAGATAAAAATAAAATAGCACAGACACAAAATCACACATTACAGAGATGGCCAAAGCAAGACCTCTGGGAAACATTTTTCGGGACCACCCTACTGCATCAATGACCTTATGATCAGGATACTAAAAGGTAACCATCTGGGAGTGTAAGACATTTGAAGTTAAAATGATCAAACATTCTGAAAATGAAATAAAAGGACTTAAAAGATACTTGTTTTTTGGGTTTGTTTTTTTTTTTATTTGTTTGGGTTTGTTTTTCTTTTTTAACTCTACCCACCATAAAATTCCACTGTCTGTCACTTTCTAATCGCTCTTTCCCCTTTCCCATTCATGCTGTCGTTGGAATGCGCTTTCTGATGTCATCTATTGCTCATTCCTTTTTCAGACCTGAGGAAGGGTCAACAAAAGCCAGTCAAGAAATGTACAAGGGGGAGTCAATAAGTAAAATGAATTTGAAGTGTTTTGATGCTATACAAAAATTCACTTTATTTATTGATTCTCCTCATATTAAGCTTGTCCATTAAGAAGGTATCGCCTTATAATATTATTTGTTAGTTAACCTTTATTTCCATAAAGCTAAAGCCTTTGATGCTATTTCACATAGAAGATTGGTGAGCAAACTAACCAGCCTGGGAGTTGTAGTAAAAATGTATAAAGCAGATGGGAAATGGATTGAGTGACAGAACTCGGAAAATGGTGATCAGTGGGGCCCACTGTAGGGAAGGAGAAGTGAGTAACAGGATGCGAGGCCCAGTCCTCTTCAATGTCATTAAAGTGACCTTGGGAAGGGTTAGAAGGGAAAGTGTAGTAGTTTTACAGATGAGAGAGGAGACATGATGAAAAGGGTAATTAAGATAAAAGATGATGGAAAAAATAGTCAAGGGTATGGCAATTATGCTTTAATAAAAATTAAATAACTAAATTGACCAAAAACATGCATTATGAGATGTAGAATTCCAAGGTCCAATCACCTTTTTGGAGATGTAGGACTAGCAGGCCCCAAACAGGAACATCTGCTTTATCTCGAGGTAGCCAGTCCGTGTGACAGAGCAGCAGGAAAGCTGATCTGGGTGCATCCAGAAAAATCTCATTAGTAGAAAGAGGGAAGTAGTATTGCCTGCCTGCAGGTCTCTGGTGAGACCCCTCCATCTTGTGATAATTTCTGGAGACCAAAAGAACACTGACAAAGCTGAGACAGGTCAAAGGAGGACCCCCAGAATGTGACGCAAGGTCTGCTTTACAATCCATTCGCAGGGACGGCAGGAGAAGGGAAAGGGCTGGTGTGATACAAACCTCCCAATCCCTAGCAGATGGCAATCAAGCAGGGGAAGGCGGCATTTCCCAGAGAATGAAAAGTTCAAGGCCAAGGGTCATATAAAGCTGAAGGGAGGGAAAATACTCAAACGGACTGCCAGCAGAGGTTGTAGGAACCAGCAGAGTGATAGAAACAAAGCGTGGCTGGACCAGACCCAAAGGGACTCTAATGGTGGAGGGAGGGAGAAGACTACAGGTTATATAGGATCTGTGACAGCACAGCAGGCAAAGGAGGCCCCTGCATTCCTAGTGATGGTTAAAAACCGGACTGGAGTCCCATGTTTAGCAAGTTGTGAATGGTAAGGGAATGCCAGAGCTCGCTTCACTTCCAAAAGCCGCAGGTCTCGTGACTGGGCATGCACACATCCGTCTTCCTATTAAGCACTTAGCATTCACATTTCTGAATCTCGTTATATAGGGTACAATATTATATTGCTATACGTGTATAATGTCTTCAGAGCATTTGGCAGATAGAGCCTACCCTTAATTTGGCTACGTTAGATCAGTAGTTCTCAAAGCAGGTAGGGTAGAGCACAGGATGGATTGTTGGGGGGTGTTAGGTACTGTACATATGGTGGGGTGTACGACATCAAGTTTTAAGAAACGTCACTTTAAGGAGCTGAAGTTCTGCATGCACTGGTTTATGCAGAGCGTTACAGGTGGACAGAGCTGTCCTTTCCTCTTCAGGATGTGTATGCATGCAGAAGTGGTCTCTACATCCCAGGGTGATAGCCCATCACATTGCTAGGGAAGAAGGAATGCATTTCACACTGGACATGAGGGGGCAAACTGGGCTGGGCAATGAGAAAAGGGGTCAAGAGAGCCTTAGGACATGCATTCCAATGCCCTCTGCTCCTCTGTGGGCATTCAGAGATATTGTGCAAGTGAGGGATGGTGGGAGGTGTATGTCCTAATTAATTTTAGAAGGTGATGAAGGCATTGGTCAGTTGTTTGTCTTTGTAGCCTTGAGTGCAAGGCTCCCTTATATGTACGAGAGGGTTTGGCACACTTGTGACTGATGTCACAGTGGCTCCCAGAGATTTAAAGACAAGGGAAGGAGGATCTGTATTATCCTTAGACTTTGTCAGTGTGTTATGTGCCACAGTTTTTGATATGCTGGTAGGTAAACCACCAGTACATGAAAAGGATAAAATACAAAGAATTCCAGGAAAGAGATTTTTAAACACTAGGGTATGGCCTTAATGAAAGGTGAAGAGAACGAGAATTGGATGATGGGAAAAAGCCCTTTATTGAAATATGCCCGACTCTGGCCGAGTTTCGCTCTTGTATATAGAGCTGCCTCAGGGGCAACTAGAAACAAATATATGAATCGGGCATATTTCAATAAAGGGCTTTTTCCATCATCCGATTCTCGTTCTCTTCACTGCTACTCAGCCAACTGGATCGGCTTCCGCTTTGCTTAATGAAAGGTGCCCATATCTGTATTCCAAAAAAGTGTAAAGAAATAAAATACATGCAATCAAAGGAATAAAGCCCGGAAACAGGCAAGTTGACTTGAAGACTCTAGTCTGGCCTGCTGCTTTGAATGTTCTCGTAACCCAGACTCTTGGGCTTCATTGTCTGCTATTATAACTGTTGCTTGACTTAATAAACCTGTTCACTCTTGCAGTGTCTGACAGTGGTGCCGGTTTGACCGCGTGTCCTCTTGCGAAGTGACTAGGTTTTAAAATGCTTCCGTACGGTCTGTGATGCTATGGGCCATGTTTTCAAAGCTCTTCTCTGTAGAAATGTTTCTAAAAACCTATTCATTATGGACTCTCTTGGATCTCTGTTTGCGGCAGGGAGTTGAAAGCACGGCTCATCCTCCACACTTCACAACGTTGCTGAGCTTAGGTTTCCTTTTTTTTTTTTTCTCCCATGGTGTCAGTGGTTTTCCCAATGGTATTGTGTTTTTGTGAGCCACTGAAAGAATCTAGGTATGGAAAAGCAAAATGTCTGTATAGGTAAACTGTTGATTCTGAAAATCCTGTTGGATGTTCCCTGCCTGTTGCCCATGTAGCCTCTTGTGGTGGGAGTGCCGCGTCGGGCAGGAAGTTGGCCATCTGTGCTCAGCTCGTGTCCGCGTCAGTATTTCAATATTGGGGGGGGGGGGGTTGAAAATAATTCTCTGGATTGTTACAAGTCCACTTATCTAAAAGTGTGGGTTACTTTTTTTTTTCTCTCTCTCTCTCTCTGCAGGAGCGGATGCAAAGTAAAGAAGCAAGAAACCCCGTCCCTGGCCCTGGAGGCTTGCACACAGGTAAAGGTTCATTTGCTGGTAATGACCAGAACTTGCCAGTTTGTTGGATTCTAGGCAGTGCCAGCTTATAAATTATGAGGGCAATATTCAACCGCAGTGCAGCTTACCTGGCTAACTTAGCCTGTATATTCAGCACCGCTGAATATACCCAGCCATCTTAAACGTTAGCCGGCTAACTTTAGGACAGATGTATGATCAGGGATGGATTTAGAGTTTTGCTGCTTTCACCCACCCCACGCCTCACCTCCAGTAAGGGTCTGTTATAAGGTAGCAGAAAGCTGTTCTCTGTTGAATGAGATTCATCCGAGCTGGAAGGCACCAAACCTTGGCCAGCCTGCTTGCCCCTAAATGCTTTCCGCCCTAGGCACAGGCATGATGGGTGCCTTTTGACAAATCCAGAGCTGCCTGTTGCCCCACCAGACGTAGCCGGCTAACTCTGAATATCTGAGTTAGCCAGATAACTTAGCCATCTAAATTGGCTCCTCCCCAGAACTCTCTTGCCCCGCCTGCCACTTAGCCAGATAACTAGTTATCCGTCTGAGTGGCAGCCGTTCAGCAGGGCCAGATATTTAGCCTCCCCCACTTATCCAGCTAAGTGGCACTGAGTATCGCCGCCTTAATGAATTAGTTCCCAGTTTGTGCATTGCTGACCGTGCACCGGGTCATGAGTGTTACCTGTCACTCATGTACAGAAGTCCAATTGTCCTAAAAGGAAAAATCTCAACACAATTAGAACTGGTATCTCAGAAATGCTAGACACCTCCCCCCCCCCCCCCCCCCCAAAAGGATCATTTACTTTTGGAAAGCTTTTTTTTTTTCTAATGATTGGTTTTGCCGAATGTACTTAATGTACAGCTTCTTCTCTTACCTCAGCAAGTTCCCGATTTTGGGAAGCCAGACATAGGGTCAGGGGCTACAGAAGCTCCCCTGGCTTACCTGTCCTCCCCTCCATAGCCTCTGACCAGAAGCAAGGGGATAAGGGCTCTGGGGCCTTATTGTTTGTGTGGATCCCCCTGAAGCTTGCTTTTTGCTTAGGATGTAGGAGTGCCGTTGCCAGAAATTCCAGAGTTGGGAACTAGGGATGGCCATGCCACCGATGAAGAGAAACTGGCATCCACGACAAGCGGCCCGAAACCAGCTGTGCCAGAGGTGAAAGGTGAGGCAGAGGAGGACCTGGAGTTCTTTGAATGTTCCAATGTTCCTGTGTCTGACAAATCCCACCAGTTTTCACACTCAGAAGAAGGTATGGATTTAAACCAATGCCCATACAGCTTCTGCTCACACTAACATGACTGCTAACTGCTCTCCTGACTAACGATGACTAATCATTGCATGTTCGGGTGGCATTAATGAAGGTAGCGGGTGCAAATGCTAACTAGTAGCCACTTTACTGTGCCGTTTGGAAAAGTAGTTGAGGGCCAGTGTCTTTGATGAGAAGATGTCTAGAATAGGAAGTAAACCATGTCTGCCCAAGATTTTTTTTTAGTCCTGGCTGAAAATGTTCCTTATTCTACAGAGCTCAGTACTGAGCAAGCCGAAAGGCAGGAAAGGTACCCGTCTAGCTTTTAGTATGATATTCAGTGGGCCATTCCCGAGTAACTAGAATAGCAGCTCGTCTGGCCAGATTCACCCAGGTAAGTTTATCCAGCCGCTGCTGAGTGGTGGCACTAGCTGGGATAACGTCTAGCCATGTCCCTGGAATGTCCCCTGCCCCGCTTCTTTATTCGGCTCAGGTTTAGCTGGTTAATGACTTTCTAGCCTAAAATTTCACCGCTGAGAGGGACAAGAAATTTTAAACTCAAGGTTTGTCCAGGTAACTCAGACTTTTTTGGATGAACCCTTTGAATATGAACCTCAAGAGTGTCCGGTTTAGGCATGTTTTTAATATTTGCGACGTGTTCTGCTCCCTTTCCTTGGCCCCCCTTCTTCTCTCAGGGTAAAATGGAGGACCTTGACCTTGAATACCAGGGAGAAGTAGGCAGCTTTGTGCCCCCAAGCTGATTGGTTCCATATGCTAAGCCCAGGGTTCACAGTCTTGTCCTAGTGCCACTGCAGGCAGGCGGGTTTTCAGGCTAGTCCCATACATTGAAGATTTTTTATTTTATTTATTTAACTTCTTTTACTATACCGATACTCAAGACCGGGTCTTATCGTACCAGTTTACAATAGAACAGGGGGGAAACCAATTAACATCTAGGTAGAAGGTAAAGTTACATTAAACAGGGAGCGTAAAAACATGGGAGATGGAAGACAGGACAGATTTTAAACTATAACAACTGGAGAGTGATAAATATAATCAACAAAAAAAACAATAAACAATATGATTAGTGATACATAAACAGAGATTTATCCTAGGTGATTATTAACCTGTTATGTCCAGTGGGAGGAGGGGAGGTGAGTAGGGGGGGAGAGGGAAGATCCAGCCTATGCGGATGTATCACCTGCACACTCATTGTGGACACCCTATAAACCTGCCTGGCTGTCGGGTCACGAGAATGGGTTTGGGAAGCCCTGATGTACACATTGGGGTACATTTTAAAAGACAGCGCACGTACTTTTGTTCGCGCATCAGGTGTGAACAAAAGTACGCTGGATTTTATAATATGTGCGTGTAGCCACGCGTATCTTATAAAAGCCAGGGTCAGCGCGCCCAAGGGGGTGCACATTTGTGCAACTTGCGCACGCCAAGCCCTGCGTGCGATGCCGGTTCCCTCCGAGGCCGCTCCAAAATTGGAGCGGCCTCGGAGGGAACTTTCCTTCCAGCCCTATCTAGTCCCCCCCTCTACCTTTATCTGAAAAGTTACTACTGCCTCCGGGCAGTAGTAACTTACGCGCGCCGGCGCAGCAGGCCCCGACACAGGCCGCAGTGTTGGGGCACTCGGCCATGCCCCCGACCGCCCCTTTTTGCACGTCCCGGGGCTTGCGCTCGTCGCCGAGCCTATGCAAAATAGGCTCCGCGCGCAGAGGGTTTTAAAAGGGTTACGCGCGTACCCCTTTTAAAATCCGGCCCTTAGTCTTTTACAATATAGCAGGATTATGATTATTTTGCTTGGAAGCCCATGTAGACTGTGATTATGTGTTCTTTAGCTTAGAGGAAGTTGTCTTGAAAGTTTCCTTGCATTTCAGCCATGCATGCACACACCAGCAGGTCTCACCCAGGACATTGCCCTCAGTCGTTCCATTATGCTGTCTGCTGAACAAAACCTACTGAAGTGCCTGATGCAGGTCACGTTCTGACTGTTACCGGAGCCTGGTATTAGCACTCAGTCAGTCATTGCTATCCTTTGTCTAATTCACAGCTCCAGTCAGTCTGTTTAAAAAAAAATAATTACAATTCAAGCAGGGTCACTGGCTCCATTCATATGCGGCATAAGAGCAGAGAGAGAAATATAAACCATTCGCTCTGGGAACCGCCTGCTGTCCAGCGTTAAAGCGACTGGAGCATTATTGATTTCATTAGCCACCTTGGACCTAAGAAACTGTCGTACATCTATGAATACTTCCCTGAGTGTCGCTCTTTAAAAAAAAAAAAGGAATATTGATCTGGAAACAGCCACACTTGCTCTCTGGTTCCCTTGTTCAAAAATTACTAGACCGTTTGTGAGAGGGCATGAGAGCAATGCTGATAGCAACACTAGAACCACCGGGCCAAGATCACGGTAGCAGCGACCCACGTTCCAGGCTGAAGATGTACGTTTTCAAGGTATCTGGAGGGTTGGGACGAGGAGGAAGAGCGAAGATGGGGCTTTCTTAGAAGAAAATTCATAACCGAGAAGGGTGTGGTGGGGAGGGGGAAAGCTGGCACCAACATCGAATTCTTTCTTTTCTTTTTTTTTTTTTTTATATAATATGTGGAAGAGTGGGGGAGGGGGGTCTTGTTTGGAACATGATTCGGATCGCAGGCTCGCACACCAACTTTTTTTTTTCTTTTTTTCTGTTTTAAACAGGCCATTGCTACTTAACCGGTTACACTCTTTTTTGAATATATTCTTTTGATTATAGCCGTTTAAAGCTAAAGTTACCCAGGAACACATTTCGGATAACCTTGGACCTGCTGTCTGCCACTTCTGGAGATAGCTGAGTGACTTGTTGGTGTTAGCCAGATAAGTTATTTGGCTAACTCGTCCCTGCCTTCCCCAACATACGCCTTATTGATTTGGATAAGTAAGGGGAATATTAAAAGCTTGCCATTTAGCTGGATAACTTTTTATCTGGCTTGCTTTGAATACTGGTCTCTGAGTGTACAATGCATGAGTATCTGTCTAGATGTATTCATTTTGGCTATTTTGAAAACCCGAATGGTTAGGTGCTCTTCCAGGACTGGGTTGAGAAACATTGCCTTAGATTCAGGTTCCTATTACAGAATATATTTTTTAACCATCTTAGCCCTAAACATGCTTGTGGGCAACACATGAAATTTTTTAAGATCCTTCTCACAAAGTATCTCAACATGTCCAAGATTTTGACCCAGACTTCTGCCATTTCTTCTCACCCAGCATTTATTTAATAATATTTTCTTAATCATTTCACTGATTAAACATCACTCAAAGTGACGGACAACATGTTAAAAAAAATTGAATGTATAGAAAAATTGATTAAAATTAAAATAAAAAAAAACATTGTTAATAAACTCAATCTAAATAAAACAAAATATAAATCTCACACTTCATTCCTACTCAATAATGATAGCTACATCATTTTAGACTCTTTATTCCTACTAAGTAATAGCCATATCAGATATTAAAGATTGAGACATAAACCAGGTTTTTAAGCTTTCTTCTAAACTTTTTTTATGTTGATTTCCTCCCTTAATTTAAAGGGGAGATCATTCCAGAGAGCTGGAGCACTGCCTGCAAATGATCTTTTCAACTATCTTAATTGTCGGAAACCTTTCACCGCGTTACTCTCCCTGACTTCATATTATGAAGAATCGTGGGCCCACATGAACTCCTGTGCAGAACCAAAGCTCTTATTTCCCAAAGCCATAGCTGAGTAGATAATATACTCCCCATCTCCCCATACAACAGCAAATTGTCCATTTGGGTTGTGCTGAATGGTCTGAGCATTTAAGCAAGGAAATAGTGTGAAAGACGGACACATGTCAGAGCCATGTATCCCGTTCCACCGCTCTTCATGGAGTCCTCTGATGGTCCAATGGCAGACCTTGCCCTGGTTTGCAGAAAAGTAACTAGATCGCCAAAGAAACTAAGTGGGATAATGGAGCTTTTGGAGTTGGGGGGGGGGGGGGGATAACTGGTTCTGGGCCATCCTGGCTGTGCCCTGCCATGTGGAGGGACCCAGGGCTTCCGCTTCCTGGGTCAGCTGGGGTTGCTACAGAGGCAGCACTCACAGCCCTGGGGGCGGGAGTCCCAGTCCTTGCGCAATGGCTGTATGATAGGGCCCATGATTTCAGGCTTCCACAAGGAGCCCTGGTGCATGGTCCCTGACTGGGAGTGGGCACGGAAATAAAACAGAGAGTGGTGAGAAGAAATAATTGGAACCAAGAATTGGTCATTAGAAGTTGTGGAAAAGGTATACAGCTGCCTGATGATTTTCACAGTATCTGAGGTGAGAGCACGTAAGATGCATTTGCACGTAACCTTTGGTTAAGCTGAATTTCTGAGCAACGCTTAGCATTTTAGGGGCCAGAGCTTCCTGAGCCCATACAGGGGTTGGGGGGGGAAACTGTGCACTAGCTGTTGGAACATTTATAACCGTTCTGCTCCTTCATATGTCTTTAGGGTGTGAAAAAGAGCTGTCGAAAGAGTCTGAGAAAGAGGAACTCATTGCCCCTGTAAGTAGCGTCCACATGCCTGGGCTCGATAGTAATTTTTATTTTGATTATTTGTCTTAAGTTCTTTTGACAGAATTTTATGACTGTAATGTTACCCACCTAGAAAAGAAGATAGAGTAGGTTACAAATATTTTAAATAAATAAGCAAATGATTGGAGATAAAGACCCATCTGCTCTGTTCGCTTTGGGTAGATGTGCGCACAAATTGCCACATATGGAAGCCGAGACACACTCCTTCGTGTGCCTTTAAGGGCTGTAACTAGCACTCTATGCAAGCTCTACCCCATGCCGCCTGGAAAGCACAGAGCAGTCATATCCCTGCCGTTTTGGGCTGTAACTGCTGCTCCAAAACAGATTCTCTGAATAATTCGTGCTAGCCAAGTATTATCCATTGCTTTCCCAGCCCCACTTACTTGAGGCTGGATTAATGCATTCAGTTTTGGGGGCTGGGCATTCTTCCTGCCAGAAGCTGAGCTTGTTCATGTTCTCTGCCCAAGGAGTATGGGAGAGTTTGGAGTCTAGTTTTGTCTCTGTTTAAAAAAAATATCGCATTAAGATTAAGGTTGCCGTGACACTTGAGCTGCTGAAAGGAAATGTAAAGTGAACCCAGTTGCATTGTTAAGTCACATCCTGGAACTGTATATTGAATCTGTTGTGAATGCCATTACCATCCACTGTCTGGTCTGGGCCCACTGATATTCTGCCCCTGTGCTTGCCTTCTTTCAAGCTTTCTTTCGTTCTTTGCCTTGGCATGCCCTGGATAGCTGGGATGACAGCGTTAGCCAGTTTCCAGTCTTCCGTGAAGCTATTTATGGTACAGTTTTTGGGAAAAGCACTCGGTGCATGAAAGCAGATTGGGGAGGGCCTTTGTGAAGGCTCTTGAAATACCAGAGGTGCATTATATGGGGTGGCCGCTAGGGGGCAGCAACATCACAGGTTTGTTAATATGGTGGCTACAGTTACCACAGAGCATAATAAACTCGCTTTCCTATATATGAGAAGTCACTACATTCCCTTTGTTAATAGATATTCAGGCCAATGCAATATCTGGCACTAAGGTCAGCGCATTGCTGAATATGCGGTTGGATGATGCGTTTTTTATATACGTTAGACTTAGGCCTGATGCAGTACTGGGATTAGTGCACCATACACAAACTGATCCATGAGGAAAAAGCAGAATGGCTGAACACAGCACTACGAGTACATGTACCACATAGAAATTTAAGATCAGCAAACAAAGCTCTCTTAACTATTCCATCAGTAAAAACGGCAAGACTAACCCAAGTAAGGGAGTGAGCACTAACACTGGCAGGTCCCATTCTATGGAACACTATGCCATTAGAACTAAGACTACAGAGAAATTTCAAACTGTTTAAAATAAATCTGAAAACCTGGCTTTTCAAACAAGCCTTTTACAAAGAGAATGATGAAAATAAGTAAGGTACAGCCGGCACAAGCACCCAAAACATAATCTCCAGGTGGCTACTTGGAAATTATTCTTATCTCACTGATAATCGTAAAGCAATTAAAAAGCGTACCATAAATCACATGAGCCTCACCCATGAGACGTGTATCAACAGGCAACATAGATCAATAATCAATTAGTCTTTAAACAATTCTATGTTACGGGGCACTACTGGCACCTTTATTTTTGTAAAGTACTAACTATGTATTATTATATGTGCCTCTTTGTAAACCGTTATGATGGTAAATAACTTGATGACGATATAGAAAAATTTTAAAATAAATATATAAATAAAATTAGTGTGTCCAAAATGCACATCCAAACCAGCTCATAGCTAATAGCGCTCATCACGTGCAAATGCTTGTTGATGAGGCTATTGGCTAGAACGTCCTATGTAAAAGATTACTGCACCCTGGACGCATATGGTTTTACGCTCAAAAATTAACGCTGGCCCCGGAGGTGATGCTAAGTTTTGAAGCGCCCCAAGCCATGCGCATTGTTCCTCTGACTTAATATTGTCGTGGTACTGAGCAGGAGGAACCACAAAAACTGCAAAAAAAAAAAAAAAAGGTCTTTAAAGCGGTCAGATTAGGAAAAGTCGCTCTATTTATGTTGGGAAAACAGACGCTCGTAAAAGCGGGTGTCCATTTTCCTAACCTGCGCACAGCCATGTTTCCTAGGCGCTCGATGCCATCGACACGCTAGGGACACGCAATGTATCCCTAGTGTGTCCTTTTTAGCGTGGCGGCTCATTTGCCTATTGCATCAAGCGCCCAGGGGAGGTGATCAGGAGAGAGTAGCAACAGAAATCCAGACCAGAAAATTGAGGACCAATCCCCCCCATAGAAATTAATCCAGGAATAGCCATGGGGATTGCTCCATTAAAGGGTTCATTTTTTATATATTTCTCTTGAATAGAAAGTTTAAGCAGCTGTAGTCTTTTTTTTTTTTTTTTTTTTTTTTTTTTTTTTGCTTGAGAAGTCGGGACAGACCCATCCAGGAGACCAAAACTGCACTGAGACCCGCTCCTATTCCCACCCTGCCCTGTGTCCCCGAAGCCCATAGAATAGGGCAACGACGTGTCCAGTCCTTGAATGTTAGAAAGGGGTGAGAGCTGTTCATCCTGCAGTTAAAATGGATTGGTAACTTCAAAAGCACTCCGGCAAATACCATCAAACTCTACATAGACCTTATTACATCTAAAAATATATATTTTTTTTATGTTTTTGCAATTTCCCAGTAATATTGTTCTAGAACTCGTTAGATTATATGTTGTGGCGAGATCATTTCAAAATTCCATATCCCAATCTTAGCCGACCTGGGGAACGGACGACGTGAACCGGGAGTGGAGCCCAGATTTCTCCACACAGCAGCACCCAGCGCTGCCACGAAGCCACTGGGCTGGCCCAGCTGAAGAGCGTTTTTATGTTTCCCTGAAGGTGATTAACCCTACAGCAGTGGAGCAAAAGCTCTTTTTCCCCAAAGTTGTCCTGGTATTTAAAAGCAATTGCTTGTGAGGGTTTTGGGTTGGTTTTTTTTGGCAGGGGAGGGTGACATGTTAAGTTTAAATCTCCGATCCTTCCAAAAGCGTAAGCAACTAGCCAGCAGTGGGGACCGTCCTCCAGGATTCCCTTTTAACATTAAAAGCTGTCAAAAGCACCAGCTTCTGTTGGTTTTTCAACAACAGGTTTGGGGGTTTTTTTCCCAGACTCGATGGCAAAGAGAAAATATTTTTCAAACAATGTTTTTCTCTTCTCACAGCTGTGGTATCCAAAAGGGCTAAAAGCCTTGCGTGGCAGACAACAGTAAGATTAACACAGTCAGCGAGAGAAAGCTTACAGGAGCATAATTAACCTGTTTTAATCCTTCAAGGGCATGAGGGAAGTAAGACAAGGGGGGTGCACTCTTTCTTTCTGTGGAAAGTGGTTAGCCCAGGAGCCTCACTATGCTGTACAGGAGTGATATGTCTAGGATTCTTATGACTAAAGATTCCTCCTGAACTCAGCGGGAAGCGTGAGCCTGGCTTACTGATTACCAGAGCCATCCTAGCAATGAGGACATCTTGAAAAGAATCGGTGGCCTCGGCAGACCCTGTGGTCGTGCATATCTGCTGTCAGTTCCTTTTATATGCACGTCCTGTGTTTAGACCTGAAACTGCCCAGGTGCATGGTTCTTCTCTCTTCCGTTGAGATATCAGGCCAAAAGTCATTTCTTGTGGTCTTAATGCTGACCAGAAGGGAATATGGGCTTTGGGCAATGGAATGGCTGCTCCGGTCTGTGCACCTAACAGCCCCTCACACTGTTAAGTATATGCCACAGACTCCCCCTTTATTATATTTTGTGTACACAACGGAAATGAACCATACCGGGCAAGGTACTGTAGTAAAGGAATCACGATGCTGAAAGCACAGGTACCGGACTTGAAGTAGCATATACCAGTGGAGGTGACGGGTTGCATTGACAGAAATCGGCCACATGTTTCTGTAGCTGAAATTAGTTCCTGCCAGTTAGAAGGTTAGATTGCAAAGTCCAAAAAGTAGCAGCTGAGTGATGGTTTATCATGCAACATGTGTTGGAGAGCATGTGGTGGGGTTCTGTGGGTTTTGTCAAAGGTTCTTAAGATGGTTCCAAACCATTTAGGACTCCCTGAGTCGGGGCGTCCCATAGCTTGGGAAAGATGTGCTTCACCCGGGCTCTCCTGGGCTGTAACCTAACTGCTGTGACTGCACTCATAATGGGGGGCATTGCTACAAGAGTGTGAAATACCGCCCCATCCCACTTAAGCCATGTGCAGGGACTAAAAGCAAAGCGTGAGCAGGATAAAGAGGCATTTCTATTTCTGCAGCACGATGCCCTGCTGCCTTCAGGAGACACCGGCCGCAGCACGCCCACGGGGCCGCCAGTAAGTGGAGGAGAGAGTCCCGTGGCCGCTATCCGTCTCAGTGAGCTGGACAAGCTGGCTGTCCTCGCTTTAATAAGGGAAGAGGTAACGGCTTGATTGTTGGTTTAAAAACGCATCCTCTCCTTTGGGGGAAGGGTGCAGGTGTGGAAGCATTTGTGTTGAATGTTGAGTGAAGAAGCAGATGCAGTAAAACGTGAGTCCTGGCAGAAGAGATTTCTTTTGGGGTAGGAGGAGGGTGCTGGGATGCGACTTCCACTGTATTGGCTCCCATGCAACCATTTTTGTTGATTCTCGAAGCTTAAATTGAGTGCAATGAGATGGGATGGACAAAACCATTCTTTGACCTACTTTCAAAAGGATTTATCCCCTCAGTGCCATGGGCAAGACTGTCCTGCAAGCAGGACAAGGAGGTAGCTGGAATACAGTTGTAGGGAGAGTGGCAGAACTGGCTAAGCCCATAAGAGAGCTCATCAGAAGAGTGCAGCAGTATTACCAGGCTTAGAGGAAGCCAGGATTAGGGGCCACCTGAGCACAGCACAAATACAGTGCCTGAAGATGGGGGCAGGGCAGAACTCTCCTCAGTACGTGATCGCACAATCCTCTCGCTTAATTTCAGAATATAAATTCAGTGGGGTTTGTACCATGGAGGTAGAATATCCGGTGTCCGCACATGACCTGCTGACTTGTCAGAGTGTGTGTGTTTCATGGCAGCACAATCGATGCCATGAAAACAATGACTTTCAGATAGCATGATGCAAATAATCTGTCAAATGATACTGGGGTGAATAGTGTGTGGAACTGACACTTTAGAACAGAGGGGTTCACTTTGAGGGCTCTGGATGGTTCGGGTTTTCAGGATATTCCTAAAGAATTTGCATCAGATAGATCTGCATACGGTTGAGACAGTGTGCATGCAAACCTATTTCATGCATAATCCTTAGGGATCGCCTGAACACCTGATCTGTTTGCAGCCCTCAAGGACTGAAAGTTGAATACCACTGCCCTACACATTTTTAGATGCTTTACAGGTGGGTAGATTGATGGAGATGTGAGATCTAGAGACCCCGGTAGAGGTTTCATCACTTTTGGAGGTGAATAGACTACAGAAGGTAAGAGATTGGCTTGAATCAAGGCTATGGCTCTGACTCACCTCTCTGTCCTCCCCAGCACAAAGCATCCTTGGGCTATAATTAACCCTGCCCTAGCTTTCTCCAGGCACAGAGGTCAGCGTGTGTTTGCTGCCTCCTTCGGCAGAGTTGTGGTGAGGTGCAGGAGCTGACCTCTGTGCCTGCAGGAAGCCAGAGACTGTAAGACTCAAGAAGATAAGAGGGGGAAAAAAGAGTGGAGGCAAAGGAAAGAGACTGGGGGAGAGAGTGTGTACTAGAGATGTGCAAAGCCCGAAACTTTCAGGTCAGGCTTCGTTTTCAGCCTGCCGTGGGAAATTTTGTATTTCCCGCGGTTCGGGCCTTTGTAATTCGGGAGACCCAAATTTCGGATTAGTGTGCACTAATGGGAGTTAGTGCGCGCTAACCTGAAAACCGAATTTTCCCAAAATTTTGGGAAAATTTGGTTCAGGTTTTCGGGTTCCCCGAACCAGGACGAACTAGGCAATTTCGTTGAAACTGCCTAATTCGTCCTAAACGATTGCACATCCCTAGTGTGTACTGCAAAAGACAGAGAGAGAGACAAAGGAAACTGGGAATGGGGGAGGCAGTGAAAGACTAAGGGAAGAAAGAGTGAGTAGGAGATGGAAGAAGAGATGCAGAAGGGGATAGATCCGTGGAGGAAAGAGAAAAGGTCAAATGAAAAGCAGAAATGGAGAAACCCTAATAGTGGAGAAACTCGTATGTAAAGAATGAGGGACGGAACTGCACTGGGAGAAAGAAACAGACAAAAAGCAGAGGACGCACAGAGATTAGTGGGGGTGAAGGAAGATTAAATCAGAGGCAGAGACCCAGGGTAGAAAAGCTGTTATCTTTTTGATTATTTGAGTATAGATTCCGTGCTGAGGTTTCCTCCGTCTTCACGGTACACTCAGCGCTGCATGTGTTTGGCTGCCCAGCTCATGCATCCCACCTCTAATCTGCCACTTAACCTGCTGCCTAACTTTGAACGAGCTGCTTAACTTGGTTTAACTGCTTTCTTTGGTCTCTCTTCACTTTGCCCTATGCTTATCCTTGTAGCACATACCCTTGAGGCATTTCCTTGGTTGTAAAGTGCTTTGGGGTAAGGTTTTATGTGAAAGGTGCTATGTGCAATTCAAATTTTAAATCTCATATGCAGGATCCTAGGCCCTTGTTTATATTTAGAATATAAATGGCTGAGAAGTTACCCCAGACATCAAACTATGGAGAGGGAAATCTGCAAAAAAAAAAAAAATTGACTTCCACATACCATTAAAGAAAACCAGTAAAGTAATTAGATGGAGATGACCCTCCATTTTTAAGGCTAATAAATCACCAAAAATAATAGATTTTCAGGACTGTAGTTGCTTGAGATTTTGGAAATGTACGTATTAATTATTTTGAACTTTAAGGAAAGATTTTGCATCCCATACAGATAATTAGCAAAGAGACTGAAGTGGCCGGATGGAGACAAAAATACGAGGGAAGCCGGCAAGAAGTCCTAGAGATGAGGTAGGTTTTGTCGTGGCCCTGGGATATAAGACTATTCAGACACTTTCCAGCTGCGCCTTGTCCTCACAGAAACATGAACATCCAAGTGTAAGAACTGGATGAAAGAAAATAATTCAGCAGTTCCTCACACAGTGATAGACTCTTTTGTCACAGAGCCATCGGAGGAGAAATATACTAGTGCAAATATGTCAGTTTTATAAGAATTTTGCACAAAAATTGTCTTAATATGTTGCGAGTTCCTCTCGTGGGCAGTTTCATAAAAAAGTTTTCAGCAGTAATATGAGAAGGGAAAATGTATTCATTCCCCACTGGGAATCATCAAAAGCATAAATTGTCCTGTTTTGTTTTTTTTTTAATTCTGAACTTTGTCATCAAGAAATGATAACCATGCCTTTTGATAAGTCACTCCAGCAATAACGTATCAGACTCTTAAGTGTGTCATTTTATGTAAAGCAAAGTAAAAAAAAAAAAATAATAATTGTTAAAAGGTGTCTACTTTGGTCTTCCTTCTTCTGTAACGCAGAGGACTAGAGTATCATGTTGGACCTGAGAAAACAGAATTCTCTGTGGGCTGTGATGCCATTTACAGGGCCAGCATCAGAATTATTCAAAGAGGAGGAGGAGGATGTTTCTGGCAGCTTCGGCTGCAGTGGCAAGGCTGAAAGCAGGAAGTGCTTGAGTCCCCATTAGAGAGATCTTCCTTCTTTGCTGCCTGCTGTTGAAGCTGCTTTTAAGGCAGTTGTAAAAGCAGGACCCAAGCAGCTGAAATAATATTCATCTATTAGATTTAAACAAGGGCTTTGCTAGGTACTTCAAGGATCTTGGGCACGGGCCCATAGACCCTTTTCTCCCCCAAGGGTCCCCAGCTCTTCCACAGACCAAGACTGGAAACTTGGGCATGGGGGGTGCAACTGAGTCTGCCTTTTTTTTCTTTTGTCCCTCTGTTCCTTCTGTTCTAGCATCCCCAGACAAGTGGCAATGAACAGTCTACCAATGGATCAACAGAACCAATAAGGCCATCGGTGATGAGTAATGCACCATGAGAATGGCAGAGCATAATCTGCATACATTTCATTAATTGTGTGCACGCATGTGTGTTATGGGTGCATTGCTCATTTTCCCCCAAATTATGGAAATATTATGAGGGCATCCACCACCCATCCACGTCAATAATCTCTTCTTAAGGTGTACTCAGAGCTGGCTGAAGGATCCACACACAGCACAGGAAGCACACAACCACTTACAGCCTTTGAGTTACACTATTGTAGATACTTAAAAATCAAGCTGTCTTTAATTTGATACTGAAAACAAATTGACATTGAATCCTCTGAAAAAAGTGAATTACAATTACAGTGTAGTAAACCTGCCAGCACTCAAACAGTAACAACCCTATCTTTGAAAAGGCAACACTGCAAATACTACACCACACCCTTAAACAGCAGTGCACCTGCTATTAGGAAAATTGAACAAGCCAGGCTGCTATAGATTCATGCATGGAAACTACACACTAGCACCTCAGTTGCACACACAGAACATAGACAAACCTTCACCAAACACATAATAAAGAGACTATGAAGTATAAGTAAAAACATGCAGACAAAAATTGAACTGGAAACCGCAAGAAGCCACAGTCTATGTAGTACAATAATGGAAAAACAGAAACATCATCTTCCCCGTATGTACCCGGATCAGTCCAGACTCCTGGGTTTGGCCCCCCCTCTAGCAGATGGAGACAGAAGTTTGCCAAACAAACTGCCTCATATTGGCTGGTGCCACCTACGGTCTGGCAGTATTCTTCTGTCACGACAAAAAAATGTGCGGCATACAATATACTGGACAACAACAATATGACAACAAAACAATTATTTATTTTACATATGCACCCTGAATAGTGTGCATGGCATTCAATGACTAGTACACAATATTATAAGTGCGACAGTGTACTAGTCATTGAATGCCATGCACACTATTCAGGGTGCATATGTAAAATAAATAATTGTTTTGTTGTCATATTGTTGTTGTCCAGTATATTGTATGCCGCACATTTTTTTGTTGTGATTTTCTCTATATGTGTGTGTGTGCTGTTTACTCTGCCTCTCCGCTGTGCTGTCGCCCTAGTATTCTTCTGTCTCCAGCAAGTGGAGGACGTGCCAAACCTACAGTCTGGTGGGGCCTAGTCTAGGGTTTTAGATAGGATTAGGCACAAGAAAAAAAAAAAAAAGAACAAGAAAAAGTTTGAAGTGAGAAGTTAGTGGAGACCGACCGCAGTGTGTTCTGCAGGTCAGGGTCTCTTGCCTCCCGGGGGGTTGCCAGGTCCTGAGGGGACCATCCCCCCTGGTTACAGAGGCTCTGGGTGTTGGGGATTGAGGATCCGTTTTCCAATCCACCCTACCACTGGGGGTGATACCGGGGAGCCCGGCTCACTCCCCCCAGTGGCTTCAGGACCCGTGGCGGCTGGACAGGTACCTTAAAAAAAAAAAAAAATTTATTTCAATCGCTTCTTCTTCCCTTGCCTTCTCAACCCCCACGGGGGGTGGAGGGAAAGACTGAGGCGCAACAGGGCGGGCTCAGGGGGGCTCATGGGGCAGACGGGGATGACCCAAAGGTGGTCCACCTGTTTCGCAGGGATGAGTTACAGCCTCTTATCCCGGCTATTTTGGGGGAACTAGGGATTCAGCTGCCTCAGGTGGAGTCGCGTCTAGGAGTTACGGACCCAGTGGTTCTTGGCCTATGAGGGCCTCCTTTGTCCTTTCCCTTTCATTTTTCAGCCACGGATTTACTGTTTAAGGCGTGGGACACTTCCGGATTTGGGTCTCAAGGTGGCGAAGGCGATGGACAAGTTATAACCCTTGCCCGAAGAGGCTTTGGAACTCTTGTGGGTTCCTATGGTGGATGCAGCAGTGGCGGCGGTCACGAAGAAGACCACTATCCCGATTACGGGGGGCACGGCCCTTAAGGACCTACAGGATCGTAAACTGGAAGTTCAACTTGAAAAGATTTTTGAAGTGTCTGCCCTAGGGATACGAGCAGCAATGTGTAGCAATTTTTCATTGAGGGCCGGTTTACGCTGGGTGCAGCAACTACTAGCCAATAATTCGTTGTCCCAGGAGGAAGCTCTTCAGGCGGGTCATCTGGAGGCTGTCATTGCCTACATCATGGACGCATTTTACGATTTGCTGCGCAGTTCGGCCAGGTCTGTGGTTTCGGCAGTGTCAGCCCACCGGCTGTTGTGGTTGCGCCACTGGGCGGCGGATGTCTCTTCCAAGGCTCACCTGGGTTCCCTGCCATTCAAGGATAAGCTTCTTTTTGGTAAGGAGCTAGAGGACCTGATTCAGTCCTTGGGCGAGAATAAGGTACATCGGCTGCCGGAGGATAAGCCGAAGTCGAGAGGAACATTTTCTTCCAAGACTCGGTTTCGCGGGGGTCGGAAGCCCAGACTTCTCGGGATCGGATTCTTCCTTTCATCACAATGCCAGCAGGCAGCAGTCCTGCACTCCGTCCTTTCGAGGCAGGCATTTCGGTAGACCTGGCTCCGGACAGAGTGTACCGAGTGGAAAGCCTTCGCAATGATGGGTGGCCAGCTCAGTCCTCGATCCCAGTGGTGGGAGGCAGATTGACTCTGTACTTCAAGGAGTGGGCCAAAATCATGTCAGACCAGTGAGTCCTTTTGGTGATAAAACACGGTTATGCGTTAGATTTTGCACGCAGGCCCCATCAGCGATTTCTAGTTTCTCCCTGTGGTCAGGAGCCAAAGCGCGGAGTAATACAAGAGACATTACAACGGCTTCTCGCCCTCGGAGCCATCGTACCGGTGCCGCCAGGGGAGGTCCAGCAGGGCCGGTACTCCATTTATTTTCTGATACCCAGGAAGGAAGGAACGTTTCGTCCTATTCTCGATCTCACAAGTCCAGATGTCTCCAGATTCCTCGCTTCCGAATGGAAACTCTATGGTCCGTAATTGCGTTGGTGCGATGGGGAGAGTTTCTGGCCTCTCTGGATCTCACCGAAGCCTATCTACACATCACCATCTGCGCAGATCAATGTTACTTGAGGTTTTGCGTAGTGGGGCACCACTATCAGTTCTGCGCTCCGCCTTTCGGACGCGCCACTGTGCCCAGGACGTTTACCAAGGTCATGGTAGTGGTGGCGCGCTCAGCTTCGCAAGGAGGGATACCTAGTACATCCGTATTTGGACGATTGGCTGATCAGGGCAAAGTCGGAGCGGAGTTGCCAGGAAGCCATCACTCGTATGTTACAGTTACTAAACACTCTGGGTTGGGTAGTCAACCCGGCCAAGAGTCATCTGGTCCCCTCCCAGTCCTTGGAGTTTTTGGGAGCTCTGTTCGATACGCGACAGGGCCTCACGGAAGAGCGTCGGGTCAAACTTCAGAGGCAGGTAAGGCCCCTGGTAGCCAATCCCTCTCCGATTGTTTAGGATTACTTACAGGTGCTCGGTTCCATGACTTCGACTCTGGAATTGGTTCCTTGGGCCTTCGCTCATATGCGGCTTTTGCAGTCAGCTTTGCTCTCCCGATGGAACCCTGTATCAGAACAGTTTCATATTCAGTTACCTCTGACGGGTTCCGCTTGTTCCAGCCTTGCCTGGTGGCTCAACCAGGACAACTTAAGGCGGGGAGTGCCTTTGGCCATTCCAGATTGGATGGTGGTCACCACGGATTCCAGCCTATATGGTTGGGGAGCGGTTTGTCAGCGGACGTCTGTGCAGGGCAGGTGGTCCTCACAGAAAGCTCGGTGGTCTATCAATCGGTTAGAGACCAGAGAGGTGAGATTAGCACTGCAGGCGTTCCCGCCGATTCTCCGTGGCAAGTCAGTACGCATTCTGTCCGACAATGCGACCACAGTGGCGTACATCAACCATCAGGGGGGAACCAGAAGTCAACCAGTAGCATTGGAAGCCCGGTTACTAATCACTTGGGCGGAACGAAATCTGTTCAGCATAGCGGCCTCTCACATTGCTGGGATCGACAACGTTTGAGTGGACTACCTCAGTTGACATTACCTAGGTCCCGGAGAATGGGAACTCGTGGACGAAGCCTTTCATCTCATTTGTGCCCGTTGGGGAACACCTTGGCTGGACCTGATGGTGACGTTCTGGAACACCAAGGTGCCACGCTTCTTTGCCTGTCGCAGGTAGCCGGGCATGGATGCATTGGTTCTCCCCTAGCCAAAGGGGATTCTGCTATATGTGTTTCCTCCTTGACCACTCATCGGGCAAACTCTTCGCAGAATAGAAGTGCATCCGTTGGAGGTGATTCTCGTCTCTCCCGAGTGGCCGAGGTGTTCATGGTTCGCGGACCTGATCAATCTAGCCATCGACAGTCCCTTGCGGTTTCCGGACCTACCGGATCTACTCCGTCAGGGTCCAGTTTATTTCGATCAGGTCAACTGCTTTTGTCTAGCGGCATGGCTTTTGAGAGGAAACGTCTGACTTCCCAGGGGTATTCGGATGCGGTGGTATCTACCATGTTACAGTCCCATAAGGTTTCCACTTCCTTGTCTTATGTCAGGGTCTGGAAGGTTTTCGATACTTGGTGTCATGCCAGGAGCGTTGAGTCTACCCAGGCGGGAGTCTCTGAGGTCTTGAATTTTCTTCAAGATGGGGTATCCAAAGGATTATCCTGGAGTTCATTATGGGTACATGTAGCCGCCATCGGTTCTTTGCGCGGTATCATACGTGGCCTAAGTTTGGCGGCGCACCCAGATGTCTCCCGTTTTTTACGTGGGGTAAAACATTTGAGATCTCCTGTATGGGATCCATGTCCGTCTTGGAATTTGAATTTGGTCCTTAAGGCCTTGTGTTCGGCGCCCTTTGAGCCTCTGCGTAGTATAACATTGAAAGATCTCATTTTGAAGATCGTATTTCTGGTAGCTATTGCCTCCACTTGCAGGCTATCGGAGCTTCAGGCGTTGTCGTGTAGGGAGCCTTTTCTCAGGATTTCTGATTCAGGCGTTTCCCTGCGTACGGTTCCATCCTTTCTACCCAAGGTGGTGTCTTCTTTCCATATGAATCAGTCAGTGGAGTTAACAGCTTTCTCGGAGCACGACCGATCGGATCCCGCTTTTAAAGATTTAAAGAAGCTGGATGTTCGCCGAGCTTTGCTCCGCTACCTGGAACTTACCAATGAGTTCAGGGTGTCTGATCATCTGTTTGTGCTCTGTAGTGGTCCTCGTCGAGGTGATACGGCTTCCAAGACCACAATAGCTCGTTGGTTAAAGGAAACCATTAATTCGGCTTATTTGTTAAGTGGCCGACCATTGCCGGTAGGCCTTTGAGTGCATTCAACGCGATCTCAGGCAGCTTCATGGGCGGAAAGTTGTCAGGTGTCACCCGAGGAATTATGCAGGGCGGCTACGTAGAAGTCTCTTCACACCTTTGCTAGACATTACAGTTTGGATGTTCAGGCGTCTGGGACAGGGACTTTCTGGGATACTGCGTGCGGGCCTCTCAGGATCCCATCCCAAGTAGATAACACTCTGGTACATCCCAGGAGTCTGGACTGATCCGGGTACGTACAGGGAAAGGAAAATTAGTATCCTTACCTGATAATTTTCGTTCCTGTAGTACCACGGATCAGTCCAGAGTCTCACCCTGATTTGGGGTCTTATCAGTTTGGAGAGTCTCCGCTTTTGTATTCCTGTCTCATTTCTTGCAGATCCTTTGGTTGTTCGGCAGCCCATGGGTGCTGATACCAGCTGAGGGTTCAGTGAGCCAATTTTTCCGGTTGTTCGGCTACTGTATATAGTTAGTTGGGGTTTTTATAATCCATTCTGCTTTGACATTAAGTAATACTGCCAGACTATAAGTGGCACCAGCCTATATGAGGCGGAGTTTGTTTGGTAAACTTCTGTCTCCATCTGCTAGGGGGGGGCCTAACCCAGGAGTCTGTGCTGATCCGTAGTACTACAGGAACAAAAATTATCGGGTAAGGATACTAATTTTCCTATTCTGTATAAAACATCAAACAATATATTCAAGAAATATAAAACATCATAATAGTAAATCCATATACATAAAAAGAAATATTTCAAAACAGCTAATAAAGAATATCCAACAATTAAAAATTCATATAAAATCTTTAAAACATGTTCCAAACATCAATAAACTATTTCAAAATAGATACTCAAATAACACAATAATTAAAACAAATAAAGATGAGAAAAGATCCCCAACTCTTTATACCTGAGAATTTTTGATTTCCCAATCACCATGAGATTGTCGTGGTTTAGTTGGGGGATGCTTAAATTTTCTCCTGTCTCTCACACATATACACTGTCCAATTACACACTTACTTATTCACACATGCTGACAAACATACATTCTCTCTCTCTCTCTCCTCCCCTCCCCCATATGCCCTCATATATATATACACACACACATGCTCTTGCTCTCTCTCTTGCGCTCCCTGGAACATACAGGCAACAGCAGTCTAGTCCTTGGGCCTGCACAATATCTCATTCACAAACACACATTACACACACATGTGCTCTCTCAATTGTTGTCACATTCATACACACAATCTCTCTCTCCAGCACATGCAGACATCAGCAGCTGCCTCCTTCAGCCTGCAGGATCTCTCTCTCTCTCTCTCTCTCTCTCATATGTTCTCTTGCTCTCTCACACACACACACACACACACATTTTCTCTCTCCACAGAACATGCAGGCATCAGCGGCATCTCTCTCACTCATGCACTCGCCCTTAACTTGCACATTTATTTTTTTAACAATCTCTTTATTGAACATAACTTGCACATTGTTTTGGTGACAAAGAACTAAAATTAGCACACCAGCCTAGGAAACTACTCTTATCAGGGTAAGGGGAGGTCTTGTAAGATAAAGAGTGGCAGAAGCTTATGTGATAGTTTCTTATTACCCTTCCCCTCCCAAAAAATAGCAATATTAAAATCTTGCTCATGAGAGACTATTAAAGGCATAACATTCTTTCTTTGTCATCAAGACCTGTAATAGATAAGCATAGCATCCATAAGAGCATAAGTCTATATAATGTTTTTCTTTTCCTTAGGAAAATTGTGGCAGAATATGAAAAAACTATTGCACAGATGATCGGTAAGGTCCTGGGGAAGCAAATGCTTTTGATGTTTTAGTTTAAAAAAAAAAAATTGTAAAATTGCCCCCTTTTTCTTTCTGATGGAGATTTTAGTTTGACTGCAAAGAAAAGTGGCATCTCAGACTTTATGCTGAGTTTGATAGCAGCCACCTCCATAAAGAAGCTTAACTCTAGCTTGGTGGGAGCCAGTCTAAGATCAGTCGTTCATTAAAAACATCTTGAGTTATTTCTCAAACTCTGAACCACGTGAACAGAGGCCTGTGGCAGGAGAGGAGTAGTACAGGTTCTGGGGTTGGTGAGACCACAGCTGAGAGCAGCAGGGCCAAGGACCGGGCTTTAACAGCACTATGATGTCTGTGCCCCACAGAGGACGAGCAGAGGAGCAGCGTCACCTCGCAGAAGAGCCTCCAGCAGCTGACGATGGAGAAGGACCAGGCAGTGGCAGACCTGAACTCGGTGGAAAGGTCATTGTCTGACCTCTTCAGGAGATACGAGAACCTGAAGGGGGTTCTGGAAGGATTTAAGAAGGTAGAGTGCTCTGGAGCTGTGTGGGGGTCTGTCCATGCCGCGACCCTTCTCCGATTCCATTCCAAATAAATGTTTGCAGTCAGCATAGGAAGCTCTGTGGCACTGCGCAAAGGAAACATTGGGGGTGATTTCTAAAGGTGGCAATAAGTAGCTTGGCATTCAAAATGTTGCTTTTCCCTGTACGTACCCGGATCAGTCCAGACCATGGGTTAAGCCCCCGTTCCAGCAGGTGGAGACAGACCAGAATTCTGAGGCATGCCCATATAAGGACAGAACCCACCCAGGAACCCTCAGTATTTGTCTGTCTCCAGCAGTTGGAACAGCTCACCCTTTGGTTCCCTGTTTAGCTTGCCCTCTGTAGTCTTTCTTCTTCTTCTTTCTCTGGGGCAAGCTCATGCAAGTACATTTTTAGTTTACATCTTAATTATTTAAAAAAAAAAAAAAAAAGTTTCTTTTTGTCAGTTTTCTCTGCCTGTGTCAGGGCAGACAGTTTTGTCTCCCTCGCTCTTGGGGGTTCCTAGGGGGGCTGTGCCCCTTGATTTTCTGTCAGCCTAGGTTCCCTTCCCGGTGATACTGGTGGTGCCAGTCCCTCTCCCCACTTTTACTGCTGCCATGCCCCAAGATGCACATACCTCGGTTCAGCCTTCAGGGATGACTCTCATGCCCCTGCTTCTGTGAATTTTTTTATTTAAAAAAAAAAAAAAAAGACAACTCACTTTCACAGAATATATATTTTTATTTATTTTTAGTTTTTTTTATACCGATGTTCCTGTAGCAAATACATATCACACCGGTTTACATTGCAACAACAACTTTCGCTCAGGGCGATACAGAGGGGTCAAATAAACAGGAAAAACAGGACGTAACATAACATTAGAAATAAGCGTTATAAAATAAAATCAAACAATGCCTATATTTAATCAAATATATAAAAAATGCCTATATTTAATCAAATATATAAAAGGCAGCAGTTTATTTTGTGAGGAGGGAGCGGGGTTCAATCTCCCGCCCAGCTCCTCAGGGGCTCTCTGCTCAGCTGTTTTTAATTACCTTAGCAGCTGCTTTCCTGCTCTATGCCATGGCCATCTTGCTGTTTAGCCTCCCGGCTCTCCCGCGAAGGGGTTTGTTCAAGATGCATTTCAGGGGGTGAGGGCTCCTCTATCGAGCCGCCACCTTTTCGACCTCGGGGAAGGACTCCCCGACGAATTTCAAAGCCGTTCCCGTCCCGGGAACGCACGTCAGCAGCGGCCATTTTGGGTGTTTCAGATGAAACACTTCCTTCTTCTCCGGGGGCTGGGGACCCGATTTTTTTTTTCCCCCCGATTTGAGCCCGGTTCGCTCCCGGGGGGTGGCTCGGACCCCCCCCCCCCCACCCCCCGTAAGTAATCTGGTCCGGGCCCATTTTTCCTCTGAATTTGTTTTATTAATGCATGATTCTTACCTGGCCAGCTTACAGAGGGAGGTGGCCCCCCCCCCCTCCTATTGTTCCCCCCCCCCTTCCTAACCCTCCTATTTTTCCGGTGCCTTCCTTTGACGTTGTCCTGGACCCTCAGGGCTCTATTAGGGATCGCGTAGTCCCGGGAGCTCCCCCTCCCCCGGTGGACCCCCCTCCCCAGCCTTCTTTGGACATTTTTGATGTAGGGGATGATGATTCTACTGCCCCCCCCTTAGAGGGCGATGATCCCTGGGTCCTGTGCTTATTTCGGCGGGAGGAGCTGGAGCCTCTTATTCCCTTCGTTCTGCAGGAATTGGGAATTGATGCCCCCCCCAGATGACTCTGTAGCGGCGGCGATGATGCCAAACGCGGACCCGGTCCTGGCGGGACTTAGGGCCTTACCGCGTACTTTTCCTTTTCATCCTATGCATCGCTTGTTCCTCCTCAGGGAATGGGAGTCCTCAGAGACTGGTCTCCGCGTTGGAAGAGCTATGGAGAAATTGTACCCGCTCCCTGAGGACTGCCTGGACATATTAAAAATTCCTAAGGTGGATTCTTCTGTCACCGCTGTGACAAAGCGCACTACCATTCCGGTAGTGGGTGCTACAGCATTACGGGATGTACAGGACCGTAAACTTGAATTTTATTTGAAACGCATTTTTGAAGTCTTAGCTCTTGGTGTCCGGGCGACAATTTGCAGCAGTCTCATGCAGCGGGCAAGCCTTAGGTGGATGCAGCAGTTACTCAGCACCCAGGACCTCCCGTCTGCAGAGGCTGAGCAAGCTGAACGTTTGGAGGGTGCTATAGCCTATGGTGCGGATGCACTATATGACTTGCTTCGGGTCCAAGCTAAAGCTATGGTTTCAGCTGTGTCTGCCAGACGTCTTCTCTGGTTACGCAATTGGTCCGCTGATGCTTCTTCTAAGGCTCAGCTGGGCCTTTTAAGGGTAAGTTGCTTTTTGGTGAGGACCTGGAACAGCTTATTAAGTCCTTGGGGGAAAACAAGGTCCATAAGCTGCCAGAGGACCGTCCCAAACAGTCGAAGTCTTTTTTTTCCCAACTCGCACTCGCTTCAGGGGGTATCGTCGTTATGTTAACAGGGCCCATGGATCCTTTCCCAGGGGAAGGGGTATCCAGATCACAGTCATGGTCCCATTCCTTTCGTGGCCGTCAAGGTTTCCGAGATGGCCATCAGCAGTCTATCACCTCTAAGTCAGCTCCCCAATGTGATTTGGCTGGTCCATTCCTCCGCACGAAACTTAGGTGGGCGTCTTTCTCTGTTTCTCGAGGAGTGGGCCAAAATCACTTCCGACCTCTGGGTCCTCGATGTGATAAAACACGGCTTCGCATTAGAATTTGCCAGACTCCTGCCGGATCTCTACCTCGTTTCCCCTTGCAGCCGTTCCAAGTGGCCTGCAGTTTGTCACACCTTGTTGAATCTTCAGGAATTGGGGGCGATTCTTCCGGTTCTGGTAAACGAAAGGGGCGCCGGCCAATATTCAATTTACTTTGTTGTTCCCAAAAAGGACGATTCCTTCCGTTCCATTCTGGATCTCAAAAGGGTCAATCAAGCCCTCAAGGTTCCCCGTTTCAAAATGGAAACCCTGCGAGCGGTAATTGCAGCGGTTCGTCCCGGGGAATTTCTCGCTTCCCTAGATCTGAAGGAGGCTTATTTTCACATCCCCATTCGTCAGGAACATCAGAAGTTCCTTCGTTTTCAGATTCTAGGTCAGCACTTCCAATTTCGGGCTCTCCCATTCGGTCTCGCCACTGCTCCCTGCACCTTTACCAAGATTATGGTAGTCGTTGCAGCAGTTCTTTGCCAAGAAGGGATTTTAGTCCATCCTTACCTGGACAATTGGTTGATAAGGGCCAAGTCCATCTCTCTCTGCGCGCTCGCGGTAGACAGGGTTTTAGCCCTTCTCACATCTCTCGGTTGGATAATCAATTACTCCAAAAGCACTCTTCAGCCCTCGCAAGAGCTGGAACTTTTGGGCACACTTTTCAACACTCGGATCGGGAAAGTTTTTTTTCTTTCAGACTCGCGGACAATCAATCTGATAGATCAGTTGAACATTTTTGTTTCTCTCCCTCTTCCCACGGTGTGGGATTACCTCCAGGTTCTAGGGACCATGGCTTCCACGATCGATCTCGTCCCCTGGGCGTTTGCTCATATGCGTCCTTTACAGAAAGCATTGTTGTCCCGTTGGAAGCCGATATCCGAGCAGTATCAGGAGATCCTCCCTCTTTCCGACTCTACCATCGCCAGCATACAATGGTGGTTTTCCCCGGCTCATCTTCTCAGGGGAATGCCTCTTTTGACAGATGCCAGCCTCTCCAGTTGGGGAGCTGTCTACCAATCTCAAACGACTCAAGGGTTCTGGTCCCTGTCCCAGTCTTGGTGGCACATCAATCGCCTAGAAGCCCGAGCAGTTCGCCTGGCCCTCAGGTTTTTTCTTCCTCTGATTCGTCACAGAGCTGTCTGGGTTCTATCAGACAATTCACCACAATAGCTTACATAAATCGACAGGGGGGAACTTGAAGTCGTCTAATGGCGTTCGAAGCCAGCAAACTTTTTCTCTGGGCGGAAAGGCACTTGGATCGCCTGGCAGCTTCCCACATAGCGGGAAAAGAGAATGTTCAAGCCAACTTCCTCAGTCGTCAACATCTCGATCCCGGCGAGTGGGAGTTATCAGACGTAGCGATGGATCTAATTGTGCGCAGGTGAGGCCCTCCTCATCTAGACCTCATGGCAATGCTAGCCAACACCAAGTCTCCTCGGTTCTTCAGCCGGTGGAGGGAGCATTGTTCAGAAGGGGTGGATGCGTTGGTTCTTCCCTGGCCCTCCGACGTTCTTCTCTACGTGTTCCCACCGTGGCCGTTAGTGGGGAAGGTTCTTCGGAGAATAGAACTCCATCATGGTCCAGTCATTCTCGTGGCCCCGACAGTCGTGGTTCGCGGACCTGGTGAATCTCTCGGTGGACGGACCTCTTCGTCTCGGTCATCTGCCCCATCTTCTGCGGCAGGGTCCCGTATTTTCCGACCAGGCGGATCACTTCTGTCTAGCGGCATGGCTTTTGAACGGAGAGGTTTAAGACGCAGAGAATATAAAGATGAAGTTATTGCCACCCTTCTCAGGGCCTGCAAACAATCAACTTCCCTTACTTATGTGAGGGTCTGGAAGGTTTTTGAAAATGTCTGTGAAGAGTTGGGTGTTTCGGCTTGCTCGCCTTCTGTTGCAGTTTTATTTTATTTTCTTCAGCGTGGTCTCTTTTTCGGTCAGTTCTCTGCGTGTTCAGGTTTCAGCTCTTGGTTCTCTCCTGGGCACCATTGAGGGTCGGCCGGTTGCCTCTCATCCGGATGTCGTTCGTTTTTCTCAGAGGCGCTAAACATTTAAGGCCGCCTGTCCGGTCTATTTGTCCTTCGTGGAATTTGAATTTGGTGCTTCGAGCTCTTTGTATGGCTCCATTTGAGCCTCTTCGTCGTGCCACTCTCAAGGACTTGACTCTCAAGACAGTTTTCATGGTTGCTATCTGTTCAGCCAGGAGAGTGTCTATCTTGTAGAGACCCTTTCTTGCGTTTTTCCGACTCGGGCGTTTCTCTAAAGACCGTACCTTCTTTCTTACCTAAGGTTGTTTCGTCTTTTAATATTAACCAGTCCGTTGAACTCCCCGCCTTTTCACCAGAGGATCTCGCGGCATCTGGTAATGGTGATCTCTGTCGTCTTGACGTCAAACGAGTCTTATTGCATTATCTTGAGGTCACTAATGATTTTCGGGTTTCCGATCATCTTTTCGTCCTATGGAATGGTCCTAACAGGTGGAAGCAAGCTTCTAAGGCTACGATTGCTCGCTGGTTGAAGAAGGCGATTGAAGAAGGCGATTTCTTCAGCCTACATTTGCAAGGGCCGACCAGCTCCTGAAGGCCTTAAAGCTCATTCTTTACGTTCTCAAGCGACTTCTTGGGCGGAGTCTCAATCGGTGTCGCCGCAAGAAATATGTAGGGCGGCTACATGGAAATCTCTTCATACTTTTGCTCGTCACTACCGACTCTATGTTCAGGCTCCAGCCTTTGGCTCCTTTGGTCGGCAGGTGCTTCGAGCGGGACTGTCTGGGTCCCACCCTCTATAGGGAAGCTTTGGGACATCCCATGGTCTGGACTGATCCGGGTATGTACAGGGAAAGGAAAATTAGTTCTTACCTGATAATTTTCGTTCCTGTAGTACCACGGATCAGTCCAGACACCCGCCCATTCTTATTCTGTCCGCTCGAATTCGTTCTTGTTAATCTTGTTTTTTTCCTTCTTACAGGTTTTTTTTCTATTTTTGTCTCCTGCATCATCTTTCTGGGATTTACTGTTAGGCACCGGAAGCATCTTTGCGATGATCAGGGGTAGTTATACAAGAGCGTTTAGTCACACAGTTCATTCAATTGTTATTTTGTTTTAAATTATATTTGCTATTTATCCTGGTACTTGCTTGATCTTATACCTTTTCTGCTTTGACAATAGTTATACTGAGGGTTCCTGGGTGGGTTCCATCCTTATATGGGCTAGCCTCAGAACTCTGGTCTGTCTCTAACTGCTGGAACGGGGGCTTAACCGATGGTCTGGACTGATCCGTGGTGCTACAGGAACGAAAATTATCAGGTAAGAACTAATTTTCCTTTTCTGCTGTATAAGCTTAGAAGACAGAGAGGAGGCACACACATTAAGCAAAGTATCTCAGATTTACAGTTATTGGAGAGAGAAACCAGCAAAAGAAAGAAACTGAACTTGAAGGTGTACAACCCAAATCTGCTTCATTTCTTAGGGGTCGTGGTGATATCTGACATCAGTACAGATCACATGACCATTATCTGCTCTTGGGGGGGAACCTCTTGGCACATGCTGTACAGTGCTGTGTACAATAGTGGGGAGGCTCTATGTTGAATAATGATTATCATAAAGTGTTTTGGTTGTACTATACCAGTGTCTTATCCATTCCTCTGTCCAGAATGAAGAGGCCCTGAAGAAGTGCGCCGAGGACTATCTAAGCAGGGTAAAGCAAGAGGAGCAGAGGTACCAGGCTCTGAAAGTCCACGCAGAGGAGAAACTGAACAAGTAAGAGTAAAAAAAAAAAAAGCAACAAAACTTTGCTGGCTTTTCAGTGCAGTTGGTTGATATATAGGCTTTTCAGTGCAGCAAAACAATAATTAACTTTCATTTCTGCAGTAAAAGCAGCTGCTGAAAGTAAAAGGATTTTGCTGCCCAGCACATACAGTAAGGGGGGCTACCTCTTTCAGGACTGGGCCCATCCAGTGCTGACAAATACAGACTCTGATTTGTTTTATCCATTCAGGAGTGCCTCGTGCTGCTTCAGTTTTGATTTTGTGTGGGTGTGGGGAAGAGATGAAGAGAGAAGTTCTTGGAGAAGAGGATTTTTGTATCTCTCTGACTTTCTATATGCCGTCTGTTACACTTTGCTTTTCTCTTTTTTTTAGCATTTTAATGGATATTTGTTTTTCTTTTTAATTTTATATAAATCTTAAACACATTGGTCTCTCTCTCTCTCTCTCTCTCTCTCTCCCCGTTTAAGGGCCAACGAAGAAATAGCTCAAGTGCGGGCAAAGGCGAAAGCGGAGAGTGCGGCACTCCATGCCAGTCTGCGGAAGGAGCAGATGAAGGTGGAATCACTAGAAAGGGCCCTGCAGCAAAAGGTACCCGTCCTGCTTCTGTTCTCCCCCCTCCAGGTTTCCCTCCAGATACTGTTTAACACCAGGCCTGAAAAAATTGTGCTCAGGATAGGAAACAGAGTTGGGATTTTAAGAAGCAAAGGGACGATCCACAGATCATACCTTTCTCCCGTCACCTAGGTCAGGAGGTGCTCAGCATTTTTCCTGAACATACCCAGATCAGTCCAGACAAATGGGCTTTATTCATCCCTACCAGTAGATGGAGGTAGAGAACAAAACTTTGGGCACTGCTATATATCTGAGAGTGCCACTTGCAGTCCCTCAGTATTTCTCTATCTCCAGCAGATGGTAGGAGGGTGCCCCCGGCCGGGGGAAGTGCCTCTTTCATGGTTCTTTGTGCAGCGGTGACCGCGCACGCGTTTGTCCCGCAGCTGCAGCACGTTCGCACCGGCGGAAAACTTTCGCAGCAGTGCGCCCTCTTGCTTCTCCTCCGGTGGCAGCCACATGATGCACCCCTTCCCCCGCGACTTTTGTGGGCAGTGCATTTTTTTAGGCCCGATGACGGACCGGCCGCTAGTGGAGGCCTGCCAAGCATGCGGAATGTGATCCCGTCTATCTTGATTCCCTTTCTCTCTGCATGGTTTGTGCTGTGGGGGGAAGAGGGTGCTTCTGCCAAGCCTTCTAAATCTCAGAGCCTCGCGGTCCACGGTGGGGGCACTGCAGGGACGCGGTCCTTCCTTCATGGAAGGGGATCTGGATAAGATGGTTCAACCCCAGGGCTCCAGGGATTCCTCTCCTCCTCTTTCCCCCGCGGTGCAGCAACGTGCAGAGGGACCGGCGGGGTCGGGCCCCAGCAGTCCAGAAGGGCCCTCGGGAGACCCAGGAGGGTTTTTGCCCAAATTTGTCCTCTTCACGAGGCCTTCCTTGCTCGGGAAGCGGGAAAGCGGCGATTTAAGGACAGCCCAGCAGACTGCTAAGAGGGCAAGGGGGCTCCCTAAGAGTTCTGCGGGGGCCAGTCTCAGGGAGCCTGCCTGTCATGTCTGGATTCTGAGGATTTGGATGACCCTCAGGGTGAAGGGGTTTTATCTCCAGCGGGAGATCTGGATGCAGACCAGATGGAGGGCACCCCCAGGACCTGAATGACCCTAAGGAAGATCAGGGTGCCTTTGAGGGCCCGGAAGCGGAAGGCGATGACCTGCGGGTGATCTGCTTGTTCAAGAGGGAAGAGCTGGACCCGCTTATTCTCCAGGTGTTGGAGGAATTGGGGGTTAAGCTCTCTCTGGAGGATTCGGATAATGAAGGGGTTAATCCAGTGTTGGATTGCCTACGGAGATCCCCCAGCGCCTTTCCCATTCCTAAGAAGATCCAGAAGCTGATCAGCCGTTAGTGGGATTCCTCGGAATCTGGCTTGAAAGTGGGAAGAGCGATGTTACAGGAACATTTAGATACCCTCAAGATCCTGAAGACGGATGCCGCAGTTTCGGCGGTCACCAAGAAGATCACAATTCCAGTCACCGGCACAACCACTCTGAAGGACGTTCAGGATCAGGAATTGGAGGTGTAGCTCAAGCGGGTTTTTGAGATGTTGGCTCTGGGGCTCCGAGCGGCGGTCTGTGCCAGCCTAATGCAGCGAGCCTGTTTGTGTTGGATCCAGAGGCCTCAGGAGCAATCTGACACCGGGACGCTATCCCCAGCCCAGGCAGCCCACCTCAAGGCGGGGGTTGCTTATGTGGCCGATGCCCTATATGACCTCGTACGGACCACAGCTTGTGGCATGGTTGCAGTGGTGGCAGCAAGATGGCTGTTGTGACTGCACAACTGGTCGTGGGCCTTTCGTCTAAGTCACAGCCATATAACCTTCCCTTTAAGGGCAAACTGTTCAGGGAGGACCTCGACCAGCGTATGAAATCCTTGGGGGAGACCAAAGGCAATAGACTGCCAGAGGATAAGAAGTTGACATGGAAGCCTTTCTCCTCTCGACCCCGTTTTCATTAGTCAAGGCAATTCCGTCCTGGCAGATCAGCTGTCATCGAGTAGACAGCAGTCCTTTTGAGGTTCCGGAAGATCTACTAGAGGTGGTCCCGGTCAGGGAGTGGGTGGAGTTAAATCCTCCCAATGAAGTCAAGCAGGTCCACTCCTTGTTGCCAATCGGAGGCAGGCTGTCCCATTTTTACGAGAAGTGGACCAAGATCACCTCAGACCAGTGGGTGCTGGAAGTCATCAGGGAAGGTTACGCCTTAGAGTTTTCTCACTCTCTCTGGTCTGTCTTTCTGGAGTCGTGCTGTTTTCCCAAAGCAAGCAGGCAGCAGTCCAGGAGACCCTTCAAAGGTTGCTAAGCCTAGAGAAGATAGTCCTGGTGCCAGTTTCCGAACAGGGACGAGGAAGGTACTCCATTTATTTCATGGTCCCCAAGAAAGAGGGCACCTTTCAAACCCATCTTGGATCTTCAAAAGGTCAACCAGAGTTTGAAGGTACCATGATTCCAGATGGAGACGTTACACACCATGATTGTGGCAGTCCAAAAAGGTGAGTTTTTGGCATCTCAGGCCTCGGTGAAATCCAATCTGCACATCCCCATTCGACAGGACCACCAGAGGTTTCTATGGTTCAAGGTGCTGGGTCAGCATTTCCAGTTTTGGGCCCTTCCCTTCGGCCTTGCCACAGCTCCTCAGACCTTCATGAAACTGATGCTGTTTGTCGCGGCAGCCCTGAGACAGGACGGGATCTTGGCGCACCCCTATCTGGATGACTGGCTTATCAGAGCAAATGACAAGAGAAGTGTGCACAGTTGGTATTCAGGGTGAGCTCTCTCCTAGAATCATTGGGCTTGGATCATCAATCTACCAAAGAGACACCTTGTGCCTTCTCAGTCCCTGGAGTACTTGGGCACCCAATTTGGACATGCAGCAGGGAAGAGTGTTTCTCACTTCCGACAGGGTGGTCAAAATTCAAGCTCAGATAGCTCGCTTGCTTCGCCTACCAGTCCCCAAAGTTTAGTTTATTAAATTTTATATACCGTCATATCTGGTATTCCATCACAACGGTTTACAATATAAAAGAGTAAAATACAATTGTAGATATAGCATCAATAAAACAAATTTCAAACAGATGTGTAACTATAAAATAATAAATGATTAATGATTAATTCAAAACTTAAACCATAAAACTGATACAGGATAAAAATTAGAAACAGTAAGTAAAATAAAAGATATAAATAAAAGGTAAAAACAACTCAAAAGCAAGAGTTACAAGGCCATTTTTTAGTTGGGTTCTGCATACGCACAGTGGAATAACCATGTTTTGAATTCTGATTTGAATTTTTTAGTATCAGATTGTAGTCTCACCTCAGCTGGCAATGTATTCCAGAGTTTGGGGTCTGCTAACGATACACGTGCTCTCTCACTTGGCCTAAGGTATGCTGAATTCACTGAGGGAATTGTTAGTAGACCAGCTGACCTAAGGTTCCTCTGGGGAGTATGTTGATGGATGGCCGCATTTAGCCAGTCTGTTTGTTCACCGTAAATAATTTTGTGTAGAATGCAAGCTGGGATTATTTACAGGTCCAGGGATCGATGGCGTCAGCATTGGAGCTGGTGCCTTTGGTGTTTGCTCATATACGCCCCCTGCAGAGAGCGTTGTTGTCCTGCTGGAGACCCCTGTCAGAACAGTATTTTTTGCCACTGCCCCTTTCAGTGGAAGCATGATCCAGCCTGGTCTGGTGGATGACAAGGAGCAAGCAGGAGAAGGGGAAGCTTTTCGAAGTCCCAGATTGGGTGGTGGTCTCCACAGATGCCAGTCTTCAGGGCTGGTGCACGGTATGCTTGGGCAAGTCGGCGCAGGATCTCTGGTCGCAGCAGAACAGTCGTGGTCCATCAAACGGTTGGAGACTAGGGCAGTTCACAGAGCCCTTCAGGTGTTTCTCCCCTTGGTCAGCGATTGCATGGTGAGTGTTCTCGGACAACGTGACGACCGTGGCCTACATCAACCGCCAGGGGGGCAACCAAGAGTCCCGCAGTGGCTCAAGAGGTCAGCTATTGTTCGTGTGGGCAGAGCTCCATCTCGAGGGGATTGCTGCTTCTCACGTCGCAGAAGTGGACAACATCCAAGTGGACTATCTCTCACCCGTCAGCAGTTGGACCCAGGGGAGTGGGAACTGTCCCCGGAAGCCTGGGATCACATCTGCGCCCATTGGGGGACTCTTCAGCTGGACCTCATGGTGACAAGTCTCAACACCAAGACGGAGAGGTTCTTCAGCCACCGGAGGGAGACCGAGGCGGTGGGCCTCGATGCTTTAGTGTGCCTGTGGCCGTTCGGAATCCTTCTTTATGTCTTCCCTCCATGGCCCTTCATAGCACGGGTGCTCAGGCAAATAGAGGCTCATCCAGGTTCGGTGGTGCTAGTAGCGCTGGAGTGGCCAGGATGCCCATGTTTCACAGATCTGGTTCATCTGGCAATGGACGAGCCCTTGCATCTAGCCGACTTCCAGGGACTGCTGCGTCAAGATCCCATATTTTCAGATCGTGCAGATCGCTTCTGTCTCACAGCCTGGCTTTTGAGAGGCAGCAATTGCGTTTGAAGGGGTATTCAGAACCGGTTATTGCTACCCTTTTTCAGGCTAGGCATCCTGCTACCTCCCTTGCCTATTCTAGAGTATGGAAAGTGTTTGAAACCTGGTGTGGGCAACAGGGGTTGGATCCTCTGGATTCCGTGCCGCACGTTTTGTCCTTCTTTGCAGCAGGGCTTGTCCAAAGGATTGGCTCATAGTTCGCTTAGGGTCTAGGTTTCGGTCTTAGGTTGTCTCAGGGGGAAGGTGCACTGCAAGACTTCCCATCCTGATGTGGTGCTTTTTCTGAGGGGCGTTAAACATCTCCGTCCACCTCTTCGCAATGTGTGTCCAGAATGGAGTCTCAATTTGGTGTTGCGGGCCCTCTGCGAGGATCCCTTTGAACCACTGGGTCAAGCATTTTTAAAGGTCCTTACCTTGAAGACTGTCTTTTTGGTGGCCATTTGCTTGGCTTGAAGGATCTTTCTTGCCACGATCCCTTTCTCTGGATTTCACCCATCAAGGTTTCTTTACGGACGGTGCCTTCATTCCTGCCTAAGGTAGTTTCTGCTTTTCATGTGAACCAGACGGAGTTGCCGGGTTTTCCGGACTGGGCTCGTGATCCCTCTATGGAAAGGAATCTCCATCTTTTAAACGTACTTATTGCGCCTTATTGCGTTACTTGAAGGTCACCAACTCTTTCCGTCGCTCTGATCATTTATTTGTGCTCTTCGGGGGGACTAAAAAGGGAGAGAAGGCGTCTAAGGCTTCCTTAGCTCATTGGTTGAAAGAAACTATTTCCGCTGCTTACGTTTCCAAGGACCATGTTGTGCTGGTAGGACTTAAGGCTCATTCTACTCGTACTCAGGTGGCGTCTTGGGCCAAGTGTCAACTGGTGTCTCCCCAGGAGATATGTCGGGCTGCAGTTTGGTCTTCGCTGCACACTGTCACCAAGCATTACCGGTTGGATGTGTGCGCCCTGGAGGCAAATACTTTTGGTGAGAGTGTGCTGAGAGTGGGTCTTTCAGGTTCCCGCCCGGTATAGGGAGGGCTTTAGTACATCCCACTTGTCTGGACTTATCTGGGTATGTTCAGGAAAGGAAAATTGGTACTTACCTGCTAATTTTCATTCTTGTAATACCACAGATCAGTCCAGTGGCCCACCCTTGGGATCAGTGCCAAAAGACTGCTTGTTCTGTTGCTGGGCCTTTGGACTCATACGAAGAAGGTTTTCAAAGTTCTATTGAGATTTGTTAACATGTTCTAGAGTTGCAATGTTTTTGTCTATCCAGTTCAGGTGTATCCATCCCATGGGCTTAATTCGCCCTGTTAAGTTATCTTGGCTTGGGTACAGGTCAGTACTGAGGGACTGCAGGTGGCACTCATGTATATAGCAGTGCCCAAAGCTTTGTTCTTTACCCCATCTGTTGGTAAGGATGAATAAAGCCCACTTGTCTGGACTGATCTGTGGTATTACAGGAACGAAAATTAGCAGGTAAGAACCGATTTTCCTTTACCATATGCACAAAATTGGAGAAACCCCTTCAAACACCTGACCCTTAGACCACTTCTTTCTCACCAGCTTCCACTCTGATCCATGGGCCTTGATCTTCCTGACATGGAAAGCAGCCCTGATGGACAAAGAAGTCTCTCGCTCTCTCTCTTTTTTTTTTTTTTTTTTAAATTCCAAAAATGATTCACAAACCAGGCGGTGCTTGAGTAATGAAAAATGTGTATCTGGAGGGGGAGGGAAAAAAAAAAAGACTGTGGCATGTTCAGCGGGCAGTCTTTCAGCGTCACATTGAGGTGGCTGATCAAAGTTCTGGATGTGGTTTCCAGGCAGTTCTCCACCGCGGAACCAGATAATGCAGCAGAAATTGGTAATGCTTGTAGCATGTCTTCTCTGTTTCCTGGATTATTTTTTACTCAGTCTTTACAGTTGGCTCTTAGTAATATGCATACACACAGGAGAGCTGTGCATTTAGTCTATAGCTGACTGCAATTGGAAGGAATCCGGTCGGCCCTAAACAGGTTTGAGATTGTGGTGGGTTTGATCCTGTCAGGGGTTGGCGCCTTGCATTTCTGTATTGTTTGCTTGCACTGTTGCCTCTTCAGCGGAGGCATATTACTGAAGGGTGGGTCTGAATCCTTCTGGGTAGCCAGGAGAAGAATGAACAGTGTGCTGGGACATCGTTTCCTCGTGATTCGTTAGCTGAAGGCGCTGCTTAGCTAGGAATGATTTTTGCAGGATGTGGGGAATAGCTGGATAGATGCCTGTTTTATCCAGTAAATTGGCTGCCAAAGATTACCCATCCCTTACCCACCTAAAGGTATATGTGGGGATGAACAACGTGCACACTCTTCGGCAGAAAAGATTCCAGGTGGTACCGGCGGCAAGAAGGAAATAACATGTATGGATTGTTTTCAAATCTACGCATGTTATTTCCACGGGGGGAAAAAGCAAAGCCAAATCTCTGCGGGCTCTTTCTCCTGGACTAGTTTTCAAAAAGAAAATATGTTCGTACTTTCCGTTTGAAAACGGGTGCAAAGCCCATGGGTAGAAGTGCACACTAAGGAGTAGATTTTTCCAATGTGCACACACGCACTTCCCGGCGTGCACACATGGACGAGCCGATTTTCTAGCATGTGCGTGCCGGCACGCACATGCTAGAAAATCTGTGGGCCGCGCGCATATAAGCACACAAGGGGGGAAGAATTAATGCAACCTCCGCAGCGACGCATTCCGGCCCTCCCCAGTTCCCTATACTCTACCTAACCTTCCTTCCCCTTCTCCTCCCCACCCCCTAAACCCTACCTATTCATTTTTTTTTTTAATTACTTATTTCAGGGCCCGACTTGAAGTAAGTTGCGCGCACCAGGAGCAGAGTCTTCGGGACAGCGAGCAATGGTGCTGTCCCGGCCCGTCCCCCAGCCCACCCCTTCGAAGAGGCCCGGTACTTATGCACGTGCCAGCATTAAGCGCATGGCTGGGCCCCTTTGAAGATTCTCCCAGCGCGCACAAGGCCCGGCCACATGTGTAAATGCCAGAATTTGCACACGTAAGGCTTTTAAAATCCGCCCTAAGCTGGGCAGCGGTGTGGGTAGATATGAAAATTGCCCTGCTAGAGGCTGGGAACTGGTTTACAGTGTGCCGCCTTATTTCATGGCTTAATAAGCTCTGGTGAATCCCACAATCTTAAGGCCTCCCTCTCCCGGAACCCTAAACTCCTCCCATTCAGGATTTTCCTGCCCGTTACAAGACCACCATCCACGTGGCTCGAGGTGCATCATTCCCATCCCCTGTCCCTCTATGCTGTCTCCGCTATTTTTTTCATTTTTTTTAGCTCGCTGCTGGAACTTGTTTGACATTTTTACAAAATGACCTGAGAGGGGAAGCGGGTCCATGTAAAAATAACCACAGCTTGTGATCCTGTGCGTGGATGGATTTTCACAGCTGCCATTGCGGGGGAAGACCATGTTTAATATTCACTTAAAAAAAGAAATCAAAGTGAACGGACAAGCACATAACTTGTGCAACATTTAGCTCTGCTTTTTTTGTAACTTAATTTACCATGGCACATCTAAGAAGAAGGAAACAAAAATGTGCAGTCCCAAACACAGGAAAGAGCTGGAGGCTCCAGTAAGAAGCTGCTGCCCTAAAGAATGTCATCGCATCTGGATGAGGGGAAAGGCTTGGCCTTTCATCCTGTGGTGGTGGATTCCCTCCTTCTATGGACGTCTCTTGATCTTGAGGTCTTCGAAGGAGTCCAGGGATGGCTGCTGTACCTGAAAGGTTGTTTTTCAGCTTCTTAACGTCAGAGAGGAGGTAATGACTTAACTCTCTCTCTCTCTTTATTTGTATCTTGCAGAACCAAGAAATTGAAGAACTGACCAAGATTTGCGACGAGCTGATCGCTAAAATTGGGAAGAGTGACTGACTGAGTCCTTTAACATGTCCTTCAGCACTGTGCACTTGACGGCTTTTATGTGTGTGTGTGTATGTGTGACTTGGAGCATCTTGCCTTACCCAGGCATAATCTTCCCTTAGCAGATAAGGGTTCATCCTAGCTCTCTGCTCTGCCTGCACAGCTCTGCTCAAAGTACCCCGAGATCCCCCACCTCCTCACTCTGTATACACAGCACCAGTAACCTGGTGCATTTGGAAGTTCAGAGTCCTCTGCTAGCAGCTTGGAGCTCAGCCCTGGAAACCTTAACTGTAGCCATTTTTTAAGGCAACTTCCACAATACCCAGGGTGCAAGTTTTAAAATGATACCTTTATGGTTTTGTCTGGATGAGAACTGGTTCCTCGGGGATGATGTGGTTTCAGTTGGGAGCGCGAGAGGTGCACAGCCCAGCTCAACATCACACCAAACTCACAGCCCCGGTGCTTAGATGGGAGAGACAGGACTGGGTTTTCTGCAGGGAAGCGTTTCTCGTCTGCCTGTCGGAGAACACACCACCACACTCGGCCCTGAAAACGTTGGTCCTTGTAGCGTCTTCTGCATTCAGCTTCCACTGCTGAGCAGCATAGGGAATCCCCCCCCCCCCCCCCATCTCCAGCCTTCCAGCAGCTCTTGTCCTTCGACGCTGTGATTCTCCAGCAGAGATTTTATTTCCACTGAAAGCCTGGGGCTGGTCTTGGCTAAAGCGGTTCCTTCAGCAGACCTGGTACTGCTCTAGAAAGACCATCAGCGCTCTGGCAGCTTTTGGGTTGTTTTTATTCGTCCATCTTATGCTGTGCAAATTGGGCAGAACCTATATGAGTCTTACAGCTCTTTATCAGCTGCCGTAGCTTGTGTTTGCATGGCCTTTTAATCCACAGTGCATTCCTATCTCTTCCAGAAGTGGCCAGAAGTTATTTTTAATATTCTAGGTCAAATTAGGCTCTTTCAACAAGCGTAGGTTCAGGTGGTGGCAGATGAGGGATAAAGCCTGGAATTCCACCATGAGGCCAAGATGCGTGGCCTTCCTCCTTGTGAAAAGAGGCGGACAGGGTAATTTTCCATGGGTAAAGCAGTACTCTGGTCACGGAAGTGAGCTTTTCGAGAAATGCTGTCCCTGTGTGGGTGCCGTCATGCCCGTACCCGCAGTATGAGGAAGTGTTTCTGGGGACGGGGTTGGGGAGGAGTTTGCATTTAAGAGCATACATTTGAATTGTCTATTGTATTTGCATACGTTTTCCTCAGAAAAACAATCCGGATAACTCAGCAGGTGTCAACTTGTGTGCGCTGTTTTTTCAGAGCGCATGCTTTCACCTTGATTGCTGCTGCAGGTAAAAACTACCCAGACCTTGCACAGATGCAGTCAGTCTTAAACTTTCCCCCTTAATGTCCACAAATCTAATTGGCTTCTTTTAATGTTACTATAGCAACTGCATTAGCTGTGGGGTATCATGTCCTCCTCTATTCAAGAGCAGCTTTCAAGGTAAAATATAGGAAAGCACTTGCATAACCAGTCCTAAAACACCATAGCCTCAGTCAGGTCAGTAATGACCATTATGAGGTCGATATTCAAAAGCCATTGGCTACCTGGTGATATTTATCACCGTATGAAGCTAAATTCTAGCTGCATAAGTCTGCGTTCCAGTTGTGAGCCGGAGGCATTTCCAAGTGGAGCAGCTAAATTTAGGGCTGTCCTAAATTTAGCTGGTTAGACGTAACCGGCTAACTTTAAGATAGCTGGGTATATTCAGCGGCAGGACCGTGCTGCTGAATCTACCCTGCTAGGTAGCCGGTTTTGATGCACTCCTCCTTCCAAAGTGGGGCGACGTTATTTACTGCTGCTGGAGGCAGGCGAGGACAGTCTGCTCTCGGGTGTCCCTCCTTTAGCTGTGTCCCATTTAACTAACTCCCATCCGTCCCTCACTTTGGAAGTTCATGCAAAGATCTTCAGAATGAAAATCCAGGAAGTCTAGGGCATGGTTGCCAAAACTCATGGATTTTCTCTCATTATAAACTTGGGAACTTTTTTTTTTTTTATTTCCTTAAATAATAAAAACACTTCCAAATTTTTTAAAACTCCCCCACTTGCCCACCCTAAAGAATTTTAAACTGAAGCCCTGATACTGCATGCAGTGAGTTTCTGTCCTGTTTATCAAGTACAACAACACAGAATGCTAAAGATTAGATGGAAAAATATTTTAGCTATACTTGCCAGTTTTATTTCTATTTTTTTGTGCTGAACTTTACAAGTGCCAACATTCAATTATATGATGTATATTATGTGATAAATATATTTTTGTGATTATTATTACATTCCGCCAACATCGGCTGCAGGAATATATGGACTAAAGATTTGCTTTTATTTTTTATTTTTTTCCTGTAAGGTATTGCATTGAGCATCCATGGACTAAGTTTGCAGTTTCCTATGGGATGGTGAGGGCTGTATCCCTAACCGTGCCAACACAAGGAAAGGTGCAGCTTGCTCAGCCATTGATGGGGGACAAACGCCAGTGTGTTTCACGGGGTGAGCAGCCCCTTCTGCTCCCCTTGAATCATAGCTCCTGCCAGTTTGCTCAAGCACTTTTTGGTACCACACCTGGTTTGTTGGAGGGAGGGGTGTGTTCTGTTGGTGGTGTGGAGTATATTAAATGTGACGTCGTTTTTTTATATTACTTATCGGTATGCTTCGTTGAGCGCATGGTCGAGCAGCAAGCTGTGGTTCACCTGTTTGTATATTGGAGATTTGTTTGCGCTCTTTTGGTTTATGACTGATCCCAGTATCACCTGACATTAACTATCTGAAACCTGTACTAGTGCCATACTGACTTCTGCAACCTTACATAAAAAGATTTTTATTCACAAAAACCCTTGTTCAATGACTGTTTACATACCCATAACATCATCAGACAGATGAACCTAGAAGTGGTTGGCATGAGTTGATATTTTCTTACAGTCTGCCCCTGAACATATATACAAATGTTGACCATGTTAGGATTTGTGTATTTTAAATGTCTATTAGCTGTACTGCACATTAGATGACAAGAGGGCAATGACAAATAGAATTCACTCTGAGGAGAGATAAGTGGAGTGCCTCAGCGATCAGTCCTAGGACTGATTCTGTTCAATATCTTCGTCAGTCATATTGTGGAGAAGTTAGAGGGAAAATATTGTCTTTATGCAGATAACTGTAAGATCTGCAACAGAGTGGATACCCCTGAAGGAGTAGACAGAAGGAACAGTGATCTAAGAAAGCTTGAGGAGTGGTCTAATATTTGGCAGTTAAGATTCAATACCAACAACGGCAGTCATGCACATGGGATACAGAAATCATCTTAGCAGTGTGCAGTAGGTGGTGAAGAACTGATGTGCATCGACCAGAAGAAGGACCTTGGCCTAATAGTATAAGATGTTTTTAAGGTAACAAAACAGTGTGATAAGGTTGGGAGGACACTTGGATGCATAGGGAGAAAAAGAGAAGTAATAAAGGATCTGATTTCATTTTACAGACCTGGCCTGCCCACGCCCTGCCCCTTTTTTTGCTTTTTATGATTTGTGCGCATGGTGGGAGTTTTAAAGTCGTCACACGTGTACCTCCCGGCTTTGGCGTGCATAGGAGTTTTAAAATCTAACAGTTATTGCGTAGAACACTTTCTTTTTTTGGATAGTGAGTGAGGTCATTTAGGTTAAGTTTGAAATATATTCTTTCACTCTTCAGGTTCTCTATTATAAGAGAGATTTTTTCACAGCGAGGGTGGTAGATGCCTGGACTGCCCTCCTGGCAAAGGTGGTGATGGTGAAGACAATGGCACACTCCAAAAAAGCATGGGACAAACACACAGGATCCCTAGTGGCCAAGGGAATGAGGCACTAGGCAATCTTTGCTGAACAACAGGTGCAGTCCAAAGCAGCAATGGATATGGCTGTGTTTTGCTGCCTGAAAGGCATGGTTACCTGCACGGAGCAGCAGAGGACACGTTGACGATGGGTTTCATGTAGGAATTTGGTCTACTGTGATTAGATGTAAAATTACTGCTGGGCCGACTGAATAGGCCTTTTTTGTCTTTATGTGCTTTCATTTACTATATTACTTCGACTTATAAAAACAAAACTTGGAAAGGGGGAAAAATCTAAGCCCGCGGTTTTCCCTAGCACATGACCAATAAGTGCTCCCGTTCGGAAGCATTTTTTTGCAGTGCAGAGTTAGAGCTGAGTCCTGTCACTCCTACTGAAGACTGGATTCACTGGCCTATGACATTTTATATTGGGCCACTGTAAACATTATCCAGAGGTGCTGCCCTGTGTGACCTTAAGAGACGCTGCAGGTCTGTTCCTCAGAGTCACTGTAAAGACGACTTGTGTGGTGTATAAGGCTCAGGTAGACCAATTTTGACTTCTCCTTTTCGATAACCTCAACAAAATATAATCAGAAGCTGGTCCTGCCCCATCATGCAACCACATCTGTCTCCTCTGGGCAGTTTTTATTGAGCAGTCATGGAAAAAATTTGAAGAGTCAATGCTATTGCATAAAGTCCAGTGTTATCCTTTGTTTGAGCAGCTCTTCTTTTTCATAGGCAATATGGTGCAATTTCAAAACAGGTTTTTGTGTGTTATATAAGTTAAGAGTTATCTGCTGGTTTTGTCATAAGGGAGTGGGCTGAGCTGCTCCTAGTTTTAGCCCATTCCAGCTATGGAGTTGTAGTTCCTACCATTCACAGAGCCATTGCAACTATAAATCCTGGCCTGCAGTGGGGAGAAAACTAGAATTTGCCCAGTCTGGGGCATTGCTGCCATTGAGTCAGTGCTGATCCTAGTTTCAGGGTTCCTTGAATGCTCAGTTGGAAATGTATTCAGCAGCAGCTAAAGATGCCTGGGTCCCCCTCCCTGTGCGGGCCGGGCCAGGTCCAGCTCATGTCTTGAGATTCTGGGTTTAGACTCGGGGGGAGGGGGAGAGGCTATGTGAACATGCAGGTGACAGGAAAACCACATGAGCCTCATCTTATTTCCTCCAGTACAGTACGAGCCTTCCAGCGAGCTGAAAGGAAATCCCCTATCAAATAATCGGAAAAAGTAGCTGTGCCAAGATACACTCTGAAGAATAGATAAGCAGGCCACAAAGCAGCACCATCCTTATGGCTAGGATTATGCATACCTGATAGCAAGCACAACCCTGCAAGGTTGGCAAGCTGTCCTTGTGGTATTCATTTTCTCTCTTATAGTCTTTAGAGCAAGGCACAATGTTCCTCCTGAATGCATGAAAACTGATGACCGTGGCATTCTTCCAGCTTTCTCCCCGCTCCCTGCAAGTGTGTCTCAAACAGGGGTGCTGGGAAACTGAACCTATACATTCCAGTGCTTAAGATCCCACCATTTTCCTGGTTTTGTTTGTTGTTGCTTTTGCAACGTTTCCTTGCCGCAGTTTTCTGTGCTTGGCAAGTTGACTGGACCATGCTTCAGACCGCAGGGGCAATTTAGGACCTTGTTTAGAAAAGACTTCCCTTAAGCTGAATGCCATGGAAATAAGGCTCATAAGCTCTCATCAGCTGTAAGCAACCAGGGCAGGAATAAAGAAAAGAAATGCTGGGCTGGGTGGAGGGGGTTAAGTGTTCTCGGAGAGACAAAAACATTTTAATAGTGGGCAACATCTATGATGGTTTAAGAGCAAACCAATGCCACATCATTTAACATCCCATAGCAAACCACTGCCTTAATTTTTAAAATTGTAATCTTTTATTGATTTTTTTTCAAGGAAATCCATGATCAAATAGCCAACAAATCAATATAATCAACCCCAGACTCCCAAATCCCCCCCCCCCCCAACTCTTCCTTCAAAATGTCAGGTCTCCAAACTGTTTTCTTTGTCCCAAATTTCGAATGCTATCTAAATGCGTGCAAAGGATGGAATGATGTTCCTTTGTAGAGCAGTAAGATTTTCCATCTGAGTAACACACCATATCCTTTTATACAAGTCAGCATGCTGGAATATATTTGTTACTGTTCACCTGCAAAGATCTCTGAAAATGTTATTAATGAAATATAGTTAATGTGATGTCTGTCCTGAACTGTATTTATTTCCAGATATTTTAAATACGCTCATGCCCATCTGACGGGGAAACTTGTCTGAAGATTTTCAACTTTTATCCAGGATATTGATATTTAAATTTTTAGATTTACTCATTTTGCATCTCATACTGCTTAAGTTCTGAAAGTAAGATGTTGTTGAATTAGCATAAATATGGATATTTTAAACTCAACTGCCCTATTTTGATTCCTCCAGTGTCTGGGTTCCTTCTAATCTTTTCCACCAAAGGCTCCATCACCAAAGCAAAAAGCAATGGCAAACCAGGCTAAAGTCTCTGCATAGCCTCCATTAATTTTTATGTAATGCCTCTGGAGTGACATGTAGTTTCCTTATCCGAGAGTTTCCTAGGCCTGCCTTTCTCAAGACCCTAAGCATAAAGTCCTTATGGACTCTATCGAACGCCTTCTCACTATCACCCGTGAGCAGTAATGATGGAATCTTCCGCCTGAGAGCAGCGCACACCAAACTGAGAACCTTTCTAATATTACTCAGAATGAACCCGGATTGGACTTCATGCACTAAGGCTGGAGCTGCTTTTTGCCAATCTGTGGCCCAAACTACATCTATGTTTAATAAGGCTAAGAGACCTGCAAAATGGCTTTATCCCTACCTTCTTTCAGTATAACAGTTACAACCAGCTAGCCGTAGAGATGCCAGCAAGTCTCCTCCCCTGAATAAAGTATTTAACATTTCTTTTAAAACTTGACCAAATGGCTCCCAAATTGCTTGTAGAAATGTGCTGTATTTACCCATCTAGGCCAGGAGGGTTATTGATCTTTAATGCTTTTATTGTCAAGTGCATCTCATATTCAGCAATTTCCAAATCTAGCATCTGCCTGTGTGAGCCATGGCAAAGTCACTGCTCCCAAATATCAGCTTCCCCTATTGTCCTATCTTTAGAGTACGGTTCTTGATAAAAGACTTTTAAATGTCTGCATGAGCAGAGCAATGCCACCCTCCCACATCCCTTATCTGAGTAATTTGATTTTGAGCCATTATTCAACTTCAGAGCCAACAGCCTTGAAGCTCTATTTCTATGCTCAGAATACACCAGCTTAGGAGCAAGCTGCATCCAATGAATAATTTACATTTTCAATTTCTCCGTTTGTTTCAGCTTTCTTAAAACTTTATTGGAACGGGAACGTTTATGGGTCCCTTCTAACTTCTTAATTGAATCCCATAATAGATTTCTACCCCTTTTCTTCTCTTTTTATCGCTTTGATGCCCTAGCTATCCGTTTGCCCCTCACCACTGCCTTTAAGCAGTCCCAAACCAGGAGAGGTAAATCCTTCTTTGGTTTTTTAAATAAATAAATAGATAAATAACGTAAGATAAATCTTATGTTATTTATCTCCAAATATTCCCAAATTTCTTGGGGTTTTTTTGTAATCTTTTCATCCCTCAATAAAGAATCATTCAGCCTCCAAAATGTCCTCAGGGTATGCTGCTGAAAGTTATACATCTCCACTCATACTGGGGCATGATCTGGCCAAACCATATTTTCAAATTCCACCTTTCTAACCTAATCCCATTAAAGATGTGGCTATCAAAATTATTTCCATCCAAGAGTAAAAGAAGTGTGGAACAGAGTAACAAGTGTAATTTTTAGGAGTAGGATTTAAGATCCTCCATGCATCTCATGACCTTAACTTTTTCATCACCTTGCGTAGTGTTGTTCTTTGGTTCCTTTGGGAAGATGGGATTCTCAAGGAGTTATCTAAATCAGGCCTTACTGCTCCTTAGCATAGTATGCCAAGCTCTCCATCAAATTATCATAAAATGTGCCTTGAACATGATTTGGAGCATACACATTAACATAAGTAATAATCACCCCTCCAGCATTAACATTCAAAAAGACTTATTTATTTAAAAATGTTTGTATACCGCTTTTACAAACTGTGTTTAATCAAAACAGTTTACATAAAGCATTTCCAACAAATTAAAAAAATTAATTTCATTAAAAACCAAAGAAGTCGAAGATATAAAAATAATTATAAGATACAAAAAATGTATTATTAAAAGAAAATTATTAACTATAACATAATAAAAACTATCACAAGGTGCCTTGTAAATACATGTAGGAATTGAGTTATTGAATGGACTTGCAAAACTGAAATTAATTATTTGGTAATTATGGATTTAAAAGCAATTTCAAATAGATACGTTTTTAAGGATTTTTTGCCTTCTTTGTCTCTTTTTTGGCCTCAGTGGTGGAGAAAGTTCACAGCATCTTTGGATAACTCTTCCTTAGCCTAATTAAAGATGTAACCTGCAATGAATCCAGGATTTATTTATTTATTTAGAGCTTTTTTATACCGGCATTCATGATACTATCATATCATATCATGCTGGTTTACAGATAACAGGGAGTGCAGTAACTTTGTATAAATAACCAGTGCATAAGAAACAATGAAGTTACAATATAACAGGGTGCTAGAACTGGTGGAGCAGGACATCAGGGACAGTAAAATATGTGTGCATGGACCAAGAGAGAGGGATCGTGGGGTGATAGTGTCTGGGGAGCTGAAGATGGCAAAGCAATGTGACAAGATGATAGACAAAGCCAGAAGAATGCTGGGCTGCATAGAGAGAGGAATAACCAGTAAGAAAAAGGAGGTGATAATGTGCTTGTGCAGCTCCTTGGTGAGGCCTCATCTGGAGCACTGTGTTCAATTCTGGAGCCTGTATCTCAAAAAGGATAAAGACAAGATGGAGGTGGGCCAGAGAAGGGAAGCAAAAATAGTGTGGAGTCTGTATCGGAGGCCCTATGAAGAGAGGCTGGGACGATCAAAAAAGCAAACAATGTTTGGAATTATTAGGAAGGGAATGGCAAATAAAACTGAGGATGACATTATGCCTCTATCGCTCCATGCTGAGGCTGCACCTCGAATACTGTGTGTAGTTCTGGTCACCGCTTGTCAAAAAGGACATAGCTGTACTGGAGAAAGTGCAGAGAAGGACGATCAAAATGATAAGGGGCATGGAAAGGCTGCCCTATGAGGAAAGGCTAAAGCAGTTAGGGCTGTTTAGTTTGGAGAAGAGATGACTTGGGGGGGGGGGGGGGGGATATGATAGACTTCTACAAAATCATGAAAGGACTTGAAGTTCATGTAAATCAGTTATTTACTCTGTCAGATAATAGAAGGAGCAGGGGACATCCCCTGAACTTAGCAAGTAGCTCATTTAAAACCAATTGAAGAAAATTCTTTTTCACTCAGCGCAAAGTTAAGATCTGGAATACATTGCTAGAGGATGTGGTTACAGCAGTTATTGTAACTGGGTTTGAAAAAGGTTTGGATAAGTTCCTAGAGAAAAAATCCATAAACTGCTATTATGGTAATTAATAAGCAATAGTAGCTTGTGATTTATCTAGTGTTTGGGTACTTGCCAGGTACTTGTGCCCTGCATTGGCCACTGTTGGAAACAGGATACTGGGCTTGATGGACCCTTGGTCTGACCCAGTATGACATATCTTATGTTCTTATGTAGGCTAAAGGATCTGAATAAGTATACCCTGGAAGAGAGGAGGTGCAGGGGAGATATGATACAGAAAGGTGGACCCACAACCAGTCGGGTTTTCAAGATATCCACAATGAATATGGATAAGGAATTTGCATATACTGAGTCTCCATGAAATACAGATTTACCTCATGCATATTCATTGTGGATATCTTGAAAACCCGACTGGTTGTGGGGTCCCCAGGACAGATTTGGGAAACCTTGAATTAACTATATGTTGGATGCCATAGTATAGTGATGGTGAACTCCAGTCCTTGAGTGCTACAAACAGGCCAGATTTTCAGGTTATCCACAATGAAAATGAATGGGATAGATTTGCATGCACTGCCTCCATTGTTTGCAAATCTTTCTCATGCATATTTATTGTCAATATCCTGAAAACCTGACCTGTTAGTGGCACTGGAGGCCTAGAGTTTGCCATCAATGGTCTAGATCATTAAAAGAGATTGCGCAGTATGAAGGAAAGATCTCTGGATCTTCAACTGCTGCAGTTTCCTGTTAGGATTCGTAGGTTTAGTGGACCCTTGGCCTGAGGGGAGTGTTGTTATAGCCTGAGGGGAGGAGCCCCACAGGTCCTCACTGTCAGGAGGCGTGGTCAGCAGTAGTAGAAGACACAACTGTAGTATAGCGTAGTAACAGAGTCTCTGGTATGATGATGTAGGGACTGCCCCAAGGAGTGGAGAAGTGCAAAGTCAGTTTAGCAGTAGCAATGGAGACTGCCCTGAGAAGCGGGGAAGTAGGAGCAAAGTCACTCAAGGAGAGATGTAGACACGACCCTGAGGAGTGGGGAGGTGCGGAGCAGGTTGCTGGTGTAGAGACGTAGGCACGGCCCTGAGGAGCGGGGAAGTGCAAGGGAAGAGTCTCTGTAAGGTAGTTCCAGGGCGACCCTTGAGGAGCGGGGAGGCCAACAGGCAGGAGCTCTGAGAGGCGCAGAGACCACCCGAGGAGCAGGGAGGGCTGGAGACAAGTCTCCCGAGAAGCGCACACAGGCCCCCAAGGAGCAGGTACCTGAGCCAGAGTCCAGGAACCAAAGTAAAAATCCTAGCAGGAACAAAGGTCCGGGCAGACAGGCACAAGCACCAGTAGTTGATTAGTGCAGGGCCAGGGCGGTGCTTATGAATCCCGGCTGGTGATGTCATCAATAGGAGATGCCCCTGAGGTTCTCGCCTTAGCGTCCTTAAAGGTAGACTCAGTGGCGCCCGTGTGCCTAGGAAGGCCTGGAGGGTGGCGGCGTTCCAGCCGCCATGAGAAGACCTGGGAGATAGACGGCATGTGGCGGGAGCGGCCAGCCACAGCCGCGAGTTTGCCCGGAGAGGAGAGCAGGGCCGCACAAGACGTGAGTTGGGTTGACTGCGGGCGGCCACGACCGACGGTCATAACATTTCCAATAGGGCTTTGAATGTGTAAAGATCAGGTTGCCATGCCGAAAGCATGGAAGATTATTGGAGATCCCTCTTCACTGAGATGGGGCAGTCAGTATGGGTTTACCCCCATGTAATTTTGAATGTATAATATCCCAGCACAGTCCAGACCCAAACAGATCCAGTGTCTTTTGGGGTACATCTAGCATCCATTTTCCAAAAGCAGGACACAGTTCTAAGGGCAGCAGGAGGAGGGGTTGAGGGGACAACATGGTATGGATGAAAATGAAACTTCAGCGTGGGTGCCAGAGCTATTGACTGAGTTAGAAGCTGAGGTCACTGACTGCTTTCTCTAGGGTCTGAAATACTGGAGGAGCAAATGGTGGGGGATAGTGAGGCTGCTTCACCCTCATGAAAGGTGGGGGCAACACTACTTTGAAGGTCACAAAGAACAACAGAAGCATGAGACTGATTAAAGAACTATTTAGAATTATTTAGTGATGTTAGTTCAGAGGTTCTTCCTAAACATTTTGGAGTCAGAGTATGGACACTTTGACAGTTCCCTGCACAACCCCTCCCCTCCTCTAAACATATTCATCTACCCCTTGTCCCGTGACACACGCACTCACCCGTCCGAACCCCTTTGGTTCTGACACATTCACCCATGCCCTTCCCCCAGTGCACTCTCTCACTTCAATCCCCTGCCAATGCACACGACAGCCCCAAATCCCATGGTTCACTCAACCTGGCAGCTGCCAGGAGAGAGGGATGTTGGCTTTGCCAGTGGTGGGGTGGATAGGCAGCAGATAGGGGGAGGGAGAGGAAATGCATCTAGCCACTCTGCCCTCTTCTTCTGTAGGTGGGGGCCTTGCTGTCTGGCTCTCTACATGCCACTTCTGAGCTGCACAATGCCTTTACTCTCATGTTGTTTCTCTTTCTCACAAGGCTGCACTGGTTGTTGTGTTTATCGTTCTCGATGGAATCATCTTTTAGCAGATAAATGAAATTAGGTTTAATTAAAGTAGGGTTACAGCCAGCGACGGAGTGCACATTCATTTCCTGCTCTGGTCTGGATCACTTTTTTTTTAAGTGAAACATCTTGAGGTTCTAAACCTCTCTTCAAAAACTGAGATAAATGCTTGCTTTCTTCAGATCCATCCTTGTGACTTTGAACATTCTTTTATTATGCAATTGCTTTTAAGGCCTGAGATTAAGATATCGTTAATATCTCAACACTAACTTGGCAACAGTTAAAAGAAATTATGTTTTTGTCCAGTTGCATTGTCCGCATATGGCCTGTTCCGCTCTGGAAGTGGCTTTTACAATCAGGAGTCACCTTCCCTCAAAGAAAATTTGACAAGATGCTCAATTAGGATAGTGAGGAACAAAAACAAAGTGGCTTGAAGTTTGTAAAATTATTGCTCTGACCTTACCAGCTGTACTGCTTCAACCCTGCAAATTCCGCTTTTGTATAAAGGTGCTCTGTTGCGGGCAGTCACAGCATTGATGATGTTGGTCTTTTTGAAGGAATAGAGCCTAGGAAGCTTCAACATAAATGGAGAACCTGAGGCTTTCTACAATTCCCATTCTCCCACCTGTGGCGCATGGTTTTTACCCCACCATTTAGCCACAACTCATCTTATGTGTTATGACATTGGTGAAGTGGACACCTTCAAAAACATTGCCCAAAAATGTAGCAGTTAAAGAAAAACCACAGCAGGCTCAAACGGTTGGTGTCCACCATGTTCTGCTTGATGGTGTGTCCTCTGAGCCATTATATAACCTAGAACAGTGATGGCTAACCTATGACACGCGTGTCAGAGGTGACACGCCGAGCCGTTTTTGCTGACACGCCCAGCGTTTCGGGACTATCGATTTTTTTTTTTTTTTTTTTTTTTTGGCTGTGCCGAGCCTTTTTTTTTTTTTTTTCGGCTGCGCCAACCCTTTAAAATTAGTTTTTTAGTATCCCTCCAGCCCCCCCAATGCCCCCGGGCGCAGGGAGGCGCAGCGACAGGCAGGGCCGTAGTGAGGCTCACTTCACCACAGCCCAAAGAGAAAGATCTTGTTGAACGCGCTGATGCTCTTCCTCCTTCCTGCCTGTGCGGCCCCGGAAGTAAACGTTGCCGGAGCCGCGTGGGCAGGAAGGAGGAGAAGCATCAGTGCGTGCAGAAGAGGAGCATCGCTTGCACTTACGGGCCGCCGCGAATCTCAAATCGCAGCGGCCCGAGAAGAGGAAGAAGCCCGGTAGCAGGGCCGCTGCAGAGCCCATCCTGCGCGACCCGCGAAGAGGAGGCCCAGAGGTGAGAGAGAGGCTGAGGGTCTGTGTGTGTGCGCGTGTGTATGACATGAGTTGAGAGATTGTGTGTGAGAGTGAGGACCTGAATGTTTGCAGAGACTGCATGTGCTTGAGCAAGACAGCATGTGGGAGTGAGAGAGAGCCTGTGTGTGTGAGAGTTAGACAGCATGTGCCAGTGAGAGCCTGTGTGTGTGTGAGAGAGAGCATGTGACAGTGAGAGCCTGTGCTTGAGCAAGACAGCATGTGGGAGTGAGAGAGAGCCTGTGTGTGTGAGAGTTAGACAGCATGTGCCAGTGAGAGCCTGTGTGTGTGTGTGAGAGAGAGAAATGCATGTGCGAATGAGAACCTGACTGTGTGTTTGAGGGAAGAAGATGGAGAGAAAAGAAACATAAAAAAAGACAATATAAAAGGAATTGGCAAAAAAAAAATAAAAAATAAGAAAGGGAAGGTGGAAAAAATAAGAAAGGGAAGGTAGAAAAAAAAAAAGCCTGTGACCAATCAATTAGAAAACTAAGATCAGACAGCAAAGGTTAAAAAAATATATATATATTTTTAGTGATTGGCACATGTAATCTTTGGGAATGTGCAAGAATAGTAACATCCCCAATAGTCATGTGGCAGCAGTGACAGTGGCAGCAGAGGAATGAGAGAGGTTCCGAGGTTGCTGGCAAAAGAGAGGGGGGTCTGCCTTTAGTGTGTGCATGTGAATGAATGGGACTCTGCCTGGGGGTGTATGTGTGTGAATGCATAGGTGCCTGCCTGGGGGTCTGTGTGTGTGAGAATGAATTGGTGCCTGCCTGGGGGTCTGTGTGTGTGACAATGAATTGGTGCCTGCCTGGAGGATGGAGCGGGAGTGGTGTGTGAAAATGAATGGGAGGCCTGCCTGGGTGTGTGTGTTTGTGTGTATGTGAGGGAGCCAGTGAGTGTGAGAGCATGAGTATGTATGAGAAAATCCAGGGGAGTAAGAGTTTGTGGTGGGAGGGGGGGTGGAGGGGGAGAGAGTGTTTTAATTGAAGATTTAGCTGATGAAATTCAGCAACAAAAAAGTCACTAAGCAGGCAAGGTAAAGAATTATTTGTTTTTCCTTTATTAATAAATACAGTACATATATTAAAATTATAACTTGTTATTAATTAGAGCTACAAATATCACAATTATGGATTTTTCTAGATGTGACACACCACCCGAGTTATGCTCGGCTTTTTTATGAATTTTGACACACTGAGCTCAAAGGTTGGCCATCACTGAACCTAGAACAAAGCAGTGTGCGAAAGAGAAAACACACCTGTTACTACAGGCCAGGTAGAAGAGACCCTCCTCCGAATCATTAACTGTAAAACTGACTGTCGCTGCTCAGCAGAAGCCTTCAAGAAGCCATGAGACCATCCAGAAGGGATGGCTCCTCTAAGAGGAGGAGGAGTTGGTTATTGGTGGGATAATTGGCAAAACTGCCTCCCCCCCCCCCGCCGAGTATTTCACTCAATGAAGTCAGAGACAGCCACAGGCCGGATATGAAATGAGGGAGTAGCTCCTGCTCTGGTCTTGGACACTGAAATCCCAGAAACCGTGAACTCGGGCTCTGAATGGGTTATAGGCTGGACTTGGCCAGAGCCCCTCTAGCTGGCTCTTCCCTGTGCCCTTGGGATTACTCCCGCTCTGTATAACTGCAGTGGGATTATCCCCAGTCTCTGCAGTAAGTACATTATCCTCAGTCACATGATCCTATCGCTGAGGTATTAGCAGGCAGCCTGTAATGCTAACACCACTTTTCTAGCTCCTGTGGTGCAGCCTCTCCTGAAAGTTCCAGCTATGAAGGCCCTCCTGGCTTTGGCCTTCTTCACCTCTCTGGCTGTGGACAGTAAGTTTCTTCTTTGTAAATGAAATCAGGCAGTTGCCTTGTTAGCTTGCTGAGATACATAGAAATAAAGGTCAACAAACAGGTTCTAGGTGAAACCTTTTTATTTGTGAATAGCTTTAAAGGAGGCTTCACAAACCTGTACTGTTGATACCACTGCCTGCTGGGTTTTCAGGATACAAAAGATACTTCTGGGAAATTATTTTGTTCACATAGTAAAGTATTTGCACAACTGAGACAGTGTAGAGCAATATACTTTTCAATATTCATCATTTGAGGTACTGAGGTGTTTTTGGTTTTTTTTAATGAGAATAGTAGATAAGATTTATTGTCACTGCTGATTTGTGAAAAATATTTTAACATGGTTCTTACAATTTTGCATATGGTAAAAAGATAATGCTATTGCTTTACATTCTGTCTCAGTTGTGCAAATATTTTATTGGGTGATCAAGACAAAACAAATTCCCAGAAATTGGTAATTCTGGGATCTATAGGCTGTTGCCTGTTTCTTCTTCTTCTAGGGGTTTTCAGCATATCCACAATGAGTGCTCATGAGATAAGTTTGCATGTATGCAGATTTATCTCTTGCGCAGTCATTGCAAATATCCTGAAATCCCCATTAGCATGGGGTCGTCAGGACAAGTTTGGGAAGCCCTGGACTCTACCCCCTTCAAGGCAAGGTCAAAGCAAGTGAAGGGGCAGCCCCAGTGGAAAGAAGGCACCTGCATTCAATAACAAAGAGAGGGAGGCAGGGAGTATTGAAAGATGTGCAGCAGTGGAGCCAAGACAATAAAGCAGATACCCTTGCATTGGACAAGCGCATTTCTTATATGTTAAGTGTGCCAGTAAGGCAATGAAGGAGGCTTTACGAAGAACAGCATCAAGTCACAGGCAACAACTTTTTATCAGATTAACTTAAAAGTTATTTTAGGCAAGTTTTCCAGATGGATATACATTTCCTTTGTCTGGTGAATAGTAAAGATTATTAGTTTTTGAAGCTCTTTGAAGATAAATTACCTTTTACTGCATCAGCAAACACTGTAAAAAAAAATGTAATTTTTTTTTTTGCATCAAACAATCTTGTCTGCTATTGTAATGTAATGTTTAGAAAGGTAAAAGGAAGCCAGCGGTTCAGTGTGTGGTGCAGCCCTGCAGCAGAAGTAAGGCAGCTTCGCTGGTTTTAGTTACCAGGAGCTTTTTATCAGACACTGGTTTGGAGTCTGAAAAATCCTTACTAAAAAACTGAGTTTATTGATTTGATAGACCACCATCAAGGCAGTGCACAAAAGCAAAACCACAACTATATATTAGAATAAAAAAAGTAGCACAACATACAATACTATTAAATAACAAAATAACTAATAGGACAGCACATAGCAAAACTATAGCATAAATGAAGGAGAAAAATAAAATAAGCGATGAAGGTCGGCTTTAGTATATTGAACCGCCAACTGCGAGCACGTACCTTGAGGCAGTGAGAATGGTTTCACTAGTTCTGGGAGTTAGAAAGCAAAGATTTTTGCTATCTCTGGAAATGTGACTTTTTTTTTTTTTCTTTCCCTGGTCATTAAATTGTGATGTCTCCTGCACCCTAAAAGGAGAACTTTTGGTTAAGGCTTTGAACCCACATCAGGCAAGCCAGTTTCAGTTGTGCACTTGGGGCTCTGAGTTGATGGCACCGTGGTCATGCTCAGGCCCTGCTCACGAGGGGCAATGGGAGTTAGGATGGCAGCAGGACACACTTGGTGTGGAGGGAGGGGAGCAGGACCGTGGGAAGGGGGCGCTAGTGTTAACAATGTCACTACAGCAATAAAGCTGGCAGTGGAAGGCCCAGGAAATAGAGTGAGACGGTCTTACAGCCGGGTTCTTGACAAGCTGAGGTGGGAGAAGGGGTGGGAGCAAGGGAACGTGGTTCACATCCAAAGGAATCTAAAACGGAAAGCAAATACGATAGTGCTGTAACTGGGAGGCCTGCATCGCGGCCAGCTATTAAGCCAAATTAAATCCTGCCATTGTGAAATCTTCACCTTTCAAAGGAAATCACAAGGGGCAGGACGGACCTCCGTGCTTGAGGCTAAGAAGGACTTACTCGGCTCACTTACAAGTGCTTTCTCCTGAAATCCACTGGAGACACATTTACCGGACAGGAAAAAACCCTGACCTGGGGGACTGGTGATTCCTACCCCTGCTATAATTAAGAATACATTTGACCAATTAAAAACATGCATTAAAGCAAATATGTAGATTAATATTTTGACCAGGGGAAAAAAAGGTTATCCAGAAATATGACCAGTAGAGGGAGAAACAGACCTCAGAAAGGGGCAAGCTGCAATGCCAAGGGCCGTTTTTACTTCTTGTTTCCAGATCCGAGCTCCAAGCAAGTTACAATTCAGGAGCTGCAGTTATTCCCCTGCCCGAGAGGGCTTACAATCTAAATTGTATCAGATCTGCCATCCTCCTGAGTAAGTGGGGGCCCCAAGTTGGGAGAGAGTATGAAAAGCAAAGAGAGAGAGAGAGAGAGAGCAGGCAGTGGGGAAACAAGACTGCAAACCCTCTGAGAATTTACCATGCCTGTTACAGAGTACCACAAAAAAACCTGGACAAATCTGTGCCAAGTATTGGAGGCATGAGAACAGCCACAACATGGCAGTAGCAGGAGTTTGAAACTTGCGAGGCACTACCCCCAAAACCTGAACACACAAATCATCTCTGGGAGCACCAGGATTACAAATAACCTACAATTAGAAAATAAAACGACACCCCCTCCCTTTCCAATACACACACACACACGGGTTTATTTATTATTTGGTTTGTATAGGTCTTTAAAAAGCCTTCCTATTTAATTTTCTATGAAATGTGCAAATGAATTGATGCTCCAGTTTACTGTGCTACACAAGTCTGAGGAGGCTGACTGACCAAATGTTGTTTTTTCTAAAGAGCCTGGAAATGTCCTGCTGCTGTTGCTGTTGCGTTGCTTAGCCAGAGTTACAAACACGTGGTGACTGTGCCCTTCGGTCCTTAGAAGGTTGCTTTAATCACGCATTAGTACTTAGGAAGCTGAAGGCCTAGGACGTGTGCTCCAACATTCAGTTAAGTTGTTCACTCCTGTTCTGCATGTAAAGGTAAAGGCCTTAAGTGCCACACCTGTGTCGCATCCCAAGAGGAGGACTGCCTCAAGCAAGGATCACAAGCCTGCCCTCAGCACTCGGATGCCTGCGCCACCATCATTGCGTCACGTAAGTCCAGACTCTCTACCATGAAAGGTTGAGTATTTGTAGTAACCCAATAGATGTTGGCAACTGACTCCAACTTTTCCAGACAGTTTGATCCAGGCCTGGTTTTTACTGTATTTCCTGTACAGACTAGCAGCTCTGGTGCCTCTATTGATTCCCCTGAAAAGGAAAAAAAAACAGTCCATGTAGGTAGTGGGTAAAATCAGAACTGGATCAGCCTGTCCTGAAAATCTGGATCCAGTTGGCAACTCTGGCAGGTAAAGACCATCTGGCCCACAGTACTCTAGTTAAGGCTGTCTGTCTCTTAGCAGTCAAGTCATGCCATCTTGAGCATATTACTACCAGCCACTGTGCTAAGGATATCTCTCAGCCATCAGCTGTGCAGCCTTTTTGCCTGGCTAAGAACTATAGCCCTGTCCACCTCCTGCCTTCCTCTGATTTTATGGGGGCCCTACCGCTGCTGCATGTTAGTTAACCTTGCCTCCCTTTTTGGGAACTTGCTGCAGCTATGCCTCTGCTTTGCACATACTGGCTTTGTCACCTACTCTTTCTAGATCCATGAGCATCTTCGGTTCTAGACACCCCTCCCCCCCATTTCGTTTTCCTTTCCTCTCCCTCATCCCTGCTGTGTACCTGTGTCTAGAGTCTAGACTGCTTGAATTCTGTCATTGGTTTGCTTGGCACCACTGCTGCTGGAGGTGATTCCAGGTCCTCTCTACCCTTTGGGGTTTTTTATTCCAGTTATCCAGTACCCTCTCAATTTCAAAAGTAAAGGCATTTATAAAGTGGTTTTGAAACCTTTGCTCATAGCGAACATGCAGGAATCACATTAGGATCACCAGATATGCAGCAAGAGGCAGAGAATTATTGACTAGCTCCATTTTTTTTTTTTTAACAGGGCAGACTAATCCAGTACTGGTTCTACCCCAGAGCATGCAAGGATTTGCAATTCTGATTCTACCTTCTTCCATGCCTCCCCCCCCCCCCCCCCCAGCTCCATGTCACAAGGAACAGGCAACAGGCTAATCCAATCCTGGTTTTATGCTGTTGCATGCAGGGACTTGTAGTTGTAATTGTCCCATTGATTTATCTGGGGCAATCAGAAATAATCCTTGCATGCAGGATTAAATAATCCTTGCATGCAGGGACTTGCATGCAACAGCATGCAAGTCCCTACAACTACAAGTCCCTGCATGCTGTTGCATGCAGGGACTTGTAGTTGTAATTGTCCCATTTATTTATTTATTTATTTATTTAAAATTTTTATATACCGGCATTCATGTTGCAAACACATCATGCCGGTTTACATATAACAGGGGTGTACAGTAAACAATTCAATAACCTATTTGTGTAGAAGGAAGCAGTTACAAATAACAAGGTAATAGAACTGGGAGGAGAGAAGAAAAGAAAGAGAATAACATTAGGTATAGGTATTACATTAGTAATAACATTTTTACATGTGGAAGTGGTAGAATCTGGCTGAATAGAATTGTTTTATCTGGGGCAATCAGAAATAATCCTTGCATGCAGGATTAAATAATCCTTGCATGCAGGATAAAACCAGGGCTGGATTAACCCATTCCATATGGCATGGAGCCTGGCAGCAAACCTACCCCATTCTTCTCCTCCATACCCCTGCCCCCAAACACACATACCAGGAATAGCATACATACATGACAGGACCAGATCAGTCTTTCCATGCACAAAACAGACCCAGATCCTCTCTTTTGGTCTGATTTTCAGCCTTTGCATGCATGCTGCCCCTTGGGAATGGATGTCTTGTCTTGGTACTGCCATGCAGAAATGATGTACAAAGCTGTATTCACCTTATTTGACTGAGTGCAAGTGAAAAAAGAAAGCTGCTTTTTGTTTATGTACAAAAGCAAGCACTCCTATTGGTTCCTTTATTTCCTACCATGTGACTGCCGTTTTAGTGGAAAAGTGTGGGGGCAGATATTTGAATATGAAAGTAAATTAAATTCAGTGCACAGCTTCTTCATGTACACACTAAAACAAGTTTTAATTCCCAGTTCGATATGCTAATGCATTAGGAGTTAAGAAGGCGCAAACCCAAGTTAAAATGTGTGCTCAGCCTTTTGAATAGGCTGAAGCCACATTTTAACTCAGAAAGCAAGAGGGAAGGAGTTTATGCGCCCCCAAGCCACCTCATCATGTTTTGTGCACCTAAAAGTCTTTTATGGGCACAAAAAGTGTGTTGTGTGCATAAATCTTGAGTCGGAAGAGGGACTTGCTGAGCAGGGCAGGGCACAGCATGAAGCCGGAAAGAAAGTGCCAGGGCTGCAGCTCTGCATCAGAGGCTGAAAAGGCAGGCCTGTTGCAGACAAATGGCTGCCCTGGGGCGGGCTGTGGCAGTCTCGGTGCAGAGCCCAGAATGGGGGCACATTACTTGTCTCACGGGCATTTCAAAAATATATTAAGGTGAGGAAGGGAAGATTTATGTGCACAAATCAACTTTTGTGTGCATTACTACTGACTACAGGTCCCAGCACTAGAACTGCAGTTTCTGCCCATAGAGTCTTAGACTAATATTAGCCCTGGAAACTTTACTCCACCGCTGACTCGGAGCTAAGTTTCCAGTGCTAAGAAAACCCACGTTAAGCCAGTGCACCTCTTTGCACTGGGGGTAATAGCTAATGCGATCAATGGGATTTGCATGCGAGGTGATAACCTGCATGCACATTGGTCTCCGCACGTTTTTTGTGTACAAAACCCCTTGCTGCATTGACAGTAAAGTTTGCACACACAAAAATGTGCGCACACAATTGCAGGTCAAACCAAGCCTACCTTAGAACATCAGCCTATGTAAAAGAAATGAGGGTTGATGGAATTCTTTTACCCCTCTCCCCCTCCCCCCCCCCCCCCCCCCAGTGTCTAGTCTGCTCCCTAAGTGGTGTTCTCTGTCTGTAGTAGCAAATGGCAGGCGAGTTCAAGCCAGACTGGTCCTATAGGGAACTTTATTTCCCATACTGTTCCATTTATTTGCTTTATATTCCACTTTTCAGCGCTTCAAAGCTGAATGCATTCAGGTACTCTAGGTATTTCTGTATCTCCAAAGGGCTTACATGCAATCTCCATTAGTGTACACAGCCTTTCCGATGTTGCCAGTTTTTCTTATTTTTATACAAATATTAAGTATTTTACTTACCTCAAACAGAGATGAGGGTCTGCCTGTTAAAGGGTGCAGCATTTTCCAGCCCAAAGTGGCAAACCTACTGAGGAGGGCTTAAAACTAGGATCAGCAAGGCTGGGTGAACAAAACCCTAAGGTAAGTGAAACATTTAATACTTGTCTTAAAAAAAAAAAAAAGGGGGGGGGGGGGGAGGGCAACATCTGCAAAGTTATGTACACTAGTGCTCCTAGTATGGGAAATAAGGTCCCTGACTAAGCATCACTGTGCATACCTCTGCAGATATTGCTCTTTTTTTTCCCACTTTTATACAAGTGTTGAATGTTTTACTTATCTTAGGGTTTTGTTCATAGGGACCTAGTACATGGAAAACCATGACTGGGATTTAGTTATACCGGGCTACAATCCATTCAGGAAGGACCGGGTAGGAAGGAAGAGAGGAGGCATGGCATTGCATATGTAAGCCAGAAGCTTAAGCTATATGCAATGCCTATGTAATTCACCTTATGTAATGCCATGCTTACATAAGGTGAATTAAATTGCTAAGGGGAGGACCCCTGTTCATTCTGTTTGAAGTAAGGCAAAGGGTGACACATGAATTACTTGGCAGTACCTTCTTGTTTTGAGACAGAGAGAGGCCAATACAAATGCTTTCCTTTGAAGCTTACAGAAGTCCTTCTCACCTATACAAATGTTAAATTACCCTCTGGCTCCACTACAAGGAAAGGGGGGGGGGGGGGGGAATACCATGGCTGGAAGCCAGTGGTATTATCCCCTGAACTGCAGTGACACCAAGTGGGCCTGGCTACAATTGCGAGGATTAAATGGATATTTCCACAGAAGGACATTTTTTAGTTAAATGGACCTATGGCAGTTCTTGGAATCAGAACTTGGGGTTCAATTCCGAACCAGAGCCAACGAGGAGCAGAGGACCCATTGCTAATGAACTTTTTAAAATTAGGTATAAAAGAAAGGTTGTCTTTTGTGTACAGTCAGACAAGCAGAGTGAGGAAAAGACAGAAGGTCAAAGTAATGAGGTGAGGTTCCTATCCCAGCCACATGGCTGCTACCACAAAGGAAAGAGCAGTTGCAGATAGAAGGGAGCATTCCTCATAGCCATAGTCTGTTGAATAGTAATTATATAGCAGTGCCGAGAAAGCAGTGGTTTGTTATTTTGTAGTGAGGGAAAAGAGTGTGAGTTTTAAGTATTTCCTGACTTTTTGTTTCATTTATAGCTAGGAGGACAATATTTAGAATAGTATCTGCATTCATTCAGTATCAGGCTGACTTAGTTTATTTATTTATTTATTTAGCATTTTTCTATACCGAACTTCATGGTTAAATACCATATCAGATCGGTTTACATCGAACGGGGGATAGAGAAAACTTGTAACAGAAATGGAACAGTACAAAATAATCAGAAGAGAGCAGTAAGTTACATTAAACAAGGACTATAAACTTGGAGGCTTTACAGCTTAGAAGTAAGAAGAATAGAAGGCCCAAGAAGGGCAATAACTTAAACACAAAAGTTGTAATGGATTCAGATTAAACAGGAAACAATATTATCTGAGGAGTTAGGATAATCATAATAATAGGCAACAAAATAGTAGCATGGTTCCATAGCTCGTGAATAGGTTGTTTGTCTATTGTGAGTCTGAAGGATCCGAGAAGGCTTGTTGGAACAGCCAAGTCTTAAGTTTTTTTTTGAATGTTAGTAGGCATGGTTCTAGCCTGAGGTCTGCGGGGAGGCTATTCCAGATGTTTGGACCTGCAAAAGAAAAAGCTCGGACCCTAGTCGAGACGAGGCGAATAGCTTTGGTTGGAGGGGATTGTAGCGTTCCTTTATGGATTTCTCTAATTGGTCTGATGGAAGTATGGAGTTTGAGAGGGAATTCAAGGTCAAGATGAAAATAGTTATGGATGGACTTATGTATCAGGGTGAGAGATTTGTGAAGGATTCTGTGGTAGATTGGTAACCAGTGTAGGTTTCGGAGAGTGGGAGTAATATGTTCTCTTCGGTTGGTGTTGGTTAAAATTCTGGCCGCAGCATTTTGAATCATTTGAAGTGGTTTGATGGATGAGTTGGGAAGGCCAGTGAGAAGAGCACTGCAGTAATCTATTTTTGCAAATATTAAGGATTGGAGAACAGTCCTAAAGTCGTGTAAATAAAGGAGGGGTTTGAGTCTTTTCAACACCTGTAGTCTGTGGAAGCAATCTTTGGTAGTCGTATTGATCATGGTCTTTAAGTTAAGGCGGTTGTCAAGGATTACTCCCAGATCTCTTACTTGAGTGAGGGTGAGATGATAACTGTGGTGTGTTTGTGGAGGGTGGTTGTCTGGGTTGGAGGAGATAAATAGTAGTTCAGTCTTAGCGGAGTTGAGGACCAGATTTAGGTTGTTGAGGAGATTGTTGATAGATTGAAGACAATTTTTCCAAAGCGAGAGAGTTTTGGTGATGGATTCTGTTATGGGAATCAGAATCTGAACATCGTCAGCGTAGATGTAATGAATGAGGTTGAGACTTGTTAACAGATGGCAAAGGGGAAGGAGGTAGATATTGAAAAGGGTGGGAGAAAGGGAGGATCCTTGGGGGACGCCAAGAGAAGAATTTGTCAATGGCGATTCTTTGTTATTGATCCTGACCCTGAAGTTTCTGTTATCAAGGAAGGACTTGAACCAGCTGTAGACTAATCCGGTTATGCCAATGTCTGACAAGCGATCTAGGAGGATGGAGTGGTTGACCGTGTCGAAGGCTGCTGAGATGTCTAGAAGGATTAGAAGAAATGAGTGTCCTTTGTCCAGTCCCATAATAATATGGTCTGTTAGTGAGATGAGCAGGGTTTCTGTGTTGCGTGATTTGCGGAAACCATATTGGGAAGAGGAAAGGATATTGTTTTCTTCTAAGTAATCTGATAACTGGGAGTTAACTACTTTCTCTGTAATTTTGGCTAGGAAAGGAAGATTAGAGATTGGACGAAAATTAGCTAGAATGCTGGAGTCTAGATTGTGTTTTTTCAAGAGGGGTTTAAGGGAAGCATTTTTTAGACTATCTGGGTACAGACCTTGTGTTAGGCAGCAATTTATGATGTTGGTCAGAGGTCCTGCGATTGAGTCTGGGATGAGTAGCAGTAATTTGGAGGGAATGTTGTCTGTTGGGTGGCTGGATGGTTTCTGCCTCTTTAGGATGGATTCGATCTCTTTTGTGGAAGTTAGTTCAAAGTTGTCGAATTTAGCTTCCTTGAGTGTGTGGTTAGAGGTGTATGAGGCTGAGGGGTTTGTCTTGGTTGGAAGAAGTGCGATAGTGTTTGAAATCTTCTGTTGAAAGAACAAGGCTAGCTCATTTGCCTTGAATTGAGCCTGTTCGTCTGGTATTGATGGAGGAATTGGTTTTGTGATTTGTGATACATATGAAAATAAAGCTTTTGCATCATATAGGAGGTCATGGATTTTATTGGCATAGTATTGTTTTTTTTGCTTTTAGGATGGATGTTCTGTAAAAATGTAAGGTTCCTTTGTATGATGATAGCGTAGATGGTGAAGGGGCTTTGCGCCATCTGTTTTCTTTTTGGCGTAGTTCTTGCTTTATCCGTTTGAGTTCACTGGTGAACCAAGGTTGGTTTCCTTTTTTTGCTGGATTAATTAATTTTGAGGTTGAAGGGCACAGATTGTTTGCTACCTTTTCCGTGATCTTATGCCAGGAAAGCACGGCAGAGTTGGGGTTGGATATATCTAGGTTTGTGAGTTCCTTGGTGAGCTGCTCGCTGAGAATGTCTGAAGCGCAAGATTTTCTGAAGTGAATAGTGGAGAGATGCTGAGTGGTGATAGATTTATTCTTGGAGGAGAGGGTCGTTGTTATCAGGAAATGGTCCGACCAGGGGATGGGGGTACATGTAGGTTCCCTAGAGCAGAGGAAATTATCATTGATGAAAATAAGATCCAATGTATGTCCTGCTTTGTGGGTTGGATTATTGATAATCTGAGTGAATCCCATAGCGCTAAGAGAAGTGAGGAGGGCTTCACAATTGGCTGAGAGTGGGGAAGCATCAAGGTGTAAGTTAAAATCTCCCATAATTATGGTAGGGGAATCTGTGTTAATATGTTTTACAATGGTTTCTATAAGGGGGGAGGCGTCAGCATCAAGGGTTCCTGGGGGGGCATAAACTAGCAGTATTTGAAGGAGGTTCGATTTGAATAATCCAATTTCTATTGAAGATTTCAACTTAATAGGATATGATGTTAGTCTGAATTCTTTCTTCGTGGCTAATAGCAAGCCACCCCCTCGTTTTTTAAGTCTGGGAATTGAGAAAAAGTCGTATTTGTGAGTGGGTAGTTGGTTAATTAGTGCTATGTCCGAGTTTTTTAGCCAGGTTTCTGTGATGGCACATATATCAGGGTTACTGTCTAAAAGATAGTCGTTGAGGATATGAGTCTTTTTGGTCAAAGATTGTGCATTGACTAGAGTTACTGAGAGCAGAGTTAGTCCTAGGAACTGTGTTAGGGGAGAGATCATGATTGGAATGAGAGATCTGGGATTTCTAATTGGTAGTTCTTGAATAGGGGACATGTTGTGAAGGAGACGATGGTGTCTGATAGGGATATGTTGGTTTAGCATTTTTTAGGGTTAATTGACAGAGTTGCAAGTGAAAAAGGTTCTTAGACACTCTAGCTAGGTCCCGTGGATAACTATATTGAGATTGATGAAAAATGGATTAATGAAATTAGATTGTGAGAGAAGAAAGTCTATCGGTTATTGTAACTGCAGTAAGAAGTGGCGCTGTGTGTTCAGTGGAGGCAGGGTTAGATTGGTTATTTAGGTTTGAAATAAAGAGAGACAGAGATAATGGAATCTGTACAATGATTGGTCTTAATCTTACTGTTAGTTCGAGTTCCAGAAGCGATTTGTTTTGATGAACGCTGTCTCGAAATTGTCTGCAGTTGACAAACGTGAAGTGAGCCGTGTATACCGTGTATTGAGGTTAATGTGGCTGTATTTTGATGTTTGAGCTCTGAGGCTTTGTACAGATGCTGGAGCCGCTGTAATGCTGAAGGGGTTGAAATAGGTAGCCTGCTGAGGAGGAACCGAAGACCCTGGGGTGGATTCGGGGCTCCCTAGGGGCTGAGCCGAAGGGGCGAGACAAAGGGGCAGGCCCCTTTGTCGCGCTCCTTCGGCGCGCGACGCCGGCGCGAGGCGCCTGAGGAAGGAAAATTTAAAGTCCTTCTCTGCTCCCTAATTGGCTGGTGAGGCTAGTGGGCGGGTCTTCTGGCCGCGAGTCGGGGTGGTGTGGTGGTGCTCTGCCTGCCCGATCGCTGTTCAGGCTCGCCAGGGGGAAGGGATTAAAGGCCTTACCCCGACGGGTCTGGGCGCCGATCGCGCAGGCCTCCCTCGTAGCAGCAGCAGCAGAAGAAGCGGTGGCAGCGGCAGCAGTGCTTGCTTAGTTGCAGGGAAATTCAGAATATTTGTCACAATAGAATAGAAAGAGAATTTATATATTTTTTTCTGAAAACCGGGACTTCCAATCTCCTGAAGCAAGTGGACACTGCAGCTGACCTGAGCCCAGGATCTCAAGCATCTGCATTGGCTTGATCAAGCACACAGTGGAGCAGTTTGTCTAAAGAAAAGGAAAACAGAACTCATGTGAGACTTAACTGAGAACTTATGTTATTATTCTGGCCAGAATTTAGGAGGGAGTTTGAAGTATTTTGCAAGTGAACTGAACTGAGAGACTGTAGGGCTAGTGATTGTTCTTATATATCCTGCAACCTGATTTTCCCCACTTTTCAATGTTAATAATATCTTCTTTCCTTTTTACTATAATGCCATTTGTCTGTGTTTGCTATAGAGAATAAGAATCCTAATGCACTGTGTAACTGTATATATACCGATTTTATATACAATACTTGCTGTAGCTACTTAAGGTGAGTTTTATATTATCACTTATTGTTCTAGTCTCTGCTCCAGCCTCTCCTCCCCATCCCTGGGAGATCCTTTAGTTGTGTGGACACATTACATATGTCTGTCCCTAAACCCACAGCTGAGAGGTGGAGTTATTTTTGTGGCCCTGCTCACAATAGGGGAGAGGTTTACACATATAAAATATAATATTAAAACAACAGCATTGCCGGGTTTACGACGTAAGGAGGGGAGGCACTGTGGGTTAATCTGGAAACATGGAATGGAACATATGTTTATATTGGTATAAAATACAGACCTCTATCACAGGCAGAGGAGATGGATACATTTAAGGGAGGATATTCCCAAAATGTACGTGAAAGGGGAGGTGCTATTGCTAGGAGATTTCAATCTGCCGAATGTTGATTGCGACATCCTGGCTGAGGCGTCTTCTAGAAGCAGGGGGAGCATGGATTCTCTGCAGGGAGAAATGTTCCATCCACATGAGAGGGGGCAATACTGGGACCTGCTGCCTACCAATGGAGACAGTATCTCTGATGTTGTTGTTGATGATTGTCTGGCATCCATTGACCACGACTGGTGTGGTTCAGTATGAGAGCACAAGAGGTAAAGGTTCATCCAGAGGGGAGGACCCTCAATTTCAGGCAAGCTCACTTTCTAAAAATGGAGGAGTACTTCAAGGAGTCATTAGCTGGATGAGCACTCAAACAATTAACAATCCTACCTGTGAAAAGGAAACTGCAAATATTACAACAGACCCTAAAACAACACTACACCTCTTATTAGGAAAACAGAACAAGCTAGGCTGTTATAGATTCCTACACAAAATGCTAGCAGAATACCTCACCTCAGTCACACGTGCAGAACACAGACAACACACCCTCACCAAATACAGCATAAAGAGACCAGAAAATAGAAATAGAAATGTACAGACAAAAACTGAACTGGAAGCTACAAGCCAGACTCTTTATACAGAAAAACAGAAACACCACCATTCCTCATAAAACATCAAATAAAATCAAGAAACTTAAAACATCATAATAGTAAAACCACACTGTAGCAGAGAGAGATGCCATTTTCCCCTGTGTTGTATGTGCAAGACCAGGCTAGAGACCTGGTCTACCCTAAAACCCCACAGAGGGATAGAGCTCTGTGGGCGGAGCCCTGCTAGCCAAGGGAGAGGCCTGAATGTGGACCAGCTGGGTTTAGGAGGTCCCCTACCTCTCCAGGAGAAGCAGCTCCTGTAAATCTATCCTGACCCATAGCGCAGGGAGTGGGAAGGGCACTGCAAAGGTAGGCAGTCATTCTATTGTGCTAAAGTTCTGTAACTCGACTAAAGCTTTATCTGCATTAGAAAAGGCTGGAGTCCATGTAGCTTTGTGCCGGAAACGCTGCTCAGTTTCCCACCTGTGGTGTCAGATCGGGGAGTTTTATTTTCTCTACGCTGGGCACAGAGAAAAAAACTCAAGTCAGTGAAGTTTTGTTGTGTCACCTGCCAAAGAACCTGGAGGCAAAGCAGCGCTGCAGCGTGGGTGTTGCTCAGGGAGCAAACTGAAGTAAGGCAGGCTGCATGAAGAAAGTTTGTCTAGTCTTGCCTAAGGAAGAGGGGTGGGGAGGCTAGGACAGAAGAAAAGTGGTGCTCTTAAACTATGTATAAGAGCACTGGAAGAAGAGGCTTGTGGGCTCATAGAGGAGCACAGAAAAAAAAAACCCTGAAAACTGCCTTTGAACTAGTAGTGCTTCGTGGGGCCTGCAGGCAGTGGAGATTTTTCTTTGCAGACTAACAGGCCGAGAGGCCTGTGCCCACTCTCCCGAAGTGCGCACAGGCCACTCTCCTGTGCACGCAATTCAGAAAAATAATTTATTCAAATTAGGGCTCGAGATAAAAAGAAGCACTAGGGACACAAGCGCGTCCCTAGCACCTCTTTTTGGACAGGAGTGGCGGCTGTCACCGGGTTTGACAGCCGACGCTCAGTTTTGTCGGCATTGGTTCTCAAACCCGCTGACAGCCACGGGTTCGGAAACCGGACACCGGCAAAATTGAGTGTCCCGTTTTCAACCCGCGAGACGATTTTTTAAAAATGTTTCTTTTTTTTTTCTTTTTGATTATTTTAAATTTTGGGACCTCCGACTTAATATCGCCATGATATTAAGTCAGAGGGTGTACAGAAAAACAGTTTTTACTGCTTTTCTGTACACTTTCCCGGTGCCCAGAGAAATTAACGCCTACCTTTGGGTAGGTGCTAATTTCTGAAAGTAAAATATGCGGTTTGGCTGCACATTTTACTTACTGAATCACGCGGGAATAACTAATAGGCCCATCAACATGCATTTGTATGTTGCGCGCGCTATTAGTTTCGGGGGGGGGGGGGGGTTGGACGCGTGTTTTTGACGTGCTATTACCCCTTACTGAATAATGCGTGTCCAAAGGGAGGCGATATTGCTTTGTTTAGGTCATTGGTGAGAGCTCATTTGGAATACTAAGTACAGTTCTGAAGTCTGCACCTTCAAATGGATATAAACCAATTGGAGTCGGTCCAGGCAGTGGCTAATCAGTGGTCCTTATTCAAAAGCATATGCAGGTAGACTTAAAGATCTAGACAAGTATACCAAGAGGAAAGATGAGGGTAACGGTGGGCTGACCGTGGTTCCCTCGCCGCAGCCAGCCTACACTCACGCCAACACTGCTGGACTGTCTTTGTGATAGGAGCACTACCATCAGGCCCTCTCCCAGCTGTGCCGTACCATCTCCTAGGTGCGTGTGCATGCATGTTCCAAGGCTTTATGGGTGCCGCGGCAGGAAATTTCACTGTGCCCCAATTGATGACTTCAGGCTGTAGGGCCACACTTCCACAGACATCCGGCATCTCAGCAACAGGTCCTCCTACAATCCCTACAGTGCGTAATATTGCTCGTGTTCCTGCCATGCTTGTGCCTGTGCCTGTTCCTGTTCCTTGCCTAGACTCTGCCTCAGCCCTGTTCCTTGCCTTGGTTGACTTGTTCCTGCTGTGCCTTCATCTCTGTCTTGTTCCCTTCTATGTTCTTTTCCTTGTGTCTTGCCTAGTTCCTGTCCTGCCCTTGTCAATCACTGTCATGTCCATCTCTGACTGCCTTCTGGTTCTGACCTCTGCTGGACCTTAACGCTGCCTGATCTCCACCTGCCCTGACTTCTACCTGGATCTTGACACTGCCTGATCTCCACCTGCCCTGAACCTTGCTTGGATCTCGATGCTGCCCATCCACTGACTGCCCTGACCTTGGCCTGCCACAAGACTCCATCTGTCCACTCTCTACAAAACCCTTGCCTAAGCCCTGCCAGTCCCTGGAACCCAAGGGATCAACTTGCGGGGAATGGGGCTGGTATAGGAGAAGCCTATACCAGCTGTTGGCGGGGGCCTAGTGGGTTTGCCTGCCAAGCTGTGTCAATCATGCCACAGCCAAGGGCTCATACTTCCTGACAGACTGATGAGCCCATGATCTTGGTGGACCTGCCCTCAGCTCAGGCTATACCTGGTTTGGCCCCACTAAGTTGAGCAGCTTAACCAAATAGCAGGGCTGCTCCAAGGTCTGGTTCTGCGTATAGACACCATACAGGCTCATCTACCTGCTTCAGCACTCATCACATTTCCTCCAGCTGTTTTGGTTCTGGTTCTGGGATCCATGCCACACCTGCTGCCTCAACTCAGGTATGACGGAGACCCCAAGGCGTTAAGAGGCTTCATCAATCCATGCTTAATGCAGTTTGAGCTGAAGGGTGCTAATTTCCCTTCAGAACGGATTAAGGTGACCTACATCCTCTCCCTCTTGGCTGGTTCAGCTCTGACCTGGGCATCACCCCTCTGGGAGAGGAATGATCCCCTCATGGGAATCTTGGATGACTTCCTCAGGCAGTTCCAAAGAATTGGTTGGTCCTCTTTTGTAGCCACTGAATTACTCTGCATTAGGCAAGGCACCAGAACAGCTGGGAATTACGCCATACGTATCTGGACTCTAGCCTCAGAATTACATTGAATGAGGAAAGCTTGGTCACTATTTTCTGGCAGGGCCTTGTGAAGTGGATCAATTGGCTGGTAGAGACCTTCTCCACCCTACCTTGAGGATCTCGTTGCTCTTGCTATCCGCGTTTATATACACTTCCAAGAGTGGGCCGGGGAGAGAGAAGTTATGCAGCAGCAGTTCAAACTTACACCCAAATTCCAGCATCCTCTGGTGACCCCTGCTAAAGACACCATGCCTGTTCCCACCTCCAAAGAGCCTATGCAACTTTGCAGAGCCCAGCTCACTGAAGAGAAAAACAGAGGCATTGGCAGCTTGATCTCTACCTATATTGTGCCGCCCAGGGGCACTTTGCTGGTCGATGTCCTGAAAAGACGAGAAATTTCTGAGCCTAGGGTTGGTTGGAGAGGCAACCCTGGGTCATTCTCCATCATCTCCTCAACTACTCGTCCCTGTTAGCCTCACCTCCAATGTTATGGAGCTTCACACAGAGACCTTCCTAGATTCCAGCGCTGGCAGTAACTTCATTGAGGAAGCACTGGTACGTAAATACAATCTCCCAGTAGTGGCCCTTGAGAAGCCAGTTAGAATCTCCTTGGTCTATGGAGAATCTCTTCCAGGCCATATGGACATGACTACTGCTGCACTCTCTTCAGATTGAGGCATTTACAAAAAAACAGATACTATCTTTTTCCTACTAAAGGCAGTAAACCCGATCATCCTTGGCCTGCCTTGGCTAATTCAGCACAATCCTATCCTTGATTGGCAAGCACTGCAAATCACTTGCTGGGGGCCCTTCTGTCAGTAACAATGCCTTATTTGGATCTCGCTACCAGTGCCAGTAGCCCGGACTTCAGCTCCAGTCCTCCTGGACTCCCTCCACAACATGCAGCATTCGCCAATATGTTCAGTAACCTGTGGGGCGGCTGAGACACTGCCGCCCCACAGGTCTTATGACTGCCCCATCGACCTGGTTCTGGGGAAAATGCCCCCTAAGGGCAGGGTCTACCCCTTGTCCACTCCAGAAACCACAGCCATGAGAAATTACATCAAGAAAAATTTGGAACGGGGATTTATCTGACCTTCTTCCTCCCCAGCAGGAGTGGCTTCTTCTTTGTAGGGAGGAAGGATGGGTCTCTCAGGCCATGCATTGATTATAGAGCCTCAGTGCTATCTGCAAGAACAGATATCTGTTACCACTGATAACAGAACGTTTTGACAAAGGGCTAAAATATTTACCAAATTGGATCTTGGGGGTGCCTATAACCTCACACACATATATAAAGGGGATGAATGGAAGATAGCATTCAATACCAAGAGATGCCATTCAGCCTGTGTAACTCCTCACCAGCTGTGTTCCAACACATAATTAATTAAATTTTTTTGGGATCTTCTCTGTTTTTGCGTCCTAGTTTACCTAGACGACATCTTCATTTTCTTGCACTCCTTGGCCCAGCATCGGGGACATATCAGACAGATTCTCCAGAAATTCTGTGAGAACCACCTTTACCAAGCTAAAAAAATGCACCTTCAAACAGGTGGAGCTGCCTTTTTTTGGGCTATATTATTTCTCACCATAGCCCTTACATGGACCCTAAAAAAGTGAAGGCCATCCATGATTAGACCCAGCTAGTAGGGTTCAAGGCCTTGCAAAGGTGCCTAGACTGTGTCAACTACTACCAGCAATTCATACATGACTATTACACCCTGGCAACTCCTCTCTCTTCCCTCACAAAAAAGAGCATAGATTCTAGAAAATAGCTAGAAGAGGCTATTTGTTATGGTTAGGTGTGTTTTGGTGGATCCTTGGGTGCTGTGGGAGATGACCACGCCCACGGGGAGGAGCCCCATGAGGAGCCACAGCACTGGGCTAGACTCGAGATCCACAAAACACAGTTATATCTTTATTAGACAGCTTGAAGAGAACTACCAGAGGTGACAGTAGTGAGGCAGTCTAGTAGTTGTAGTCTCAGGGACCTCGGCAGAGGGAGCCCTTCTCTCCTCGATGACGTCAGGAGGTTCCGCAGGAGGTCTCCCAGCTAGGAGATACTGTGGATGAGATAGACTGAGAGTTAGAGTACTCACTAGGTGTTTGCTGTTGGTATGCGACTCCACCAGGTATGTTGTAGAAGGTACAGGCACCGAGGCAGGGAGAGCAGGCCCTCGAGGAGCGAGTACCTTTTCCCTGTAAGGCACCTGAAATAAAGCAGAGGGCTCCCGAGGAGCGGGTACTCAGGTTAGCAGTTACCCCGAAGGGCAGAGAGAGAGAGCTTCCTGCAGCAGCATGGAAGCGGCAGAGTAGCGTAGACAGGAACGGATTCAAGTCCTTGCTAACTCAACTAGCTAGCAAACTAGTGAAGGTAATATACCCAGATGGCGTGACGACAGCATGTGGGATCGCCCTCAAGGTTCGCGCCAAGGGTGGTACAAAGACATGGGTTGCACGCGTGTGCACTCCCTAGTAGGTACCTGGGAGGAGCAATGGCGAGAGGCTGCACCATAGCTATTCCGGGGACACCAGAGAGGTCGGCTTGTAGATGCTGCGGTAGCCATCTTACCCAGGTAAGCGGGAGGAGCTGTGAATAAGGTGAGGCAAATGGGGCAAAGCCGTCTAGGACCGACGGACGCAAAACTATTCAAGAATCCATTCACCTTAAAGTGGAGTTCCTCAAGGCTCCTTGTCTCCATCATCCGGTCTCATTGAAACTCTTTATCAGAGTAGATGCCTCTGCCACACAACACAATGATAAGGGTACTCTCATGCCTTGTTTCTTCTGTTTCAAGAAATGTACTCTCTCTCTGAATGGAATTATAATATCAGTGACAGAGAATTTCTGGCCATCAAGCTTGCCTTGGAGTAGTGGTGCCACAATATTCACCGACCATAGGAATCTTCAATAACTCCAATAAGCACAATGATTAAACCTATGACAATCCCATCGGTTATTTTTTAATCGCTTCAATTTTGAACTCAAGTATCACCCTGCGGGGAAAAATCAACATGCAGATGCCCTGTCCTGGTCCTTTGAGGCAGATGATTTTCAGGAACCCTCTCTTCTCTCCCTCTCCCCGCCACCCCGCCACAGTATTGATTCTGTGAAGATTCTAGCATCCATAGCAGTTCTGGTGCCACCAGGAAAGATAGTTTTCTCTCAAAGGCGTTTCAGGACAGTACTTGATTGGGCACACGATTTCTGGGGATTGCCAAATCACTGGAACTACGCCTTCACCTCTGTTGGTGGCCCCAAATGAGGCATGATGTTTGCTGCTATGTGAAGCCCTGTCTTATTATGCGGTTAAAAAATCCTCCCATGCTCGCCCTTGGGGACTGTTACAACCATTGCCAGTTCCCGAAAGACCGTGGGTCCACATGGCCATGAACTTTGTACAAGACCTTCCTCTCTCTAACGGTTGCACTATCATTTGGGTTGTGGTGGGCTGGTTCTTAAGGATGGCCCACTTTATACCACTCTTGGGCCTTCCCTTGGCCCAGAACTGGCTCAGCTCTTCTTCCAACATATTTTACAACGCTACACTTGCCCGAACATATACTCTATGACCATGGAGTGCAGTTTATGCCCTAGTCTCTGTCTTGTTCCTTGTTGTGTTCTTTTTTTTGTGTCCTGTCCTACCCTTGTCCATCACTGTCGTGTGCACCTCTGACTGCCTTCCAGTTCTGACCTCTGCCTGGATCTTTGATGCTGCCTGATCTCCACCTGCCCTGACCTCTACTTAAATCTTGACGATGCCCGTCCACTGCCTGCCCTGACCTTGGCCTGCCACCTGGTTCCACCTGTCCGCTCTCTAAACCCTGCTGGCCCCTGGAACTCAAGCGCTCAAACTATGGGGAGCATGGCTGGTATAGGGGAAGCCTAGTTCTTGTCCCAAATAGAACATATCCACCAGCTGTTGGCATGGACCTAGTGGATTTGCCTGCCAGGCTCTGTCAGTCCTGCCACAGTCAAGGGCTCATGCTCCATGACAACAAGATAGAGGGGATATGATAGAGACATTTAAATACCTCCAAGGTTTCCATGCAAAGGAGGGGGGCCTCTTTTGAAGGAAAGGAGGCTCTATAATGAAGGGTCATGGGATGAAGGTGAAAGGGGGTAGACTCAGGAGTAAATATTTTTTACAGAAAGGATAATGGATGCATGGAACAACCTCTGGCTCTTGGCTTTCCAGCAGCATGCTGTGTTTCAAGAAATCATGGAATAAACACAGTGGATTTCCAAGGGAGTGATGAGAATTATAAAGCTAAATTAGTTGGGTATATGCGCAAACTAGATAGGCCATACAGTCTTTTTCTATTGCCATGTTTCTATCTTTTATAGAAAAGTTTGCATACCTCTTCTTGCATTGCTGATTGGTTCCATTTATTAGTACAATATCCCTCTTATAATATCTGATTGGAGTTTTGCTGATTTTCCCAATCAGACTGAATATTCTTATATGGTAAGATTTTGGGACAAAACAATTATAAATTGTGTGGCAAGTTGTTTCTTTGAGTCTCTGCATATCTGTTAGCCTCCTACCACCCTTTAGAACTTGAATTTATACACATGCACTAATTCCTTATCTTTAGAGGTCCAACTAGATTTAGAAGTTATCATCTTTATATGTCTGGGCATTCTTTTTTCCTGACTCTATAATACAATTGGGTGCCATCATGTCTTCCGCCTATATTCTCTGTAAGTCTTATGCCAAGTGTAAGTCAAGTAGTCTTAGCTTAGCTAAGGCTGTAGTTTTCTGTTTGTATTGTCACAAGTTATTTATTCAGAGTCTTTTGTTCAGTAGAACATAAGAACATGCCATACTGGGTCAGACCAAGGGTCCATCAAGCCCAGCATCCTGTTTCCAACAGTGGCCAATCCAGGCCATAAGAACCTGGCAAGTACCCAAAAACTAAGTCTATTCCATGTTACCGTTGCTAGTAATAGCGGTGGTTATTATCTAAGTCAACTTAATTAATAGCAGGTAATGGACTTCTCTTCCCAGAACTTATCCAATCCTTTTTTAAACACAGCTATACTAACTGCACTAACCACATCCTCTGGCAACAAATTCCAGAATTTAATTATGTATTGAGTGAAAAAGAACTTTCTCCGATTAGTTTTAAATGTGCCACATGCTAACTTCATGGAGTGCCCCCTAGTCTTTCTATTATCCGAAAGAGTAAATAACCCATTCACATCTACCCGTTCTAGACCTCTCATGATTTTAAACACCTCTATCATATCCCCCCTCAGCCGTCTCTTCTCCAAGCTAAAAAGTCCTAATGTCTTTAGTCTTTCCTCATAGGGGATCTGTTCCATTCCCCTTATCATTTTGGTAGCCCTTCTCTGTACCTTCTCCATTGCAATTATATCTTTTTTGAGATGCGGCGACCAGAATTGTACACAGTATTCAAGGTGCGGTCTCACCATGGAGCGATACAGAGGCATTATGACATTTTCCGTTTTATTCACCATTCCCTTTCTAATAATTCCCAACATTCTGTTTGCTTTTTTGATCTCCCAAAAACTGATGTTTGTGACCTTTTGGGTTTAGCTCTGATGAGAACAGAAGGGAAATGTTCACATACAGCATTATCTATGGACAGTCTTTATCTTGGCCCAATAAAAGGGATCACAACCCTACAAAGAGCCCACTTTTCTCCAGAACCAAACCTACTACTAGAATTCTGCACTACAGACAAAATGTCAAAGAACCCGACACCCAGAAAATGAGCTCCAGGAATTTAAATGAGAGAGTGGAATCTTCATCACCTGTTGATTATTTTTGGAAGCTCAAGTTTCAGATCTAAATTGGTTTCAGAGGACATGATGTATGCTGGTTGAGAAATAATTCTCCTTCCTACTGTCCGCCTTCCAGCAGCTGCTGCCTCTGAGCTGAAAAGATGGGAGAGCAGCAACATTCATACATGATTTGTTAGGAGTACCATCACATCTGCCAAAGGGGTTCAGACGAGTTACAAGATCAAAGAATTTGGATTGAAAAACATTGGCATAGGTGGGTTTGTTTATAAAGCTTGACTGGCAATTATGCGGAGATTAATGCACTATCGATGGAAGAACTTAGAAAATGGGTCCAATCTGGAGTTGGCTTTTCATTTTATTATTACTGTTTTTTAATACAGATCTCACTCAGCTGTCAAAATGGAAAAATGAGCCACGTTGAACTGTCTGTGAAAGCCATAAATAAGGAGCTGGCTTTCCAGCAGCCTGCTGTGTTTCAACAGACAAGAAAATTCTGCTGTTTGGGTTCCGTTGTGGAAAGATGCTGTATTTCAGGAAGGGGAAAGAAACCATTAATCAAAGAAGAGCCGATGATTAGATAGACTGGTGGTCACTGTTTGACAGATGAGATGATGAGGTGGCCACTGGATGGATAGGCCATCTATTCTGGGCTTGCTTTCATGGGCTGTCACTAGACAAGTGATACCCATAAATGTGAAGGTCGAATTTTAGATGTTCAGTAACACTTCATGGCCCACCCTCCTGGTTGATTTTGGGGAGCAATCGTGCGTTCTTTTCTGTATAAGCAAAAGCAGAATAATGCCAGTTGTGGAGTTGGCAACATAAGCCAGACTCATCTCTCTTTTGTGCCAATGTGGTTGTATTTTGGTTTCTCTTTATCAGAAGAAAGAATTTGAGGTTGGTCGGTCAGCTGTTCTACACATGGATAGGTGTTATGGCAACCAGTACACGAAACAAGGGTTATCAGGTGGTCCCAGCTCATCAGGAACTAGCCCAGTCAGCCCTGGTTTAGCCCCATTGCAAGCATGAGCTTGTAGTCCTTTTTTTGTTGTTGTTTAAGATTTATTAAAACTGAAAGTCCAGAGATGGAATGGGGCAGAATCAGCGCTGACTCCAGGAGCATGGAACCCATTCAGGTTGTAGTATTGGAGAGGGCTCAGTTTCCTAGCAGTGACTGATGAAGCCATGTCGCAGCAGATAATGGCAGTGCTCCACTTGGTGTCAGTGAGCACAGAGTACAAGGAGTCTTAAGAACATGATCCCTAAAAGACAGCCTGAGCCAGTCCTGGTTTTTATTTTTTTCAGTTGTCTCTGTGGATCTGTAGTTTCCTGCTTTTCTTAAGTATATTAGGACCACAAGTTCATGGATACAATGGGGTGAAAGAATGAAACCATGACCAACTCAGCCTGTCGCTGATGACATGGAACTTGTTGGCAACCCTAAGGAGGTGTCATTTTGGTAAGAGTGAGGGTGTAATTCCTTATCCTGCAGTAGAGAGGAATGGTCCTCACAAGCTGATTCCAGACAGTGGAACTTATTTGTGCCTAACTCCCAAGCTGTGCCATCCTCTCCCTCCCTTAGGGGCCTCAATGAGTACTCCATCATCTTAATTTTCATAATGCTTAGCTGGAAGCACATATTGCAGTCTAAACTGAAGTCATGATGAAATATTAATTTGTTTTCCATGAAATACAATGTGCTGTCTACACTAGTCAGCCCTTTGCCTAGGACCAATGGCCTGACCATGGCTGCAGTGTGTGTGTGTGTGTGTGTGTGTCATTATTATGGATCTGTTTGCTGTGGTCAGTAGAGAAGTTTAGGACCTGTTCCGAAGGAAGGTCTCCGGTTGGCTCCATTTTTTTTTTTCAGGAAAGGCCACTCCAGTCCTGTTTATACCCCACTGCATGCAGTTCTTTTATTTTAGGAAAATCAGAACTATCAGTTCCTTCATGCAGTAGGATAAAGCATGACTGGACCAGCCCGCTCGTAACCCTGGTTCAAAGTGGTAGATCTGTCTCAACCATGTATTTTCCATGTGAATTAATGGTTTCTCCCTTAAAACTTCACAAAACTGTGCTGAAATCAGATCTGTAGTCACCATTCATTCTAAAGGAGCGTTATGCTATTTTCAGAGGAAAGGTAGTAAATATATGGACCAGTGTCCAAGTGGTGGTGGTGGGAGAGGGGCGAAAATGACAGAATTCAAGAAAGTCTAGAGAATCCTTTATGATGGGAAGCTAGAGTAAAACTGAAGATCAGATAGGGTTTGTGGTCTTCAGGGAAAATTCAGAAAGGCTTATCACAGTTTCTAGTTGCAGCTCATTGCCACCCACTATAATAAAGAAGAAAATGCATCATCGTATGCAACAGCGCAGGCGCCGGCTGGGCACATACGCCTTGGAAGCCACAGGCTATCGAAGCATCGAGAGAAGCAATAGCCCTTGGCTGCGATATGTGCAGTAATTCGGGGCGGGTAGTGCTAGAACAGCAGGTGAGGCGGCATGCAGAATGGTACACTTCATGGGAAGGCCCCATCCATGAGTGGGTTTAAGTCCGTGTCTTTTTGTAGCACTAGAAACATATTTCCTTTTTTTTTTTTTTACAGATGATGTCATTAAGTTTTGCTCCTACAAATCTTTCTGTGACCGAGCTCACCACAGCAGTTCTGGCGGTGCATCTATAAACTGTTGCTTCTCGGATGACTGCAATGGACCTCAGAAGGGCCACAGCGCTGGGCAGAAAAATTCCGGGGTTTCGCTTCTGCTTTGTCCCATGCTGCTGCTAGCGGCTGGTGTCGGGCGGCTGATGCTGAGCTCTCTGTGAAATGATGTCATGTCCTCTGTCATTGTTTTTATTAGGACTTGGTGAAATATCTGCAGCTGTAACATTAAAAAAAAACAAACGAGAAAATTGCTAAATAAATAATCTGATGCCAGTGAAGCAGCTAATTATGATAAATTTAGAGTGGATGTCCATTAATGCTAATGTGTTTAGCAACTCATATATTTGTTGTAACACGCTCATTTTCTTTTTCCATGGGGTGTTTGATTTTAACTGTTTAGACTTCAAAACAGTCTTTAAGTTACTCGTCTGCTTCCCAGACACATGCATTAAATCAAGCACAGATAAAATAACTTTTCTATTCAGTGGAAAGGGGCATTGAGTTGGTCAGTGAGGTTGGTACAGTTAGGGAGGGCGTTACCAAAAGGAAACTTCAAACTGAGTCAAAGGCATTCTATCTGGATTAGTTCAGCACATTAAGGCCATGGAAAGTATGTATTTAATCATTCTTCCGATCTGTATCCTAAAATTATTTAGAAGAGGTACACAAGAAATGACAGTATAGGATTTTTCATAGATGAGAGAGTAGGGAGGAGAGAGGAGTTTTCCGAAGGAATTTGCTGGCTCTCCATTCTTGTGCCAGAGAGAAAGGAAGATTATTTTGAATGCAGAAGACGAGAGGAGAGGACTTTGCTGCGGCACAAGGCTAGAGGATGGAGCAAGAGGGGCAGGGAGAAGTGATGGACTAAGCGTGGCACCTGGGGGCAAATCCAGGACTGAGGAGAGGAGCTGCAGAACCATTTCCTCTGACACCTGAACGTGACAGGGAGCAAGAGAAAGTCGCTGAGGAGCAGAAGGGCAACAAGATATATTGTAGTCTGGAGTCCTGTCAATTTTTGTTCAGGCAGATTTTTGTGATGAAATTACTTTGGGACTGGTTTCCCTTTCCCATGCCTTGCACAACAAAGTCCAGCCAATCTTCTGGAAACGTTCAAGCCATGGTGACATTCAGTTACTATCCCCTCCTGACAGCACAGCAGAGCTAAATGTTACTAGTCAGGAAGGCCACCCTTTAATGATCACTAGAGGTTGCCTTGTAAACTCATTGGCCTACTCCTCTTCCCCAGCAGAGATTCGCGTGACTTTTATCCTAATAAGCATGTGGGATGTCATCTGACATCGTTAGACTAACCCTGCCTGGCACAGAGAAATTTGGATGAAGGAAAGAATATCTCAACCTACCATGATGCCCTCAAACCTGCTATCTTGCCCCATACCATTCCCTAAGTTTTTGCTGGGTTCCGCTAATATAAATTAAAGGACTGGGGGCTGACCTGGTGGCTCAGAGGCCAGTGCTGTCCATTGCCATGCAGAGGACCTGGGTTTGATTCCTAGGCCTGACCTCCACTTCCCAGAATGGCCAGGCCTGGGGCTGCTGCAGAGGCAGTCTCTACAGCCACTGCAGTGCAGGGGCAAAGGAGTCTCAGCCATCACACAATGGCCAGACTCGGGGTCCCCATAATCATGTTACGGAAGGAGCTGGGACTTATGGTCCCTGGCTGAGCTGCAATGATTGGACTAAATTTGGGAGGGGATCTAAAATAAGGAAAAATCCCTAGGTAGTTGTGAATGAAGACTCATGGCATGCACTGGATCACAGCCCTACTTGGAAGATCAAAGGAGCAAAAGCAAACTGTGGAGCCACAAAAAAAAAAAAGAAAAAGAAAATGACAGGAACCATCCTCTCATTGGAAAGTGTTTTCATCAATTAATTCCTGATGGCTTAGTACAACAAACAGAAAATGCTGGTCTGCCACTGCGATTCCATCCTATTGAATTTTCTGTGCGCACTGGCATGAAAGCTGTCCTAGCAACACAGTGTTTGTGTACACTAAATAAACTGCCCTCACTCTAAGATTAAATCTTTGCAGCTTGGCTAAAGTTACATAAAATGTTGCAAATGACTGCAATCAGTCATCCAAAGCCTCAAATGGAGGACGTGAGCCGAAATCAATATTGCAAAATACTTGTGGGCAGTAGGGAAATGTAAGAATATACTTGTGTAGCTATGGGTGAAAATAGTGCAGAAAGGAGCTGATACCACTGAAAAATATAGTAGACATTTTCAGGAAATTTAGAAACTTTTAGTTCATGTATCAAAGGAGCTCTAATTGCAACCTTTTTTATTTGTATCATTAAATAGAAACTCTGTTGTCCAATATGGTAGCAGTAGGCTCCCAGACTGGTTAATGTTATGCTCATGAAATGGAAATTGTATTAAAATGAATCTTGTGAAATTAATAAAAAAATAAATGAATATAAAAATATATGAGGGGTCCAGTGACTTGACAGTAGCACTGTATGGAGCACTATTGGAGCCCCACCCTCAAGTCTGTCTGCTTGGTGAAGTTTGGGCATATCGGGGAAGTGATGGATTCAGGTATAAAAGATAAACAATGGAGGCCTGGTCCCATCAGCACAACCACGAAGGAGCTAAAATCAAATCTTTTCTGAGCTAATTAGAAAAATGCTGGCAGACCAGCCCTTAATTATAGTCGTGTTCTCAAAGTGCATCACCAGTGTGGGTTTAGAGACCTGCTGAGACTTTAAACCAGGGGTCGCCAGACTTTTCAAGGGAAAGGCCACATAGGACCTTTCAAACCACCAAGAGGGCTGGGAGTTGGGGGGAAGGGGAGGGGAGTGCTGAGCAGGGGTGGGTGGCATCTCTGGCCCTTTTGATAATTTTATATGCTGGGAAAGGGGGGAGGTAGGAGAGAAGGTTCCCAGGGATGTGGCAGGCAGTAAAAGTGTCAATAATATTTTTTAATTTCTCAGAAGTTGGCAGCCATTCCACACCCATGGGAACTCTGCTTCCTGCTTTCCCTTTCTTCTGCATCTGCTGGGACGTAGGGGAGGTTGTGTGTGTGTGTGATGCATTCCTTCCTCCCCCTCTCTTCTCTTCCCTTCCCTTCCTTCTCAATCTTTTCCCTCCTCTGCCTTCTCACTCTATCACCTTGTCACCTCCTTTCCCTTTTCTCTCACCCCTCCCCTCTTATCCTCTCATTCCCATCTCATACATCCCTTTCACTCTCAATCCATCCCCTCTCCTTCACTCTCACTCACCTCCTCCCTTCCTCCACCTGCCTTGCATGTCTTGTTGATCTTCCTCTGGCAGGACCTGGCCTCCCCATCAGCAGATCTCTTCAGCAACGTATGTCCAGCCAGTTCCTCTTCCAGTCATGGCACCTGGTTTCTCCATCCGTGATTCTCTTCAGCTGCAAGTGCCAGTCAGCTGCTCTTCCATTGCTAGGGCCTGGCCACCCCACCAGCGGCTTTCATCAGCAGCACAGGTCTGGTCAGCTCCTCTTCCATTGACGGGGGCCTGGGAAACCCTGCCAGTCTGTCAGTCACTTCTGTGGCACATCATCTTCTGCTTCCACTGGTAGGGCCTGGGAAACTCCACCAGCCTTTCTGCTTCTACTGCTGCCATGCATGGAAAAAACCCTTCCTCTGTGAGCCAGATTCTGCTGCAGGAAAAAAAAAGTATAGAGCCAGGTCCCCCATTTTAAAAAGATGCACTCATATAAGAGATAACGTCTAGAGAAAGGAAACACAGGACTGTGAAAAGACCTTCTTACATTTCCAGGTCTGATAAGTCGACTGTAGGTGCCAAATGCTTACTTGTACTGCAGTGTCCCTTCATATAGAGGTTAGGTTAGGGCTTCCCAAACCTGCCCTCGGGACCACACAGCCAGTCGGGTTTTCAGGACACATACAATGAATAGTCATGAGATAAATTTGCATGATTATTATTATTATCTGACTTGATATACCGCCTAATCACATCCCTAGGTGACTTTTTTTGTTTGACACAGATACAAAAACATAAGCTATATCTTAAAAACATCTGCCCCTTCCCTTCCCCCCTTATCATAAATGCAGGCATATTTATCTTCTGCATACTCATTGGGGCGGATTTTAAGAGCCCTGCTCGCGTAAATCCGCCCGGATTTACGCGAGCAGGGCCCTGCGCGCCGGTGCGCCTATGTTCAATAGGCCTACCGGCGCGCGCAGAGCCCCGGGACTCGCGTAAGTCCCGGGGTTTTCCGAGGGGGGCATGTCGGGGCAGGGCTGAGCGGCATGCCGTTTTCGGGGCAGGACGCGGCGTTTCGGGGGAGGGCCCGGGGGCTTGGTTTCAGCCCGGGGCGGTCCGGGGGCATGGCCGCGCCCTCCGGACCCGCCCCCAGGTCGCGTCCTGGCGTGCTAGCGGCCCGCTGGCGCGCGGGGATTTACGTCTCCCTCCGGGAGGCATAAATCCCCCGACAAAGGTAAGGGGGGGTTTAGACAGGGCCGGAGGGGGTGGGTTAGGTAGGGGAAGGGAGGGGAAGGTGAGGGGAGGGCAAAAGAAAGTTCCCTCCGAGGCCGCTCCAATTTCGGAGCGGCCTCGGAGGGGATGGAGGTAGGCTGCGCGGCTCGGCGCACGCCGGCTATACAAAATCCATAGCCTTGCGCGCGCCGATCCAGGATTTTAGCGGATACGTGCGGCTACGCGCGTATCTACTAAAATCCAGCGTACTTTTGTTGGCGCCTGATGCGCCAACAAAAGTACGCCAAATCGCGCTTTTTGAAAATCTACCCCATTGTGAATAGCCTGAAAATCTAACTGGCCATGGGTCAGTAGGACACTGTTGGGAAGCCCTGGGTTACCTAGTAACTTGATCATTTTCTTTAAACCACATGGGCATGTTTGTAAGCGCAGCAGAGATGACAACATAAATCCTAGGAGATGATTTTCTAACACGTGACTATAAGAAGAAAGCATGCCCGGGTCGGTTTAAGCCTTTAGTGGCAAAGTATAGGGCAACAGATGAGCCATGACAAAATTACTCTGCAGAGCATGTTACAAGCTAAGAAGCAGCTAAAATCACACACACACACACACCTTCCTCTCCCCAAACAAACCAAACCAAAACCCTTGGCACCCAGGATAGGGTGGCTTAAGACATCTCCAGTAGAAATGCTATTTCCTTCCTAAATGTTGAAAGAACATTTCATGAACCCGCCACTGTCTCTGATGCAACATTTGTAAGTTGCTGTCCTGCGCAATAAAAGTCCAGTGCCAGTGAGTCTGATTGCACGATCCTCACAGGCACCATCTAATCCTTAAATGTGTTTCTTCACCTTTTATTCCCCACAAAGGAATCTATCACCAGGATGGCTCGGACCACAGCCTCCAGCTTCCTGTGGCAACTCAAGGTCAGATTCTGTGGCAAAAGTTGGACAGTTCTGACATGTTTGCATAAATGTGCATCTTATTTAATATTTACTTTATAAAAAAATGAAGTCATTTTCTGATATTTCTGTGTCCAGTTCATTTATTTGGTTTATGTATTCAGTCTCAGTGATCACTACTGTGGAGGGAGGATGGGGATAGAGACTAGGAAAGGGGAAGGGATTTCTGAGAAGGGAAATGAAGAAAGGATCTCAGGCAGGTGAGCACAACATGGGATGGACAAGAGCGGAGGCAGGGAAATCAGGGAAGAAACATGGGATGGACAAGAGCGGAGGTGCAGGGAAATCGGGGAAAAAACAGAAAGGGAATGAGGGGAGGGATCAGGGAGGGGGAAGGAGAAAGGAGGGATCTGGGATTGAGGAGGGGGATCAGGGATCAAGGGAGGAACTACTCAGTCACACTGCTTTCTTCAACACCGATTCCTTCTCTCACACACCACACCCGCTTCAATCCCTTCACTTGCAGGCTGCAGCTCTTCTGATCCCCGCACACACTGTCTCTGATCACCCCTGTCTCACTCTACAGCGCCTCTGATCTTCTCATTGATTCTCCCTCACCTACGCCCCACTTGATCCTCTCTCACACACCCCTTACTCTCCACCTCACTCTTCCCCTCCCTTAGATTCCGTCACCCACCACTCACTTTTGCACCCCATCCTCTCCCTCGCTGTTTTGCCCCCCCCTCAATCATTTTAATAATTCCTTCCCCAATCCTTTCACTCGCCCTCCCAGCAGCCAGACTGTAGGAGTAGGATAGTATCCGTGCAGCACCTCGAGTTGTGTCTGTGTTGATTGCTACCCAGAGCTGCTGCCTTGCTTTAAATTGCACAGGACACTGTAGTGCTGACGAGGTTCAGAGCTTGACCCTTAGGGCTGGCAGCAGAGGTGTTTTCAGGGGCCTACACTCTGGAACACGTTACCACAGCAACGTAAAATGGAAGTAGCACTAACAACATACAGAAAGATGTTAAAAGCTTTTTTATTTGCACAAGCATATAACTCAGAATTTAATGAGTGTTGCTACAAATGAAGCTATTTTAATTTAAGTTTTAGAGTTTGTTTTTATGCTGTTATTGTTGTAGTGGTATTTTATTTATGTTTGAGGTTTATGTTTGTATTTTGGATTATGAAATTTTTTTTGTAAAACGCTTACGAATGTAGATAGACAATAAATAAATTAACAAATAAATAGATAAATAAATGTGCTTGAGATGCTGTACTGCTGCTGTCCTCTGAATAAGCCAGGATCACGCTTGTGTGTGTGCCATGGTGTGCACTGATGCTCCTGCCCGAGTCTCCTGTGACAATTCTGTGGGGAATTCCATGGAAAAGGCCAGATTTTAGGGCCCTTCCCATGGTTACAGAATTGCAGGAGACCTTGAGCCCTGCTCTTAACCTTAAAACGCACCTGCCCCAGGGCTGGATTTAGGGAGAGTCAACATAGTCATGTGCCCAGGGTGTCAAATTCTGAAGACACCCACTAACTGGATCTCCTCCTGCTGGTCTTTGATTTCCAGGTGCAAAACCTTCTCTGCCCCTGGTCCTCTGCCTATGGGAGCCATACTCTTAAATTCAGCCCTGACCTCCCGTACATATAACTGGCATATTAAGAACTTTCCTTCATTAGCAAACTGTGAGTGTCCAAATTGCCAAAAAAAAAAAGCCGGTTTAGTTTTCCGACATCTGCACAGAAAGTGCTGTCTGAATGTCAAAAACTTACAGCCTGCTAATTACTTCCTCAGCCGTATTCTATAAACGCCTTTCACAACCAAAGCCTTTGTTCCTACTAAGGATGTTGAGATGCAATACCCAGGGTTCACTTGCAATTTAATTTTTGTCTCCAAAGGGAGTGTAACTGAAGTCTTCAGAATACAATAACATCAAAGCTTTCTGCAGCTTGGCTCTATTGGCCTATGGGGAATGCAGAACTTTGCAGAACTTTTCCACCAAACTATACACGTTGTACTTCCTTAAACCAAAAGAGAAACCAATCACTAACCTAGAAGTTGTCACAAATGGTATTTCTCATTGCTTGCTGAATTTTCATCCAGCTGGATTCCACTATAGCAGATGGAATGGATCATAGCTCAGACATACACTGCAATATGGGCACGTAGAAAACGGGCACTCAATGCTGAGCGCCCGCTTTCCCAACGCACGCCCAGCCACCTCTCCTGGGTGCGCAATCCAATATTTAAATGATGGGCCGTGCTAAAAAGAAGGCGCTAGGGAAAATTGTGTGCCCCTAGAGCCTCCTTGGCATCGGATGCCCAGGAGAGGTGGCTGTCCGTGTGAGTTAAAAAAAACAGACTCCCAATATGGGCAGCCATTTTCTCCCACTACTAACACACTATATATGCACAAGGTACTCGGCCTGGACTGTGTATATTGGGAGTCCAAAATGCACATCCAATCATGTATAAAGCCGTGCGCTCTGCTGAGCTCACTATATTGCATTGGCCTGACTGTGCTTCCACCTTGGGAGTAGATGGTTTTGTAGCCAATTCTTTGGCTGCACGCACCGCAGGTATAGGAAAAAAAAACCTTTGTTTCTCTGTGGCAATAGATTACAAATAATTAAAGATGCACACTCCAGAAACTATGGATGTACACATTTTAACCTGCAAGAATTAACCCAAAATAGGAGAATTAAAAAAAAAAATGTGCCAGCGATCAGGTTAGGAAGAGGGATGCTCAATTAATGAAAGTCCATTTTCCTATCCCGTGGCTGTGTACAGGTTAGGAAGAGGGATGCTCATAAAACTGAGCGTCTATTTTCCCAACTCACACTGACAGCCACCTCTCCTGGGTGTCTGCTGCCAAGGAGGCGCTAAGGGCGCACAATTTCCCCTAGTGCCTCCTTTTTACCATGGCACCTGATTTAAATATTAATCGGGTGCCATGGTAAAATGAGCGCCCGTTTAATGCGCTCCGATATTGCATTGGCCTGATTGTAATTAACTAGCAGGCTAATACAGTACAGTGCGCTCTAATGGAGCGCACTGTTAGCCTGCTCTTGGACGCACGTTTTCCCTTACCCCTTATTCAGTAAGGGGAGGAAAACGCACGTCCAACCCGCAGCACCTAATAGCGCTGGAAAGTGCACAGAAAAGCAGTAAAAACTGCTTTTCTGTGCACCCTCCGACTTAATATCATAGCGATATTAAGTCGGAGGTCCCGAAAAGTAAAAAAGTAAAAAAAAAAAATTTTAAAAATTTGAATTCGGCCCACGGCTGTCGGGCCGAAAACCGGACTCTCAATTTTGCCGGCATCCGGTTTCCGAGCCCGTGGCTGTCAGCGGGCTCGAGAACTGACGCCGGCAAAATTGAGCGTCGGCTGTCAAACCCGCTGACAGCCACCGCTACTGTCAAAAAGGAGGCGCTAGGGACGCACTAGTGTCCCTAGCGCCTCCTTTTACCCGGATCTACCGCCTCACCTAATTTAAATAGAGAATCGCGCGCACCGGTGAAGGGCCGGTGCGTGCACCGGGAGAGCGGGCGTTTGTCCACTCTCCCGCGGACTTTACTGTATCGGCCCGTAGGTGATTTAACCTTTAGCCAGACACAGCCCCTGATGAAGTAATGAAACACGACATGTCGGGATGGTATCTATATAAAGGGAGTGTTTCACTGGATTACTTTATAAAAGATATGTGTCGCATACTTAAAAATGTTTAAATGCATAAAAAAAACTTTTAAAACATTCTTGGAAGGTGTTTTATGATTGATGAAACCTATAATTATAAATATTAGAGTGGTATCACATTTTGGTGGTTGATACGTGGTTTCGTTACCACTTATAAATGAGAAGTTGGACGCTCATTCATTTATGATGGTCTCTTTAGTAAATGAAAAAGCTGTTCAGAAAACTTGTGATGTCTGTTGAGAATATTTACCTGTGTGCTCTTTAATTATTTACACGCACTGCAGGGCAGCTTGTTAAAGGGAAGAGGAGTATTATTACCACTAATACTACTGCTGTCATTCATTTCTATATAGCGCTATTAGATGTACACAGTTCTGTACAGATCTCCAGAGGGAGATTTGTACAGAACTGTACAGAGACAATGGCTTCATGGCACACTACAGCTATGAACTTAACTGCACCCAGATCATTCTGTCTTTGACACTTACCTCAGTTGTCAGTAGTCTGGACTATAATGCTATTAACACTCTGTTTCCACCACACCCTGCCTGCTTAATTCAATGCCTGCTCCAAGGAGTCGATGCAATAAAATGCGCCCAGCCTAGTGCACAGGTTTACCCTCAGTTGGACCTGCGTTTTGGATGAGCTAGAGTAACACCAGTTGCGATAAGGGGACTAGCACCCAAACAAACACGTAGCTAACAACACTCATCACATGTAAATTCCACGTAGATGAGGCTATTAGTGTTATCCCCGGATGCAGGAAATCCCTGGGCACCCAACACACACTTTTTCATCTGGCAAATTTAACACCATCCCTGGAGCTGGCGTTAAGTCATTCGCAAGTCATGAGTTTATGAAAAAAAATAAAAAATACTGTTCTCTGTAGATCTACTAAAAATCTACTAAAAAATTAATTAAATGGATCGATTATAAAAAGTGAAATTTCTAGACACACAATATACACTCTCCAGGCTGATTTCGCCCCTTGCTATTGTGCATGTATAGTGTGTGTCCAGAAAAGTTTTTCTTCATAATGGATACATTTAATTCATTCTTTAGTTGATAGTGATGGTTTGTATTGAGTGCCCATAGCAATAAGCGCCCAGCCACATTTCCTGGGTGTTAGGGACTCACAATTTCCCCTTAGTGCGTCCCTTTTAACGCACCAGCTCATTTAAATATAGCATCGGGCACCCTGGAGAGGTGGTGGTGTGTATGTTAAAAAACGGGCACCCAGTTTCAATGCGTGTTATTATGCGTGTCTTATTACATCGTCCTGTTTCTTCTGTATCACCCCCCCGCCCCCCATCCCAATATATTCCTCAGTACTAACACTTCATGCATCTGATGAAATGGTCTTTGTTCTTGAAAGCTCATGCCTCAATCAATTGATTAGTGTATAAGGTGCCACCTTCCTCTTATCATTTTTGCAGTTCTGTACTGAAACACATAAGAGATAGTCCCTGTCCCAAAGAGCCTTTTACAGACAGGCGATGGTCAGATGCATTAGGTTCAAAGGTTCCCAAACTAGTCCATGGGACCCACAATGAGAGTGGGTTTTCAGGATATCCACAATGAATACTCCTGGGCTTTATCCAACAGATTTATTCCATTTTAAGAATTTAATCACATTGAAACTGCTTTCATGACCTGAAAACCAGACCTCTGTGGAGAGGGGACCATTGCTACAGGCACATAGCAACTATTCTAGTGCTACACAAGATGAGCTATTTAAAAAGGAATCAAAATATGACAACACAATCCAGAAAGGAAAAATGAGTTCATCCTATTAAGTTATTTCAAGACTTCCTGAAAGCTCCTTTAACTTTGTCTTCAAACTAAAATTAGTTAAAGGGAAACCAACAAAGTGGCTAAGTGGTAACATTTGTTTTATCTAAACCAATGTTTTCTAAACTCTCTCTTTGGGCCTCTGGACCAGCTGTAGATTTCAGGATTACCAAAATCCACATATGCAAATGTACCTCATGCATATTTAATGTGGATATCCAGAAAACCAGACTGGTCTCCTGGGGACACGAGGACTGGTGTTGGAAACCACTGAACTATAGCTTTTGTGAAGACTAAATCAGCGGTTCTCAAATCTGGGTCCTTGAGGATCACCTCCACTATGCCTTGATTCATGAATGAATATTCATAAAATATATTTGCTACAATAAACAAACCAATTTATGTATGCTAATTTATTTATATTCTGCTTTTTGGCATTTCAAAGCAGATTATATTCAGGTACTGTTGCGCTGGGAGTGGACCCTTGGCCTGGTGCAGGATTGGTACGGCCCTCCGGTCGGACCCGGAGAGCGCCTGCCACCAGGAGGAGGAGCACAGGAGGAGACAGCGGCTAGCTGGAGCTTCACCAATAGCAACCCAGGGTTCCCTCAGGTTGAGCTCTTGGTTACCCAGGCCGCCTGGTCTTAGGTGGGCCTTGCAGGGTCTCCTGGAGAGGAAGGTCAAGGGAGTGCCCACCATGAACAAGGGCGCGCAGTCGGTGTTCAGATAAGGAAGTCCAGAGGTCGCAGGAGGCCAGAATAGAGTGAACGAGTGTATAACGAGAATCAAGGCCAGAGTCTTGGTGCAGAATGGTCAGCCAGGCAGGGTCGGTAACAGAGGTCAGTCCGGTATTAGTCAGGTCAAGCAGGAGGTCGAGTTCTAGGTGGCAGACGAGGGTAGTCGGTGTTCCAGGCAGAGGTCAGCGCAGGCAGCAATCATGGAGTGGTCAACAACAGGCTAAGGTCAGTACCGTGAGATCAGTCCGAAGGGTACTACCAGGGTTGGAGAGACGAAGGAGCAGGAGACGCTGGAACAGGAGACACAGGAGACGCTGGAACTGGAGACACAGGAGACACTGGAACAGAGAAACTGGAACACAGGAAGGTAAACTTGCTATCACTAGGTGATCAATCCGATTGCCAAGGCAAGGAAGTGACGCGAGGCACTTCCTTTTGTACAGAGATCAATCTGGGTGTGCTGCGGAGCTGGGACCCGCCCTTGGCCCTTTAAGAGGCCGGTCAGTCCGCGCGCGCGCGCCTAGGGGTGGGGCCGATGCCACAGGGGATGCCGAGCCCCTCCATGAGGCCTGGCTGGAGCTGGGAGGTGAGGCATCGGGGGATGCCACCGCGGAACACAGTGGCCGAGTGGAGCTGGCGGCAGAGACGAGGGAGGCTGACCCGGGACTGGCTGGCGTGGAGGAAGGGTAAGCGGACCTGGGAGCGGGTCGGGCACAAGTGAGACGTGCAACAGGTACTATAGGTAGTTATTTATTATTTATTTATTTTATTTAAAATCTTTTCTATACTGTCGTTAAGTTATATACCATCACAACGGTTTACAAAAAGGCACATATAGTAATGTTAAAAGTTGAAATGGGTAATACGTTATAAAAGTGCCAACAAGGTTACGGTTACAGAAAATTCCAATATAAGACTATTTGATGAATGTCATATGTCTTGTCCTTTTAATACATGTATCATTGGTTAATTTACATGTAAGTCTTTCTTGCAATGTATATTTTTTATCTAAGGTTAACAGTTAGTCTTTAAAATAACAAATAAGCACCTAGAAAACTAAGTGCTGAGTGCTGATGTTATGATGCCTATCCCTGTCCCCAGAGGATTTACAATCTAAGGCCTAGATTCATCAAATTGCTATAAATATAGTGGAAATAACACTGGCAAAAAAAAAAAAAAAAGGGCATGGTTAGGCTAATCTCCTGTGTTTCGCATTGCAGAGGAAATTATCGCATTGCGAGTAACATCAGTATGTAGCTTGTTGCATCAGGATGTCGCGCATTGCATCAGCTTGTCACGCATCATTTTATGCAGCGTGCGTTGATTTGTGCATGGCATGTTATTTTTCTAGTTTATATATACCGGTTTCCTGCAGCTGCCACTTTGAGGGTGTATCAGGCATTGGAGAGAGAAGAGGAGAGTTGGTGAATGGATTAGTAGGAGTAGGAATTTCAATTTCCTAAGTGTGTTGTCTTGTCTTATTTTCACATCTGTTTCCCTTTACCTTGGTCTTTTGTCTTTTTTGTGTGAGTGAAAGGTTTTGTCAGTTTGTCCTGTTTGTCTGTGTTTGTGTCAGGGGGAGGAGTGGTGATGAGGTGGATGAGGAGTGGTAAAGAGTGGTGAGGCGAAGGAAGAATGGTGAGGAGGAGTGGTGAGGCGTGGTGGTGAGGCAGAGAAGTGGTGAGGAGGAGTGGTGAGGAATGGTGGTGAGGCAGAGGAGGAGTGGTGAAGTGTGGTGGTGAGGCATGGTGGTGTTCATGAGTGGAGAGGATGGAGAGTGAGCAGCAGGGGGAGAGAGGAGAGGTGTGAGGAGAGGTGTGGGGAGGGAGGACAAGGACAGGAGTGCTAGGGGAAGGAGGAGGAGTAGGAGTAGGGACAGGGACAGGAGTAGAGGGAGGGGAAGGGATAGGAGAAGGTGGTTGGGGGAAGGGGATAGGCAGGAGAGTCCAGTGGGAGGAAGACAACAGGCTAGGATTGGATAGAAAGGGCAGTGGGGAGGGGAGTCAGTAGGGCAGGTGCAGGAGGGGAGAGAAAGGGAAACTTCTCTGGAAGCAGAAGTGGCACCCTCTTCAGGCAGCCAGGCAGCAGGGCGCATTCATCTCAGGCCATTGAATTTCAGCTCAGAGGACAATGAGATAGCGTCCTGGAATATTATGCCATGCTCTTCGGCAACAGTGCGGCCAAGACCTCAAGGTCCACCATCGCCCAGGCTATCTCAAGGTGCAGTGGCCTGAGACACAGTGGGAAGCAGGTGGCCCACAGGTACCAGGGCATAAAGGCCCAATTGAAGACCAAGATGGCAAACTGCAATAGGTACATCCAGCAGACTGGCAGAGGAGCCCCTTGTCCAATAGTGCTGGCACCCATGGAGGAAAGCCTCATCCAATGAGTGGGACTGGATGTGTTCAAGGGCATGGCTGAGACACTACATGAGCCAGAGCCGGTAGGTTCATCTCTCCTTTAAATGGCAAGACTGCTACAGTTGTGTACATCATTTGGCATAAAATGCTCCCATTGATTGACATGCAAAGTGTGCATCTCATGCCAAACGGTCTATGTGTGTACCTCTTGGCTTTTGGTACTTATGTCTTCTTTGTTTCCACAGCTCTCTCCCAGGACTCTACCAATTCCAGCCATCCAGCCCCAAGGACCAAGAGTAAAGCACCAGGAACCAGCAGTGAAGAGCCAGGGACCAGCCAAGCAGCAGATTTCCATGCCCCCTTGGTTACTGATGTTCAGACACAGTTCAGCAAGGAGGAGGAGGAGCAGCAGCAGCAGCAGCCTTCTGAGCACAGCCAGATCATGTAAACACTTGGCTCAGCAAGCCCAATGTGAGCTTAAACCTTTCAAGCTTCATGGAGGAACCCAGCCTGCAATGGCACACAGTTGAGTCAGCGCAATCTCGCTCCAGCACACATGGCCAGCATGAGGCAGCAAATACTGAGCCAGGGAAGCCCATGAGCCCCCTCATGCTACTTCTGGAGGCTCAAAACTCCATGCCACCCACGACTAGCATAGCACCAGCACCAGCACCACCAGTGGCACCAAGCGAGGCTTCAATGCATGAGCAGCTGGATCAGCTGGAAAGGAGCCATGGTGTCCACCTCCACCACATATGGGCAGAGCTCATGTGCCTGAGGAGGTCCAGACTCTGCATGACCAGATGGCAGCCCACACACAAGCTCTCACCACAGTGGCTATGTCAATAAATAACCTCACTAGCATCCTCACCTAGATTCTCCAAAGAATGCCAGAGCCTCCACCAGTGCCTTCCCCATCATCCCAATACTCTATGCCATATAGCAGTCCCCGGCCCGACAGACAATCCAGAGGTTGGCCCCCCAAAAACATGCCACCCCCAAATGGCAAGCCATGGTGTAGCAAAGGGCTATGAAGGTTTGCAACAGATGCCCTGTAACGTCTATAAATAAGACTTGTTGATCAAGCCTGACCAATCCTCTGGAGAAAGAGTTCCTATGTCCGCTAGATGGTAGAAGACTGCTGGGCCCTTCCTCATCTCAGAGTTCCTGTGCTGGCTTGCTGAAGGTGATGGTCTACTGTCTGCTACTGTTGTCCTGATGCTTAGTTCTAAAGCTCTCCTTGATGTTTTGCTCATACTCCAGCCTCCTTGATTGGTCTCCAGTCATGGTACAGCTGCTGGTTCTTCTCATCATGTCTCATCTCCTGCTCCTGATGCTGATGTCTGTGTAATCTCATCTCATCTCATCCTGCTGCTATCTCCATGTTGGTGTCTCATCTCATCTCAGCTCATCCTGCTGCTGCTTCCATGCTGCTGTGTCTCATCTCATCTCATGCTGATGTTGCCTCCATGCTGCTATGTCTTTTCCTGGGGCTGCTGTCTCCATGTGCAGTGTCTTCTCCTGGGAATCCTGCCTCCATGCTGCAGTGTCTTCTCCTGGTCCTCGGCCTCCATGCTGCGCTCTCCAGTCCTGATTCTGCTGCCTATGACATAACCTTTGCTGCCTTGGCCCTTAGGCTGTCCCCCCTTTGAATGCGCTCTTTCAACATGGACTGTCTGGGGCCTTCACTTGAACTCTGCTGCCTTGGTCCGTAGGCTATCCCCCCTTTGAGTACATTTTTTCAACATGGACTCTCTGGCCCTTCCCTTGAACTCTGCTGTCTTGGCCCTTAGGCTGTTCTCCCTTTGGCTGTGCTCTTTCAACAGGGACTGTCTGTACTGTAGCTTCCTATGTTCTTTGCTGTAATCACGATTGTGGAAAAGGATAAGATGCTAATACTGTATATGTAATGTTGCCATTTGTAACAATGTATGTAGATGTAAATACTCAATGTGCTGTTCAATTTAGTTACATTGTGATGTGCAATTACATATCTTGTCCTTGAGAATGTGATTATCAAAGATGTTGACTTGCTTTCAATCTGTTGACATTTGTAGTGTAGTAAAGTGGTCACAGGCAGGGCTGGTGCAAGGATATTAGGCACCCTAGGCGAACCTTCTGTCTTGTGCCCCCCTTCCCCACCCCCAAGGTCCAGGCCCCGGCCCCGACCTCCTCAGCCCAAACACACAAGTAAAAATTACACAACAATAAAATGAAGAAATATAAAACATCAATAATAGTAAAACCATATTAGTAAAAGGAATATTTCAAAATAGCACACAAATAGATTGACATCCAATAAGTAAAAACTAAAAAAAAATAAAAAAGTATGTTCCAACTCCAAAACAAAAATTGAAAAACAGCGTACACATCAACTATTAACACCCAATAAATAAAACTAACAAAACTACCTGGGAGTTTTTGATTTCTTGATGCCCTGAGATTGTCATGATTAGCTGATGGGGTAGGGAGTGGGGGTTGTTGTGCACAAATTTTTTCCTTTCTCTCATATATACACATATAATTATACATGTTTGTTCTCACTCATGCACAGGCTCTTCCTCACATGCACATTCTACTAGAAATACACACATATATGCTCTCTTGCTCTTACACCCGCTCTCCCTCACATACACATGCCCTTATTCACTTAGATAGGCCCCTTCTCTCACACACACACTTAGGTTTCCTGTCTCATTCACATATGTACCCTTAGACAGGCACCCTCCTTCTCACTAACACCATCGATCTTTCATACACAAACAATCCCTCTCACTCACACACATACCCTCATACAAGCTCTCTCTCTCACATTCTCACACATACATTCCTTCATAAAGGCTCCCTCTCTTTCTCACACACATACACACACACCTTCCCTCTGTTTCTCTCTCATACTCTCCCTCATACAGACACTCTGTCTCTTGCACCCACACCCTTCACACAGGTTCTCTCTCTGGCACACATACCCATACACAGGTTCCCTTTCTCACACACACACATGCACTCTCACTCTCTCACACACACGCACACACAAACAGAGGCGCCACTCATGGTTGCCAAGTCTTCTCTCAGCTACGAACGGGATGGGTTCTGCTCACAGCCCACTGAGTCTCTACTCCTCTCAGCTGCGAGCAGGATGGGCTCTGCTCGCAGCCCCACATAACTGCTCTTTGCCACTCCCTACTGGTTGGCGCCGTAGGTGACCACCTAGTTCACCTAGTGGTTGTGCTGGCCCTGGTCACAGGTTTGAAAGAACACTTTCTGCTTACCTGTTTTATTGGGTGCTTTTTCTATTAAGGATTAACTAGGCCAAAGGTTTGGGATCCACATGACCTTGCATGTTAGAGTGTCAGTGGCCAGAAAAGTAGGTACTTTTCTGGCAGGCAAGACCATATGGCCTATGACATAAAAACAAAAGCTTATTGTATGCTCCCAAGGAAGACAGCAAGAGCTAAACAGGAAGCTCCTCACTGTGGATCTTCAGTCTTGGCTCCAGCTGCCTTGTCCAGAGAGCATACTCTTAGCTAACAGTTGGGTACATGGGCATGTATGTGAGATGGGCTAGTGTTCTCCGCCATATGCAGTTCAGTGGAATAGGTATAGACATGCTTGGCTAGAGGTGCACTAGCTATATCGAAGGTCATAGTGCACCTCTTACAAACCATTGTCCTATAACATTGTGAAGCTATATCACCTCTGACCTAACGATTTCCCTTTTGTCTGGCTCTGGCACCGAATGCTAAGATGACATAAGTCTTCAGTCAGAGGTTTACTTTAAAGTGACATAAAACCCTAGCTGTGTTTTATCTCCAAGGAGCATAAATGTGCAGCCGCAGGTGTCTGGGACAGACAGAACATAGTGTACATGGAAAGCCTGTGTGGTATTAAGGGCAAATTACACTATTCACCTCACAAGACTTTACATTGGGACCCTTACTTAGGTCCTCACTCTAACTAAAAGGCAGTCTGGACAAAACCCTTTTTAGGTACCACACTAAACAAAATGTCTTCTACTTGCAGGCTGCTCTAACACCGAGTAGCAGCTGTGTGACAACTGAGGAGGAGTGATGGAGTTGTGTAAGTTAAACACAACCCAGAGCCCCAGAACAGACAGCTAGGAGGCCTGCTGTTGCTTGGAAGCAAGCAGACCTCCACAGACTGACTGCCTCCCCTGTACAGGCCTGGCATGTGCATCTGTATAATAACTGTTCTCTAAGGCTGATAGCAGGCCTCTGGAGCATGGCAAGAGAAAGCCAGGCCCTGGTGCAATGGCATGCAGACCTAACTTCACAAGCCACTTGCCATGTCAGCAATGAAGTTATATCCCCCACAGCCCCCCCCCCCCCCCCCCCATATCCGTGCTATTTGCTGCAAACACATAGCCAGAGATGGAATATAGAAAGAAGCATCTTTCTTATCTATGAGCCAACTGTCACCATAGAGTCCATCCTCCAAATTTTCATACAGGTCTCATTGCATAAGTATAAAGGAATCGTGCGTGGCTCCCGGGTACCTGGCCACCTCATCGAGGATGTGCTTTCGAGCGTCACAGACTACTTGCACGTTGATGGAGTGGAAGAGCTTTCTGTTGTGGAAGAACTCCTCCCTGTCATGGGTTGGGATGATAGCAGTCGATAGCTCCCAGAACATTCCATCAAGTCCTGCCAGTCCCGAGGAAATAATATGAAGCAATTCATGTGGTCAGATACAGCTGTTATGACCTGGTCCAGACAGTGGGAAAAAATGATGTGGGACATTCTCCCCATGTCCCTTACTGTCATTTGGAAGGAGCCACTTGCCATTAAATGCAGGGTGGCCAATAGTTTGGTGAGGCCCACAGTGTGGGACCTTTCCGTGCCCGGATCCAGATCCCTCTGATTTCTTCATATAATTCCAGGATAGCCCGAGAGCTGAGGTGATACCCGCCAACCACATAATCCTCTGGTATGCCCAGCAATGAGGCTCGTGGAGGAAAGATATACTCCCTGTATCTCTTCCACCATGCCTGCCTGTGTGCCAAGCACTGCCGTGGCACACAACCCTCTGGGGCCTGTGGCTCAGGCTCCAGTGCTGGGATTTCCCTAGGATTTAGAACTTCCCTTGTCTGTTCTTGTGGTTGTTGTTCCTCTTGTTCTTATCTGTGGCAAACCTCCTGAAGCAGCCAGTATCCCCCAACAAATAAACTTGCCACAAACATTATGGATTTAGGAAGACAAGCCAGGTAAGAACAGGTGTTTCTATTGGCCCAGTAGGGCCTGGTAGGTGTGTCTGATAGTAGGGATGTGCAATCGTTTTTCCCAAATTAGGCAATGTTCGGAATGGTTCGGGAGAACTGAAAAACGATTGAATTTTTTCCAAAATTTCAGAAAAAAATTCATTTTTAAGTTAGTGCGTGCTAACTCCCGATAGCGCTCACTAACTCTGCCAGATTAGTGCCGCACTATCGGGAGTTAGTGCGCACTAACTCGAAAATTGGGGTCCTCAAAAAAAAAACCCCCAAACCGCAGAAAAAATGAAATTCCCGCGGGGGGGGGGGGGCCCCCAAAACAAAGCCCAACATGAAATTTTTACCCGAAGCACATCTCTATCTGATAGATTACCTCTTTTTATCACTCACAATAATCGGCACAATAATAGCCACAATCTACAGTAACAGCCACAATAAAAACTTTTTTCCCCTGGTACTGCAAAAAAAAAAGAAAAAGGTATAGTTATTTCTGATGTTAAACCCCACATTAGTGTGCATTAAGCTATTGCAGAATGTGGAAGGACACCTTAATTTGTATTAACTCCTCCCACATGCATGCTACATTTAAATTTTGCATGCTAGCTTGCATTGTGTTATTTATTGCATGCCCAATGCACGTTAGACCTCATTTAACGTGTATTCAGGCCCTAGCACACTTTAATGAATGACCCAGTGAGTTTGTTCCCTGGGACAACAAAAGGTAAAGTGACTTTCCCAAGGTCATAAGGAGCAGCAATGGGGTTTAAACCCTGGTTTATAGCCTGCTGCTCTAATCAAACTAATGAAACGTGCTTTACTGTATCGGCCTGTAGGTTACTTCTCCACTCCATACAATGGAGCTAGTTCATGCAAATCTGACTCATGCATATTCATTGGAGCTATCCTGAAAACCTGACTAAGTGTGTCCTAAGTACTGGGTTGAGAGCCCCTGGTCTATACTATAGATAGAACCCTGGTGCAGTTTTTTAATGATATCAAAGCAAGGTTACTAATTGGCACTTAGTCATCAGAGACAGGCAGTGCCAGCTCTGGTCTATTTTCCAGCTGCATGCAGTGTAACTTGTAAGTTTGGTTTCTCTAGACAAGAGACTACCACCCCACACTGTCTAAGTAAGAGAATGGATGTCAGAAACGAGAACTGGCTTTTCCTGTCTCTGGTGAAATTGAGCTGCTAATGATAGCACAAGAGAAGCCCTGAGTGCACACTTTCTCATATCCGGGTGCAATAAAAGTGGGCTAAATATTGTCTTCAGAATGGAAAATGAAAAGAAGATGCAGAGACCCACATTTAGCAAATGTCCAAACCACAGGAAGTAGACTGATGTAAAACATTTCTGTGCATAAAAGCTGTAAAAATTATTATGCTTTTTTCATGCCCTGTACATTTATTACCATAAGCTACAGCAGATAAGAATATTGTGCAATATTTCCATCCTGTCTGCAAAGTCAGAAAAAAAGGTATTATCATCTGTCTTGCTTGGAGGAGTTGGGGGGAAAAGCTGTAATAGCAGAGTCTAATAAATGTTTCCAAAAAAGGTACATCTTTGGGGAAAAAAAACAAAAAAAACCCAAACAAACAAGGGGTGGCTTGATGGCTCAGTGGCAGTGGTAAATATACTGAGTTTGATTCCCACGGTGGGCTTCTGCTTCTTGTACCAGTTGGGGCTGGCAGTGCTGCAGAGATAGTCTTCAAGGTGCTCAGGGGAAGGGATCCCCAATCATTGCACAACAGTGACCCCTCTTGGTCAGACTTAGAGTGCATACATACTAGAGTGAGTCACTGCAATGGCTGGACAAGAAGGAAGGTGGGGGGTTAGAAATAAGGGGAAATCCCAGGACTCATGATGCCACAGCCCCAGTGCAGACTGGATACAATTGAGATGGAAATCCAAATGAGCAAGAGGAAACTGCCATGCCAATATTAAGAAAAAGAGGAACTCTACTGTCTTGTAGAGGGAGAAGAAAGAGGAAACATTTAGTCACTGGATGAGATCTGCTCCACACCAGTTTACTGCTCCGTGTAGTGACCAGACAGCAGGAGTAATAAAAGTAGAGCGAAGGCTGGGGATATGTTTCTGAGACAGGAAATGTTAAAGGCAAGAAAAATCAAGTAGGGGGCAAGGATGAGCACACAGACTGGACTGACATCCCATATTCACTGAGCACCAACCGAGAGGATACAACTGTGCTTCAGACTAACAGAAAAGGGGGCAAATGATCCCTTACTCTTTCTTCTTGCAGAGTTTCGTCTTATCTTTGACTAACCTGGCCTCGCTACTTTTGCTATGATGGAGCTCCTTCAGATCTGGCAAGGTTCTAGCCTGGTGGGGAAGTACAGAATCCGCTTCCGGATCTTAGCCTCGGAGCTCCAATGGAGGGAAGGCAGCCTGACCACAATCTTCTGCCAAGGCCTCTCAGAGTCCATTAAGGACAAGCTCGCTGCATGCAACCTTCCAGCCACTTTGGAGGGTCTCATTAGCCTGGCCATTTGCCTAGACCTGCAGTTCAGGAATGGGCTAGAGAGAGAGGGTTTCCAGCCCCTCAGCCCCGCCCAGCCACCCTAGAGAGAAAGGGGCTACCGTCCCTCCAAAGGAGCCCATGCAAGTGAACCACTGCCTGCTCTCACCAGAAGAAAAGCAGAGGAGGAGATGTCACAATCTCTGCCTGTATTGCAGTGCTCTGGGGCACTTCACATCCCCCTGCCCTGCCAAGTCAGGAAACACCAGGACCTAGTATTTGTAGAAGAGATCAGCCTAGGTTGTTCAGGTTACTCTCCCCAAATGCTAGGCCCAGTTTCCCTCTAGTGGGAAGGATCTCTCATCCAGGTGCAAGCTTTCCTAACCTCAGGCACGGCTGGGAGCTTAATCTTTGAGGACCTCATATGCTATCATCAGATCCCCAGAGGCCCCTAGGAAACAGTGCTCACTATATCTATGGACACTGGGGAGGCTCTGTCCAGTCGTGTCACCCAGTCCACTGGAGTTCTGCACATGCAAACTGGCCTGCTCCACCAGGAGCAAATCTGCCTATATGTCCTCCCAGGAACTATCAAGCAAGTTATATTGGACCTTCTGGATAAGACAGTACCAATCTCACATCGATTGGGACAATATGGAGATCTCTTGATGGGGGTGCCACCTGCCGATGTACTGTCTAACCCAGGCTCTACTGAAAAAGCTCCTAGGCCACGTCTCTGTTGTCAAAACGCCCTGGCTTCCCCGCCCCATACTCAGAGCATTCTGATGTGTTTAGCAAGTGGCAGGCGGAAACCTTGCTGCCTCATAGAGTCTATGACTGCCCCATAGACTTGCTCTGGGGCAAATTCCCGCCCAGAGACTGTCTACCCTCTTTCAGTTTCTGAAATAGAAGCCATGACCAAGTAAATCAAGGAAAATTTAGAAAGAGGCTTTATCAGTCCTTCCTTATCACCCACCGGGGCTGGATTCTTTTTTTTTTTTTTTGGGAAGAAGGATGGGTCCCTGCACCCCTGGTATCAACTACATAAGAACATAAGAACATGACATACTGGGTCAGACCAAGGGTCCATCAAGCCCAGCATCCTGTTTCCAACAGTGGCCAATCCAGGCCATAAAAACCTGGCAAGTACCCAAAAACTAAGTCTATTCCATGTAACCATTGCTAATGACAGTGGCTATTCTCTAAGTGAATTTAATAGCAGGTAATGGACTTCTCCTCCAAGAACTTATCCAATCCTTTTTTAAACACAGCTATACTAACTGCACTAACCACATCCTCTGGCAACAAATTCCAGAGTTTAATTGTGCGTTGAGTGAAAAAGAACTTTCTCCGATTAGTTTTAAATGTGCCACATGCTAACTTCATGGAGTGCCCCATAGTCTTTCTATTATCTGAAAGAGTAAAAAAACAATTCACATCTACCCGTTCTAGACCTCTCATGATTTTAAACACCTCTATCATATCCCCCCTCAGAGTGTCAACTTTATTTCAAAGAAGAATTGCTACCTGCTGCCCTTGAACTCTGAGCTATTTGATCGCCTCTGGGGCACACAGGTGTTTACTAGGTTGGACCTCCCAACCTAGTAAACAGCTCCGGGGAGCATACATCCTAATCAGAACTTGTGAAGGCGATGAAGGAAGTTCACCTTTAACACCTGCAACAGGCACTAAAAATCTTACTGTTTTTACTGTTTTTACTGTTTATACTGTTATATGTAAAGCCTGTTGCTAATTTATTGTTTCACTGTAAACCGAGGTGATGTATGTCTATACGTACCGCGGTATAAAAGAATCTATAAATAAATAAATAAATAAATAAATAAATAATATATATATATATATATATATATATATATATATATATATATATATATATATATATATATATATATATTTGATGATGCCTTTTGGCTTGTGTAATGGTCCTGCAGTATTTCAATTCATGGTTAATGAGATTTTTATGGATCTTCTTTACTCCTTCATAGTTGTTTACCTGGATGAAATCCTCATCTTCTCCAAGTCACTGACAGAACACCGGAATCACTTGAAGCAGGTTCTGCAGAGACTCCGCAAACATCAGCTCTATGCCAAATTCGAAAAATCTGACTTTGAACAAGAGGACCTCCCCATTTCAGGGTACATTATTGCTTGCCAAGGCCTCAATATGGATCCCGATAAAAAAAAAAAATAAAATCTTGGAGTGACCCTGATCCATGGGGCTCAAGGCATTGCAATGTTTCCTGGGGTTTGCCAATTACTACAGACAATTTATCCCTCTCTACTCCTCCTTGGCAGCTCCTCTTAACACCTTTACTAGAAGGGATACTATACCAAGAACTGGTCTGCAGTTGCCGTTCGAGCATTCAAACAATTGAAAGAAGAGTTCACCTGGGGTCCATGCCTACATCATCTAGATTCAGCAAAGCCTTTCATCCTTGGGATAGGTACTGTCCTCCTGCAGCATTCTCACAACAATATGCTCGTTACTTGTTCATATTTTTCTCTGAAGTTTTCCCCAGCGGAGAAAAACTCTACCATAGGAGACTGTGAGCTGCTAGCGGTCAAGCTGGCCTTGGAGGAATGGCGACACTTGCTAGAAGAAGCCAAGCATCTCACAACCTTCTATTTAGACCACAAAAATCTTGAACAGAGTGCAAGCTCAGAGACAGAACCCCAGGCAAGCCGGCTGGTCCCTGTTTTTTTAATAAGTTTAACTTCAAGTTATGATACCGGCACGCTGATAAGATACTGAGGGGACACAGGAACCTCCTCAGATCATTACTGACCCAGCCAAGATTGTAGTTGCTGCCACTTTCACTGTCCCTTCCAGCAAGGTGGTAGTTCCTTGACACCTACGGCTAAAGGTTCTGGAATGAACATATTACTCCTGCTTGTCTGGACATCCTGGCATGAACCGAACATTGGAATTAATCGTGTGTCATTACTGGAGGCCCTGGATGAAGACCAACATTCAGCGTTACGTAGGGTCTTACACAAGAGTGACAGAGCACAACCGTGGGAGTTGTTACAGCTGCTGCCGGCCCCCCGGAACCCTGGTCCCATATGGCCACAGATTTTATCTGTGATCTTCCTCTCTCTAGCAGTCACACCACTGGTTGTGGACAGATTCTCCAAGATGGCTCACTTCATTCCTCTTCCTGGACTCCCGTTAGCACCTGAATTAGTCAAGCTCTTCGTACAACGCATTTTTAAGCTTCATAGATTACCATGCCACATCCTCTCAGATTGGGGGATTCAATTTACTGCCAAGTATTGGAAAGGCCTGTACCAAAAATTTGGAATAATCTTGGACTTCACCTCTACTTACCATCCCCAGAGCAATATCCAAACTGAACAAGTGAATCAAAATCTCAAAACCTTCCTAAGTTCATATGGAAACCAAAGGCAAGATAATTGGGCCTCCTTGCTTCCCTGGGCAGAATTTGCCCATTCATATCATGTGAATAGCTCCACAGACTCATCACCATTCTTCATTGTTTTCGGTCGTCATCCTCATATACCAATACCTGTTCCTGTCTCTGACACCTACCCAATGGCCAACCTAGTGCAGCAAGAACTCCTGGTCCTATGGACTAAGAGCCACCTTCTCCTGGACCAAGCCACAAAGCACTTGAAGCTTCAAGCCAACAAGAGACGCCATCCAGCACAGTTTCTCCAGCCTGGTACACTGGTCTGGCTTAGCATCAGGAACCTGCAGTTTAAGATGCTGCCCATGAAGTTCGCACCCTGATTCGTAGAACCTTTTCCCATTGAATGTCAGCTTGGCCTGGTGGCGTACAAACTCAAACTACCTGCATCCCTGAGGATCCATGACGTGTTCCACGTTTCATTGTTGAAGAAGATGGCTTTAAGGCTATCGTCCTGCCAACCTAATTCCTGAGTGAGAGTTCTGAAATCCATTGCATAGTCCGCCAGGGAACGGGATCCTTGGCGAAGCTGTAGCAATTCTGACATGGCTGAGGCCTGGCGGGCAGGTTCGTCAAAGGCTTGGCGAATGTTGGTGACGAACTGCTGTAAGTCGTCCAAGGAGGAGTCGTTACGCTCCCACAGGGGGGAGGCCCACACCAGGGCCTTTCCATTGAGCAGGGAAAGAATGTACGCTACCTTGACGGAGTCCGTGGGAAACTACCGGGGCAAAAGCGAGAAGCACACGAAACACTGGTTCAAGAACCCACAGCAGATCCTAGCATCTCCAGCGTAGTCACGGGTGAAGCTGCATCCTCAGGTCTCGAACCCACAGCAGGCAAAGAACGGGTATCATGGGCATCCATTCAGGCAGCCAATTGCCCAATGGATCCGGCCAGGACATCCAGGTGTTGTTGTTGTTGTTGTAGCTGCAGAGCCAACCCAGGAAGATCCTGGGATCCTGGTACCTCGGCCGAGTCCATGGCCTTGCAATCTGTTGTGAGTGAAGTGTTTAGTGGACCCTTTGGCCGACCTGAGAGCGACTGGGGAGAGGTGTACTATAGTCTCTGGAGAGTGACAGGTCGGGAGGCGGATACCAGGCAGGAGCAGAAGGTGAGGTTCACCCTGGAAGCCGGTACTCTCCTGGGAGGAGCCCGTAGGAGTCCAGCCGCTGGGACTTAGGTGATTCACCCTGGAAGCTGGTACTCCCCCGGGAGGAGCCCGGCCGCTGGGACTTAGGTGATCACTGAAGCTGGAGCTGAAGCAGGCAGGCAGGGCTCTGGTGATAGGCAGGAACTGAAGCAGGCTAGGACTGAAGCAAGCAGGAACTGGAGCAGAACTGGCCACCGGAACCAGACAGGAGCTGAAGCAGAACCAGCTACTGGAACCAGACAGGAGCTGAAGCAGAACTGGCTACTGGAACCAGACAGGAGCTGAAGCAGGACTGGCTACTGGAACCAGACAGGAACTGAAGCAGGACTGGCTACTGGAACCTGGAACCAAGCTGGAACTGAAGCAGAACAGGTTACTGCAAGCAAGCCAGACAAAAGCAAGACTTGAGCACGGAGAGAACACAAGTCTCAGGCAGGAACGGAGTCGCTAATGCAATAGCGCACTCCGGGGCACAGAGCAACTGAGAACTGCAAGGAACCCCGTTGCAAGGCAAAGTCCTGAGCTCCAGGGCGACCTTACATAGGCCGCGGTGTCTGACATCATCGGTGGGGCGGAGCTTCCAGTGGCGGGAAACGGCCTTCATAAGCGGGGACTGCGCACGCGCACCTAGGGAGAAGGCGTCCAGGCAGGGCTTCTCGGCGGCGTCCCCCCCACGGGGATGCCGCGAAACAGGCCGCAGACCCTCAGAGACGGACCGGGGCCAAGGAGGTAAGGGCCCAGTCGCAGCTGCCACGTCTGGGACCGCAACACTAAATGAGACTCTAGAGGTGGTGAAACATATTATCTGGGACACTATGGAGGTGGTTATCAGAGGTATATGTATTTCCTTCGTAGTTCTTGTGAGGTCTCAGGCCTACATTTGGAAGTTGATCTGAGGAGAGAATTAAAGGAGTTAGAAAGGCAGAATAAAATGGTGCCCTTCAACATAAGCAGAAACAAGTCCTGAGTGTTTGTGATATCATTTAGATAAGAAGGTGGCTTACAGCTTGATGAGAAGATGGAAAAGATATTATGCTAAAGGGAATAAAGCTAGTTTATAGGTTAAAAAGGAAGAATTAGATCATTCAGTGAAATTTCTAAAGATAGATTCATCTAGGTTAATCTCAGCAAATCAAAATATTTGTAATGCCTTTGCCGTTTCTATAAGTCAATATACACTTCTGTGATACATTTCTCACAAGGTGAGCTTGATGACTTCTTACAAGGAAACTAAGGGCCAGATTCATTAAGGCTTTTCTCCCATTTGTGTCTATGGGAAAAAGCATTAGTGAATCAGGTACTAAGCGAAGCAGACAGAGTATGAAAGGAAGCCAGAATTTCAAGTCAAGAAATGGAATGGGCAATAAACATTTTGAGTTCAGGAAAGAATCCAGGGGATGAAGATTTTTGATCGTATATAATGGAATTATCTATTCCACATTTCAGCTAAATTTGGGTTCAGATCCACTTCATAACTTGGGTTGTGTATGTATTCTCACCCAGAGGCACAGATACGAGTTAATGGTCACGTTTTCAAGCCTTTTTCCTTAGGGAATGGCACTAGACAGTGCTACCCACTTTCATCACTTCTTTTTGCATTAGTTCTGGAGTCTTGAGCAACCAGAATAAGAGCGTGCAAAGATATTAAAGGGTTTTGTACAAATTCAGGACACGAACATAGAGTAGCTATATTTGCAGACGACATCTTACTGTATGTTTGTGATACCTGTTTTTTTGTTAAAGACTATGATTCCATTGCTGGCCCACTGTTGTGGAATTCCCTTCCTCAGGAGCTACTACTTGAGCCAAACTTGCAAACCTTTAAAAAAGGTTAAAACGTGGCTTTTTCTACAGGCCTTCCCTTAAGAAAAGCTTACAGTGAGATTACAATTTTCTGTTTAGCATAGTTTCCTATAGCCTCACAGATCTTAGAAATGTGTTTTATCTTTTATTTCTTTCTAACGAATATTGTGTCTTGATCTTTTACCGTTGTTTTATTTGCTTTTATTGTATTTAATATTGAATATTGTTCCTTTTAAGTGGATGTTTTAAATGCCTATAACGGGGCATGACTAGTTGTTTGTACACCGATGTGATGCTTAATTTTGAACATCGGTTATAAAATAAATAAATAAATAAATAAAATTTGGCAAATTTTCAGGTTATAAGATTAATGCTACAAAAACTGAAATCTTAAAACTGAACATAAGGAAAGAGGTTAAGGAGTTTATAATTAAATGTTATCCCTCTAAATGGCCAGGAGAGTTCATAAAATATACAGGTGTTAATGTTTCTAGCAATTTGGATAGTTTATGCTCTCTGAATTTTGCATAAATGAGGACTTAGCAGTGTGGTCTCCTTACTCAATTTCTTGGCTGGGAAAAATTGCTTCTACCAAGATAAATGCCCTGCCAAGAGTACTTTTTTCTTTTGGAAATACTCCCCAATAAAATTCCAGATACATGTTTCACCACCTTGAATTCAATGTTAACTACATTTTTGTGGAAAGGGAAAAAGCCAAGAATTTCTCGGAAAGTTTTAACAGTGTCCAGGAATTCAGGGGGCTTAGATCTCCCAGACTTTAAGTTATATCAAACAGCAATTCAGTTAAAAAGGGTGATTGCTTGGTATACTTGCCCAGAAGGGAAGCATTGGGTTACATTGGAGAAGGACTGAGCTGCAGATCAGAGATGGAAGCTTTCTTCTTTGGTATCATTAAATAGCTTTTCAAATAGTTGGTGGCAACATCCCTTAATGGGTCCTATTCTAGAAACCTGGAGTCAGGTGCTTACAGGCAAGCAGATACCAACAATTCCTTCTCCATTGTCTCCTCTGTGGGATGATCCAGACTTTCCTCAACATTTTAATGCACAAATCTTTTGTGAGTGGAGAAAATTACAAATTGATAGTCAGTCATAGGGAAATTCTTTCAATTCATCAGTTGCAAAGGTTGGAAAAAAGTGATAGGCTTCCTGTGTTCCAATACCTACAACTTAAAGGCTTTCTGCAGAAAGGGATGATTAAAAATTGCTGAAATAGCAATATAATACAATTAAAGCAATTAGCTGTAGGTCCCTATCAAAGAATAGTCCTTATTTCCAAGCTATAAAGTCTCTTGTCAAGTGTCAATCCAAGAGGATGATGCAATTAAGAAAATAAAGAGGAAACGGGAAGGCATTTTGGGGAGAGGGATAACATATTCGAGTGGGGGGAATTTTTCATTGAATTAAAAAGGGGAATTCTATGTGTGGGGTATTTGCACTGGGGGAACGTGAAGTGATTATTGGATTGTATGTCACCTGTATTGAAATTCCTTGAGCTTATTTCTGTACAGGTACTGGGATTGCATATAGGTCTGAAATGAATGGGGTGATTTGATCTGTTGTTTTTGTATATATTTGTCAGATGAACATTTTGGGGTTTTGAATCAATTACATTGATTTTCATGTTTTTCATCTGGCAAAGTAATGCAATTTGTTTAATAAAAACTAAAAACAAAACAAAAGCCAATGATATCAAACTCTACAACAATTTGTCCTCTTTTAGGGGCTGAGATGCAGTTTCAGTTTTGCTAAAATTAAAGCATGAGTTTTGCCACTGTAATGGAGCTGGATTACATTGTCAGAAACTTTGGGGGGGTGGAGGGGAATGATGGTTTCCATCAAGTGCCATTATAAAAGTACAGAGCAGTGCCTGAGGAAGAGCAAGAGCAGAGGCAAAATGTTTAAAGACAGCTTATTTATGATTGTGAAATGGGGAGAGCTGGGCTGAGCTGAGCAGATCTAAATAACATGCTGGGCTATTTAGATCTGCAGAGGTGACACATCACAGCCCGCTGCTGTGTACGTCAGGAAGAAACCAGTGAGCGGTGCACCAGGGGTGAGGCATCAAGAAGTCACCGCTCTACTCCTAGGCCATGCCATTCCCTTGCTGCTTTCTGGATCTCTGTGGCTTTGCACTGTGCTGCAGCACTAATCACTGGGTTGTGCACGGGAACAACATAAGAACATAAGAAATTGCCATGCTGGGTCAGACCAAGGGTCCATCAAGCCCAGCATCCTGTTTCCAACAGAGGCCAAAACCAGGCCACAAGAACCTGGCAATCACCCAAACACCAAGAAGATCCCATGCTACTGATGCAATTTATAGCAGTGGCTATTCCCTAAGTAAAATTGTTTAATAGCTGTTAATGGACTTCTCCTCCAAGAACTTATCCAAACCTTTTTTTGAACCCAGCTACACTAACTGCACTAACCACATCCTCTGGCAACAAATTCCAGAGCTTAATTCTGCATTGAGTGAAAAAGAATTTTCTCTGATTAGCCTTAAATGTGCTACTTGCTAACTTCATGGACTGCCCCCTAGTCCTTCTATTTTCCGAAAGTGTAAATAACTGATTCACATTAACCTGTTCTAGACCTGTCATGATTTTAAACATCTCTATCATATCCCCCCTCAGCCGTCTCTTCTCCAAGCTGAACTGCCCTAACCTCTTTAGCCTTTCCTCATAGGGGAGCTGTTCCATTCCCCTTATCATTTTGGTCACTCTTCTCTTTACTTTCTCCATCGCAATTATATCTGTTTTGAGATGCGGTGACCAGAATTGTACACAGTATTCAAGCTGTGGTCTCACCATGGAGTGATACAGAGGCATTATGACATTTTCTGTTTTATTCACCATTCCCTTCCTAATAATTCCTAACATTTATTTCATTGGGTTTTTTTTCACTCATTTTTTTTATTTTGTTTGATGTTTATTTTGTTTCTTTGAAAGTAAATAAATATCAGAAAATGGAAAAAAAGAAATGAAAGAGCCAGGCTCCCCCACCTGTTATGCAACCTCCTCCCCCCCCCCCCCCCAGAGTACCGCAGTAATAAAAATATTAACTCTCTCCACTTTTCCTATCCTGCCTTCCTTCCCCACACCCATCTCCCCCTATCCATGGGTCTAAATACATTTACTTGGAGCAGGAGAGATCCCTAGTTGCTCCTGCCTGGCTAGGTCCCATTGCCAAAATGGCACTGGAAAGACCTAAGGTTACCATCCTTTTGGCCAGAGAACAAAATGGCACTGATCTTGGCCAGCTGGTGCCATTGGATGAGACCCAGTGGGGCAGGAGTGGCTGGGCATCATTCTTACCCCATGTTAACTTATTCAGCCCTAGAGAAGGGAATAAGTTAGGCATGAGGAAGACCTGGGAGGGATGAAAGTTGATTTTTCTATTGCGGTGGTGCAGGCAAGGTTTGGTGGCAGCAGTTGTGGCCAGGGATGCATTCCAAAATGAAAGGAAAACCCAATTAATTTTTTTTTACTGACACAAAATGAAATGGTGTGTGTTGTTCTGTTTTGGTACTGCTTCAAAATGGATATACACCCCTACGAATCACATCCAGGAAAAAGTAGGACTCGGGAATGAACATGATAGGGGTGGCAGAGCATTCCTGCATTCTGTGGGGATATCTGTCTGCCATTTCAACAAGTAGTTAAATGTATGCTACATGTGCCTTTCCCTTTTTCTCTTCCAGAGTCTCTATCTTAACCAAAAAAGCAGCTTTAGGGAGATTGGAAGAGTGTCTTTTTAGCTAAATACTAGGTCTGTACAAAAGGATGTAGGTTTTCTCTCATAAAACAAGGGGAACACAATGAATGATTTATGAAAAATGCTACAGTTGCAAACAGCATTGTGTCACAATGTTTCTTAAGCTGAAAGAGCATCTAAAAATTGAGCCTGGAACAAGCACAGAGGATCCTCGATGGTGGGGGGAACGACAGTAAACCTGGAGATGAAGTAGAGTCTGCAGTATTGGGAAAGGAAAGGAAAATGGGGAGATGAGATGAGCCTTGTGTGCCGTCAGATTCTCTTTTTCTGAGAGTCAGAATGAACTGAATTCTGTGGTAGCTTTTGATGCTGATCCAGGGTCAGTATTCTGGGAAGTTTTTGGCATACAGTTCTGTCATCTGAATGGGGTAAACAATTGCATAGTGATTGCACACTGACTGTCCAGGAAAGTACTACATGTTAATTAGAGACATACAAACATGACAGCAAAAAGGACCATATGGCCCATCTAGTTTGCCCATCCATCCAAATTATGTAGCCCTTACAATTCCCATCATGCCCTCAGAAATCCCTTATTTTATATATTTATTTTATTTATGGGTTTTTCTATACCGACATTCGTCAATAGATATCACATCGGTGTACAATTTAATGAAATGCCTTATTAAAAGCATTTAAAATAGTCAATGAAAACAAAATATATAAAACTTAATACAATAAATACATTTAACACTTCTTAAAATTATAAGCACTAATAGGACAAGATCAAGATAAAATTTAAAAGATTTTAGGACTCCAGAAACGCTTTCTGGAAAAGCCATGTATTTAGCCTATGCTTTCTTGAATTCAGATACCAATTTTGCCTCCACCACCTTTACTGGGAGGCTGTTCCATGCATCCATCACCCTCTCTTAAAAGAAATATTTCCTAAGATTACTCTTGTCTACCCCTTTTACCCTGATTACTCTTGTCTACCCCTTTTACCCTCATCCCATGACCCCTTGTTCTAGAGCCTCCTTTCTGTTGAAAATGGCTCACCTCCTGTGCATGGAAATCTTAGAGATATTTGAATGTCTCTATCATATCTCCCCTATCTCTCCTTTCCTCTAGGGTGTACATGCTTAGATCTCCTTTAGTAACCACTCTCTGGACTGACTCTAACCAGTTTATACCTTTAGAAGGTGCGGTCTCCACTTAACCTTGTTTAGAAAGTCTGTGGTGTCTTGTATTAACGCTATGGGTGGCAGGGGGCCAAGAGGTATAATTTGTTTGTTTTGCCAAGGGTTTAAGAATTCCCTCTTTTAGTCTAGGTATTGCTTTTGTGAGCATTACAGTACTTCATATAACTGGGGTTTTGGGGGTTGTGGATTATGGGCAGCACGCAGAACATCCAGATGAGAGGATGGCTTGGCATCAGTTCATCCAGTTGAGATAGCAGCTGCTTTGTAAATGTCCTGATAAAATATATCTTTCAGTTAGGAACAGAAGAAGTATGATGCCGGGTCAGAGCAATGACCCATCAAGTCCAGCATCCTGTCTCCAACAGTGGCCAATCTAGGTTACCTGAAAATAAGAACCCAGTAGATCCCAGTGGGGAGATCCTTATCTTGTTGCTCATTCCAAGAAGGCAGAGGTGATGAGCCCCAAATCTACCTGGCTGTTTTGCCACCCTAGTGGCAGCTTTCCTTACATAGCCTACATAGGATGGAGATTTGACTGACGTTACTCTCATCCTCAATTCTGCAAGAATTCAAGGGACTCAGGATTACCCTAAATCAACACCAGTTTTTCCTCCTGGATTATACTTCCTCTTTCTGCAGCCAGTATATAGCTTTCAAATGACAGCCTTTTAAGAAAAGAGGAGGAAGGGCATAAAAAGCTTCATAATGTCCATATGGTTCAATGTTTTATTATGTTTAAGCAAGCAAAATATTCAATGCAATAGCATTAAGCCAGAATGTTTATATCAAGAAATCAATGGTTCCTCCCGCCGACGTGGACCATGTTTCAGGAAGACTGCACCGGGAAGGAGCCCAGAGGTTGTGAGAAACTCGAGTGAAATTAAGAGTTACAATGAAACAGCTTTTAGTCCCCAAAGCACAGTTCATCCAGGATTGCTAACAATCTCATGGAAACCTAACCAGTTTGAGATTTGAAACAGGGCAGCCGAAATGACAGCTGAGCTGGGTGAACTGTACTTTTGGGGATTAATAAATGCTGTTTCATTGTAACTCTTAATTTCACTCGAGTTTCTCACAACCTCTGGGCTCCCTCCCGCACAGTCTTCACAAAACATGGCCCGTGTCGGGGGGGGGACACCGTTGATTTCTTGGTACGAACATTCTGGCTTGATGCTGATGCATTGAATATTTTCCTTGCCTAAACATAATAAAACATTGAACCATAAGGACATTATGAAACTTCTTATGTCTTTCCTCCTCTTATTGGTTATTCATCTTTGATGGTTGGACTTTCGCCTATTATTGTTAGCCTTGGGGCAATAACTTCTAGAGAAGAGTGTCTGGCACATCATTTTGGATTAAAATGTATGCACCCCTTTTTGGGAATTATTGGGAGTGATTTATTGAGGCTGCTTAACTACCTACTCCAGGTCCTGCTTTTGCTATATAGATTGTTAGCGGGACAGAGGCCCAGTTCCTGCAGCTTAAAAAAATTTAATCTCAGAGTGGCCAACTCCAATCTTCAAGAGCCACAAAAAGGCCTGGCTTTCAGGATATCCACAATACATATGCATGAAATAGATTTGCATTAACTGCCTCTCTTGTATGCAAATCTATCTCATGCATAATCATTGTGGACATTCTGAAAACCAGGCCTGTTTGTGGCTCTTGAGGTCTGGAGTTGGCCACCCTTGAAATAAGTGATCAATAAACTCATCTTTAGAGACTGCTTCAAAACAGAGCTTCCCAAACCTGTCCTGGGGACACCACAGACAGTTGGGTGTTCAGGATATCCACAAGGAATATGCATGTGATAAATTTGCATAATCAGCATTGAGCCTAACTACCTGTAATGGGATAGGCACCACCAGTCCTCGAATGCCACAAGCCAGTCAGGTTTTCAGGATATCCACAGTGAATATGTATGTGATGTATTTGTCTGCAATGGAGGCTATGCATGCAAATAATATTCAGCGTGGAAAACTCAACCAGCTCGTGGCACTTGAGGACCAAAGTTGCCTATCCCTGACCTATAACCTACCGAGTTTAGTTTTTCCAGTCATGGCTTCACTTCACTATTTTAATTCAAAGCCTTTTATTGATTGATTGATTTTTGTGTCTGTCTTGACTAGATTGTAAGCTCCAAGGAACAGGGGCTTTTCTTATGTGTCTTTGTACAGTGCTGTGTATACCTGATAGCACTATACAAATGATTAATAATAATATGTTATGGCCGCCGGCTGTGGTGGATCGCGACCGGGGTCGGGCACTCACCCGTGCCGTTGGGCCGCTCCAGAAGCGTCTGCAGGAGCAGACAGTGGCCTCAGACGCTCTCCTTGTGGCTGTTGCCACCACTGAATCCTGGCCGCGTTGTTGGCCTGCCTTCCTGCTGACTCCTCCCCCGCCAGGCCTCCTAGAGACGCATGCATGGCTGCTGCCTGGATTTAAAGGAGCCATGACAGGAAATGGTCATGGCCCCTCCCTGGGACTCCTTCCTGGTTTCCTGTATTTAAGGCAAGGTCTGCTCCTCAGACCTTGCCTTGGTATCTTGGCTTCTGGTCTGGTGTTGTTCCTGAGCTCCGAGTTCCTGTTCCTGCCTTGTTCCTGTTCTCCACTGCCTGTTCTCCTCGGTCCTGTTCCCGTCCTCCCGGCCCCAGCTCCTGCTTCTCCTCTCGTTGGACGGATTCTTCTGGCTTTGACCCCTGGACCGGCTTCCGACCATTCTTCTGGCTTCGACCCTTGGACCAGCTTCTGACTATTCTTCTGGCTTCGACCCTTGGACCGGCTTCCGACCATCCTTCTGGCCTCGACCCCTGGACTGGCTTATGACCTGCTGGAGGCGCCAGCTGTCTGGATTCCACGACCTGCAGGAGGCGCCTGCGTCCAGACCTTTCTCCTGTCCTCAGGTGTTCACCTAAGTCCAAGCGGCCCGGGTCCCTATGGGCTCCACCCGGGGGGATCGCGGGCTTCCAGTGGTGAAGTGCCTGTTGGCTCCTGTTTTATCTGACCTCGCCTTCCGATGGTAGGGACCTAAGAGGGTTCTCTCTCTCTCAGGTAGCTCCAACTCTACCTCGGAGAAAGGGTCCACCTTCAGATCCGCAACAGTATACCAAGGCCATGGATCCGGCAGAGGCTTCAGCCCTGCAAGTCATTCCAGGCTTGGCCCAGAAGATCCTGGAGCAACAGCGGGTATTGGAGTCCTTGGCGTCTTCCATGGATCGACTCAATGCCCATCTAGATACGGTGGTAGCGGCTCAAGCAATTTCTCCACCAGCAATTCCTCCACCAGCGCTGACGCCATCAGTAATACAAGTTACCTTCACTCAATAATTCCAGTGCCAGCTCCTCCACGCTACTCCGGCGAACCTCGTCTGTGCCCGGGGTTCCTCGACCAGTGCAGCATGCACTTTCGTCTTCAAGCTACCCTCTTTCCGGATGACTTAACAAAGATGATTTACATCCTATCCTTGTTAGAGGGCAATGTTCCCCGTTATGGCAATGTTCCGACCCTGTCTTTCAAGATTTCCCTCGCTTCATGGAACTGTTTCGAACCGTGTTTGAAGAACCGGGAAAACCAGCAGCAGCCGGTTCTGACCTTCTGCGTCTCCGTCAAGGAGGACGTTCACTCACGGACTATACGATAGAATTCAGAACCCTAACGACAGAACTCCATTGGGAGGAGAACGTTCTCCGGATCATATTCCTTGAGGGGCTGTCAGCTAGGATCAAGGATGAGCTGGCAGCTCGGGAACTCCCATCTTCATTGAATTTCCTCATTGAATTGGCAACCTGTTACGGTTATTGATGTTTGGGTTGATCCTTGGACACTGTGGCATCTGACCACGCCCACGGGGGCAGTCCCGTGAGGGACTACAGTGTTAGGCTAGACTCTGGACACATAAACACAGATTTGAATCTTTTATTAAACAGTTTTGGAAACCACCAGAGGTGGCAGTAGTGAGTAGTAGATGTTGAGCCCGGCTGGGCAGGTCTCCCACAGAACACTGGAACAGCGAATCCTCTGCTAGGCTGTGCTGTAGTGGAAAGAGACTGAGAGTTATGAGTACACGATAAGAAGCATTCAGTCCCAGATAGAATTAGGAGAAGCTCCGAGACAGGGAGAGCAGGCCCTCGAGGAGCGAGTACCTGATCCCTAGAGCAGGGAGACTCAGTTGTATTGTACTCACCTAGCAGTAACAGAGATTCCACTAGATGAGAGGTTTGGCACTGGAGCAGAGGGCAGGCCCTCGAGGAGCGAGTACCTGATTCCAGTGAAGCAGTACTGTGGAATAGATGGTAGTTGTACTTACAGATGGAAACTGTTAGTGAAGTCCTCCAAGTAGAAGGGTTTGAAGATGCAGGCAGAGACTCAGGGAACATGGGCCCTCGAGGAGCGAGTACCGGTTTCCTGATAGCACCTGAAAGAAGCAGACGAGGACCCCGAGGAGCGGGTACCCCGTTAGCAACCCTGAAGGGTGTAAGAGTTCCAGATAGCAGCTTCGAGCTGCTCTGCCACTCCAGCGCTATCTGGAACTCTTACACCCTTCAGGATTGCTAACGGGGTACCCGCTCCTCGGGGGCCTCTTCTGCTTCTTTCAGGTGCTATCAGGAAACCGGTACTCGCTCCTCGAGGGCCCATGTTCCCTGAGTCGCTGCCTGCATCTTCAAACCCTTCTACTTGGAGGACTTCACTAACAGTGCCATATCACACCGAACCACACGGAAAAGATCACTCTCTGTGTCATCCAGAAAGCCATCCATCTGGTTGTTCTTGGCATCCCTTGGCTGCAACGTCACAATCCACAGTTCGACTGGATGTCTTTAAAATTAACTCATTGGGGTCCAGCATGTCACGAAACCTGCCTTAATGGAACGACACCCTCCTGTAACTATCTCTGTACCTCTCTTCTAGAATGCTTGCCTGCTCAGTACAATCAGTTTGCTGACGTATTCTCCAAGAAAGCTGCAGACACATTACCCCCGCATCGAGAATTTGATTGTAGTATTAATCTGGTCCCAAGAGCCACTCTGCCTCATGGAAGAGTCTATCCATTGTCCGCCCCAGAGACTCACACCATGGCTGAATATATTCAGGACAATCTTCAGAAGGTTCCCCAGCCGGGGCTGGCTTCTTCTCTGTCGGAAAAAAGGATGGGACTTTGCATCCTTTTATTGATTTCTGTGGGCTGAATGCTATTACCATCAAGGACTAATACCCGTTGCCGCTAATAGCTGAACTCTTTGACCGTTTACAGGGAGCCAGGGTGTTCTCAAAATTGGACCTGCGAGGATCCTATAATTTGATCAGGATTCGAGAGGGTGATGAGTGGAAAATGGCTTTTAACACCAGGGATGGCCATTATGAATATCTCGTCATGCTGTTCGGATTAACCAACGCTCCTGCCATCTTCCAGCACTTCATAAACAAAATATTTTGAGACCTGCTTTATGTATGTGTCGTAGTCTACTTAGACGACATCCTGATTTTTCCCCGGGACCTACAGATGCATCGTCAACATGTTATCCAGGTGCTGCAACACTTAAGAAAGAATCGACTCTATGCCAAGATTGAAAAATGCGTATTTGAAAAAGAATCTCTATCCTTTCTGGGGTACATTATCTCCAATCTGGACTTTCAAATGGATCCCTCCAAGTTGAAATGTATCCAAGAATGGCCTCAGTCTAGTGGGTTACGTGCGCTCCAGCGCTTCCTTGGTTTTGCTAACTACTATCGTAGTTTTATCCAGAACTTTTCTAAACTGGCTGCACCTCTCACTGCTCTAACTTGTAAGGGGGTGAACATCAAGGCCTGGCCCTTGGAGGCTGAAGAAGCTTTCCAGGTTCTCAAGAACTCCTTCCTACAACAACCTTGCCACCGGCATCCAGATCCCAGATGCCCATTTACAGTGGAGGTTGACGCCTCTGCTGAAGGAGTAGGAGTTGTCCTGAGCCAGAATGACACATCAGGAACTTCTCATCCTTGCTCCTATTTCTCTAAGAAATTCTCTCCGACAGAACGCAAATAATCCATCGGCGACAAAGAGCTTCTAGCCATTAAACTTGCATTTGATGAGTGGTGACAGTGGCTGGAGGGAGCACAACACCATATAACAGTCTACACTGACCATAAAAACTTGGTGTATCTCCAGCAAGCTCAACGTCTGAACCCGCGCCAAACTCGCTGGGCGCTTTTTTTCACATGTTTTAACTTTGAACTCCGATATCAACCAGCTAACAAGAACATTAAGGCAGATGCATTATCCCGATCTTTCTCCACTGAAGACATGGATGAGCCTATTCAGCACATCATTGACCCGGCTCGCATTATCCTCTCTGCGACATTCACTGTCCCACCTGGTAAAGCTGTGGTGCCTAAGAGACTTCGTAACAAAGTATTGGCCTGGGGTCACGAGTCCCATTTAGCCGGGCATCCAGGATGAGCCCGGACCCAAACGCTTCTCCAACAACATTATTGGTGGCCTGAGATGCGTAAAGACATACGAGCATATGTTGATTCGTGCCCCATCTGTGCTCAGCATAAGATTCCAACAGGAAAAACTTGGGGACTTTTACAACCGCTGCCAATTCCCACGAAGCCTTGGACACACATCTCCACAGACTTCATTGTGGACCTTCCACCTTCTGAGGGCAACACAGTGATATGGGTAGTAGTGGATTGATTTTCCAAAATGACCCACTTCACCCCGCTACCCTCTCTCCCGTCAGCTCCCTGTTTGGCCCAACTGTTCATGCTACATATGTTCCGCCTCCACGGAATACCACAGCACATCGCATCGGATCGTGGACTGCAATTCACGGCCCGATTTTGGCTCAACCTCTGTAAAATGTTTCGCATTTCCCTGGATTTTACCACTGTGTTTCACCCCCAAGCCAACGGTCAGGCGGAGAAGATGAATCGGACCTTAAAACAATGTCTACGTTTATACGTCAACGTACGTCAGGATGACTGGGTGACACTCCTTCCCTGGGCTGAGTTCTTCCACAACTCACATGCCTGTACCGGTACCGGTGCTTCACTCTTTCAAATTATCTTTGGACGGCAACCCAGGCCACCCTTGCCTCTACTTCTGCCTGTTCCCTCACTGGCGGCCCAGCTCACTGCTGCTCAGTTGAAAAGGCTCTGGGTCCATACTCAACAGATGCTGCTCAAGGCGGCTTGTACCGCGAAGAAATTTGTCGATAAATATTGAAGACCCACTCCCCGGTTTCATCTGGGAGAAAAAGTGTGGCTTAGCACCAGGCACATCCAGCTGAGGGTTCCGTCTATGCGACTTGCTCCCCGCTACATTGGTCCCTTTCCGGTGCTCCAACAGCTGGGTCCTGTGACCTATCAACTTCGTCTGCCTGCCACATTGTGGATCCATAATTTTTTCCACGTGTCCCTTTTGAAACCCTTGGTCCTCACCTGGCCTACTCCAAAGATTCCTGAAGCTCCGCAGCCCAGGGCAGTGGAGGAAACCATTTACCAGGTTCGTGAGGTACTTGAAGTCTGGAAACGTGGCAGCAAATGGGAATATCTCCTAGCTTGGGAGGGATTTGGACCTGAGGAGAATTCCTGGGAGCCTGTGATGAAAATTTTAGATAAGGACCTTATCAAAAACTTTCACACTGATCACCCAGGAAAGCCCAAGCCTTCTAGGGGGAGGCCTAAAGGAGGGGGTACTGTTATGGCCGTCAGTTGCGGCGGTCCGTGACCAGGGTTGGGCACTCACCCATGCCATCGGGCCGCTCCGGAAGCGCCTGCAGGAGCAGACAGTGGCCTCCGACGCTCTCCTCGTGGCCATTGCTGCCGCTGAATCCTGGCTGTGTTGTCGGCCTGCCTTCCTGCTGACTCCTCCCCACCGGGCCTCCTAGAGACGCACGTGCGGCTGCTGCCTGGATTTAAAGGGGCCACAACAGGAAATGGTCATGGCCCCTCCCTGGGACTCCTTCCTGGTTTCCTGTATTTAAGACAAGGTCTGCTCCTCAGACCTTGCCTTGGTATCTTGGCTTCTGGTCTGGTGTTGTTTCTGAGCTCTGAGTTCCTGTTCCTGCCTTGTTCCTGTTCTCCACCGCCTGTTCTCCTCGGTCCTGTTCCTTTCCTCCCAGTCCCAGCTCCTGCTTCTCCTCTCATTGGACAGATTCTTCTGGCTTCGACCCCTGGACTGGCTTCTGACCATTCTTCTGGCTTCGACCCTTGGACCGGCTTCCAACCATCCTTCTGGCCTCAATCCCTGAACTGGCTTACGACCTGCTGGAGGCGCCAACTGTCTGGATTCCACAACCTGCAGGAGGCGCCTGAGTCCAGACCTTTCTCCTGTCCTCAGGTGTTCACCTAAGTCCAAGTGGTCTGGGTCCCTACGGGCTCCACCTGGGGGGATTGCAGGCTTCCAGTGGTGAAGTGCCTGTTGGCTCCTGTTTTATCTGACCTCGCCTTCCAACGGTAGGGACCTAAGAAGGTTCACTCTCTCGGGTAGCGCCAACTCTAACTCGGACAAAGGGTCCACCTTCTGATCTGTAACATAATAATCACTGTAAAGTTTTCTCTGGCTGCAAGCTTGATGCCATGAATGGTTTGTCTTTTTTTTTTAATGTACTTTCCAGTATAGAAAGGGTGTATGGAGATCAGTAACTTTACCCTGTCTCTGAAACTCTTTTTTTTTTTTAAACCAGAAATGCAAGAGGGTTGTTGGAAGGAATAAGGGCACAATGTAGTACCATCTGCACTCTGCTTTTCTAAATCCTACATCTGTCCCAGGCTGGCACTTTCATTACGTGAATTAAGAGGTCACCTAGAGCACCAGCCCTTGTGGGTAGGGCAGCAAAATCAGCAGTGTGAGCCCCTAGCTGCCTGTAGAGGTTGCAGAAAATAGGAGAGAGCCGCAGCGGGCTCATCTACCAGCAGCTGAAGAGAAAAGAGTGAAAAGGGGAGGGGAGGGGGGTGATGTGGCTGGGGATGAGGGGGAGAGGTAGTGGCACAAGGTTGTAAAGCACCTAACAACTTGGCCTGGTCCTGATCTGCCCCTCTGTGTTATATAGGATATTCAGCCAAATTTGTATTCCTTGTATGGTCAGACTAGAAAACAGGACAGGGCTTCCCAAACCTGCTCTGGGGACCCCACAGCCAGTCAGGTTAACATGATTTCTACAATGAATATGCATGAGATAAATTTGCATATACTGAGTCTCCAAGATGTGCAAATCAATCACATGCATATTCACTGTGGATATCCCGAAATCCCAATAGGCTATGGGGTCCCCAGGACAGGTCTGGGAAGCCTTGACATAGGGCAATTTCCTACAAAATAGAACTGTCCTGTAAGAAGGAGGACAGGTGGCTTCTCTAACTACAGACAGGACAATGCACCGGTAGTGGGCCAAACAGCCAGCAATGTTACCGGTCAGTTGTCTAATAGAGCCTGCTTTGAGACTTCCTGCTGTGATCCCTGGAGGTGAAAGAAGTTTGCTGTTCCTGGTAGCTTCAGGCCAGGAAGATCAAGCTTAGCCAGTTCTGGTTTTAACCCCATCGCATGCAGAGTCTGGTAGTTTCTGCCTTTTTTTTTTTTTTAAGAAAAAAAAGAAATAAAGTAGCGAAGCCCTATTACGGAAACTGGAAGTGCGAGTCCAAAAATGCAATGAGGTAAAATCAGGACTGGCCCAACCTCTTCTTTATGACACCGAGCTGCCAAGTTCACACTTTAGACTGGCTGTCGTGGGAAGCTCTGCCCAGTTCTCATGTTCTCGTAGCTCTGGCCCCAGGTGACAGACACCTCGCGGCCGCATCGGCACTGCTAATGCTACAGGAGGTTTCGTTTTACCCAGCCCTTCCTTCCCGAATCCCTCTGCACGATCCACACAGGCAGGCTGCGGTGTGCACGGGCGAGCAGGGTCTGGCATGCAATCGCCAGGGGATGGTGCATAATTCACAGGTGGAGTGCGCCTTAAACTGGAGTTCCCCCCATGCTGTGCTGAGCTTGGTTCTAGACAGATTTTATTTTGTTGGGAGTCCCCCCCACCCCACCTCCTAAGGGCTCAGCCTATTGCAGGGAAGATGTTACACTCCTTCCAGCATCCTTCCCCCATCCCTGTAAAGAAGGTGGTGTAGGACAGATGTTACACCTCTGGAGCTCCTTCCCCCCATCCGCCCCCCCCCCCCCCCCCGAAATGAAGCTATTGCAGGACAGATGTTACACCGCTGAAGCGCCATCCCCCGGAGTGAGGTTAGTGCAGAACAGATGTTACACCTCTGAGGCACCCTCCCCCCCCCCCCAGAATGAGGCTAGTGCAGGACAGATGTTACACCGCTGAGGCACCCTCCCCCCACCCCCCAGAATGAGGCTAGTGCAGGACAGATGTTACACCGCTGAAGCGCCATCCCCCGGAGTGAGGTTAGTGCAGAACAGATGTTACACCTCTGAGGCACCCTCCCCCCCACCCCCCAGAATGAGGCTAGTGCAGGACAGATGTTACACCCTGAAGCGCCCTCCCCCCAGCCTCTGCCAGTTTCACAATGACAGTCAGTGGGAATAGTGCCGGCCCCTTATTATTGTTCTCATATCCGGGGCAGGGTTTGACAATCTGAGCTGTAATTAACCCGGAAAACGAGAACCAGAGAGCGGGAGGGAGGAGAGCAAAGTGCCCGGCTCTGGAGTAGAGAACCCCTCTGTCTGCCAATGTCCCACATGGGGGGCATTCGGGGACGCTAGGACAACAGCCCCCAACCTTATACCCATCAGTCCAGGCTCAGTTGGGTAAGTGCAAACTAAGGGGATGAAAAGGTGTGACTGCATGTCAGTTTCTGAATTAATACTGCTTGATCAACTCCTCCTCCTCCCGCCCCCCCCCCCCCCATGCAGATGTGGAGGGACTATTAGTGTTGGGAGGGAAGGAAATGCAGCTCCTCGGGTCCAGGTCTAAGAATGTTTCTTTTTTTTTTTTTTTTCTTGCACTAAAAGGGGTAGGAGCTATGCTAGGGCTTGCAAAGTGCATGCACAGACAAGCCCAGCCGTGAGAAACAAGGGACAGCAATAGCGTAACATCAGGGGACAAGGTGCAGAGCACAGATTGGCTCCTAACGCTTGCCACGGACTAACTGCAGAAAGTATCTGCACACAATACAACTGTCTGGTGGATTTCCTCTTGCTCCTATGGTTTACAGCTCATTTGGAACTTGTCCTACTGGGCTACAGCACCATACATTCATTTGCAGCTTCCGATGGATCCTCTGCCCCTCCCCCCCACACCCCCTCCCCCTTTAATCCTGCTGCTGGCACCCCTATTTAGCCTAGAGTCAACAGCAGCAGTGTCATCTGAGAGGTACAGACCTCAGCCTCCTTTGGATCCTGGCACGAATGCACTCCTTGAGGCAATGGTAAGGTGCTGAGGGTTGGAACCCTCTCCCCAGGGAGGTGGCACTGGCTGCTGCCTCCACAGCACTCAGCCTCTGCCAGCCCAAGGAGAAGGAACGGTGAATAGAAGCAGGTCTTCTGCAAGGCGATGTGGCTGGGCCATTGGAGAGGGCCCAGCATCTCGTTTGGTCTGACCCTCTTTTCTGCTGCCAGGAGGCTAAATGCCGTGATCCAGTGAGGGGTGTTTGAAAATTAGGGAGCTAAAAGGGAAGATGTCATTGCAGTTCTGCCAGGTTAGAATTATTAAACTCATGTTCCTTGGCAGCACAAGAAAATAAACTGCTCTGAATATGGCTAGGAGGCAGCTTCCCGTTTCATTCCAGCTTCTGTGTTGAAAAGAATTGCAGCAGTCCCATGCAGTGCCAGTCCATGATACCAAAAGGCAGCTTTAGCATTGTCAAACTGGCTATTTTGCTGGTGGGATGTCAGTTGTGCTCTATTGACAAACATAGATCTAAGAAGTAAGGGTATAGTGCAAGGACAACTAGCTCTAGTCCTCAAGAGCCACAAACAGGTCTGGTTCTCAGGATATCCATAACAAACATGCATGAGATAGATCTGCACACACACACTGCCAAAATTGTATGTAAATATCTCATGCATATTCATGGTGGATATCCTGAAAACGTGGCCTATTTATGGCCCTTGACGACTAGTGTTGGCCACCCCTGGCATACTGGATACCCATACAATTATGCATCTATTCATGGCTGTATGGTGGTGAGTGCACACTGGATACATGTATGACAGTGTTCCCTCACTCCCTGTCCTATGCATCTGTTCATGGATGTATGGTGGTGAGGGCACACTGGATACATCTATTCATGGCTGTATGGTGATGAGTGCACACTGGATACATGTATGACAGTGTTCTCTCACTCCCTGTCCTATGCATCTGTTCATGGCTGTATGATGGTGAGGGCACACTGGATACATGTATGACAGTGTTCCCTCTCTCCCTGTCCTATGCATCTGTTCATGGCTGTATGATGGTGAGGGCACACTGGATACATCTATTCATGGCTGTATGGTGGTGAGTGCACACTGGATACATGTATGACAGTGTTCCCTCTCTCCCTGTCCTATGCATCTGTTCATGGCTGTATGATGGTGAGGGCACACTGGATACATCTATTCATGGCTGTATGGTGGTGAGTGCACACTGGATACATGTATGACAGTGTTCCCTCTCTCCCTGTCCTATGCATCTGTTCATGGCTGTATGATGGTGAGGGCACACTGGATACATCTATTCATGGCTGTATGGTGGTGAGTGCACACTGGATACATCTATTCATGGCTGTATGGTGATGAGTGCACACTGGATACATGTATGACTGTGTTCCCTCACTCCCTGTCCTATACATCTGTTCATGGCTGTATGATGGTGAGGGCACACTGGATACATCTATTCATGGCTGTATGGTGGTGAGTGCACACTGGATACACGTATGACAGTGTTCTCTCACTCCCCTGTCCTATGCATCTGTTCATGGCTGTATGATGGTGAGTGCACACTGGATACATGTATGACAGTGTTCTCTCACTCCCTGTCCTATGCATCTATTCATGGCTGTATGGTGGTGAGGGCACACTGGATACATCTATTCATGGCTGTATGGTGTGAGTGCACACTGGATACATGTATGAAAGTGTTCTCTCACTCCCTGTCCTATGCATCTGTTCATGGCTGTATGATGGTGAGTGCACACTGGATACATGTATGACAGTGTTCTCTCACTCCCTGTCCTATGCATCTGTTCATGGCTGTATGATGGTGAGGGCACACTGGATACATGTATGACAGTGTTCTCTCACTCCCTGTCCTATGCATCTGTTCATGGCTGTATGATGGTGAGGGCACACTGGATACATCTATTCATGGCTGTATAGTGGTGAATGCACACTGGATACATATATGACAGTGTTCCCTCACTCCCTGTCCTATGCATCTATTCATGGCTGTATGGTGGTGAGGGCACACTTGATACATCTATTCATGGCTGTATGGTGATGAGTGCACACTGGATACATGTATGACAGTGTTCTCTCACTCCCTGTCCTATGCATCTGTTCATGGCTGTATGATGGTGAGGGCACACTGGATACATGTATGACAGTGTTCCCTCACTCCCTGTCCTATGCATCTATTCATGGCTGTATGGTGGTGAAGACACACTGGATACATCTATTCATGGCTGTATGGTGGTGAGTGCACACTGGATACATGTATGAAAGTGTTCTCTCACTCCCTGTCCTATGCATCTGTTCATGGCTGTATGATGGTGAGTGCACACTGGATACATGTATGACAGTGTTCTCTCACTCCCTGTCCTATGCATCTGTTCATGGCTGTATGATGGTGAGGGCACACTGGATACATGTATGACAGTGTTCTCTCACTCCCTGTCCTATGCATCTGTTCATGGCTGTATGATGGTGAGGGCACACTGGATACATCTATTCATGGCTGTATAGTGGTGAATGCACACTGGATACATATATGACAGTGTTCCCTCACTCCCTGTCCTATGCATCTATTCATGGCTGTATGGTGGTGAGGGCACACTTGATACATCTATTCATGGCTGTATGGTGATGAGTGCACACTGGATACATGTATGACAGTGTTCTCTCACTCCCTGTCCTATGCATCTGTTCATGGCTGTATGATGGTGAGGGCACACTGGATACATGCATGACAGTGTTCCCTCACTCCCTGTCCTATGCATCTATTCATGGCTGTATGGTGGTGAAGACACACTGGATACATCTATTCATGGCTGTATGGTGGTGAGTGCACACTGGATACATGTATGATAGTGTTCCCTCTCTCCCTGTCCTTTGCATCTGTTAATGGCTGTATGATGGTGAGGGCACACTGGATACATCTATTCATGGCTATATGGTGGTGAGTGCACACTGGATACATGTATGACAGTGTTCCCTCACTCCCTGTCCTATGCATCTATTCATGGCTGTATGGTGGTGAGGGCACACTGGATACATCTATTCATGGCTGTATGGTGGTGAGTGCACACTGGATACATGTATGACAGTGTTCCCTCACTCCCTGTCCTATGCATCTATTCATGGCTGTATGGTGGTGAGGGCACACTGGATACATCTATTCATGGCTGTATGGTGGTGAGTGCACACTGGATACATGTATGACAGTGTTCCCTCACTCCCTGACTTTGCATCTGTTCATGGCTGTATGATGGTGAGGGCACACTGGATACATGTATGACAGTGTTCCCTCTCTCCCTGTCCTATGCATCTGTTCATGGCTGTATGATGGTGAGGGCCCACTGGATACATCTATTCATGGCTGTATGGTGATGAGTGCACACTGGATACATGTATGACAGTGTTCCCTCACTCCCTGTCCTATGCATCTATTCATGGCTGTATGGTGGTGAGGGCACACTGGATACATCTATTCATGGCTGTATGGTGGTGAGTGCACACTGGATACATGTATGACAGTGTTTCCTCTCTCCCTGTCCTATGCATCTGTTCATGGCTGTATGATGGTGAGGGCACACTGGATACATCTATTCATGGCTGTATGGTGGTGAGGGCACACTGGATACATGTATGACAGTGTTCCCTCACTCCCTGTCCTATACATCTGTTCATGGCTGTATGATGGTGAGGGCACACTGGATACATCTATTCATGGCTGTATGGTGGTGAGTGCACACTGGATACACGTATGACAGTGTCCCCTCACTGTAGTGCAGAGTTCAAACCACCCACATTAGGTCCTGCAGAAAACCAGTTCACTTTGCGGACTGTGATACGTTGTGCTGGACCAGTGCAAGAATTATCTGGATCTATGGCTGAATATGAGCTTTCAACACCCATGGGGGAAAGAAGGGGAGGTAGAATTTGGTCCACATCTGACAAAGGGGTCTCTGGTTAACTCTTCTGTTGGTGCAATTAGAGGTAGCAGCGTCTGTAAAGAATCCAAGAAAGCCATGTCGCTGCAGTGTCCGGTAATATGTTTCAGTGGTGAGCTCCCTGCTTCTCAGGTTTGAAAGAAAGCCTGCACGGCTCTGCCAATGGTGGGGACTTTTCTTTTGTGAGCAAGACCCAAGGTCCAAGGAAGGAAGGAATAATTTCTAAATTATATGTGCTGCTAAATAACACTAGTGGCACGAAAAGAGGGTCATCTGCGGGCTTGGGAACGGGAGTTAGCACAGACTATCAGAGGGGGGATTGGGATTTCTGCTTCATGATGGCCCGTCACAGCTCTGTATCAGCACAAGTACAGGAAAACAGCTGCAAACGTTTAGATAGATGGCACAAAACTCCAGTTAAGTTAAATAAGATGTCGTCTTCTAACAGCCAATATTGCTGGAGGAACTGTGGCAAGACAGGAGACTTCTTACACATGTGGTGGGGGTGCCCAGCTATTCCACATCTATGCACCCAAGAGGCAGGCTGCTTACAGAAATTGCTACACCTCCCTATAATGCTTACTCCTGAATTTTCCGATAGACAATGCACGCGATCATCCGTGCCACACTACCAGCAGCAAGGGGAGTCACAGCAAAAGACTGGAAGAATGATAGCGTACCCCCCTTTAAAGCTGTCATTTATAGACTGAAGTGGATCTGTTATATGGAAAAACTGACCGCCTCAAGGCATGATGAAATGCAGAAATGTCAAGATACTTGGCAGTGTTTCTGGCAATGGCTGAAATCGTAAACAGTAAACACCATACGTGTTTAAGAACGGGCAGGGGTTGTGAGCATGGGTTATGTAACACCAACCTTCTGCATAATTAGTTGTCCTGATAAGATTTATGTATTTTATACCGATACCATATGCTTCGTTTATAGATCTTTCCGTGCAGTGCTCAATTTGTTGGAAATCAGACCTCCATTGGGGGAATATCCAAGGGGAATTGGTAGTTAAGGGTGCAGCATTAATGTTTATTTGGTCCTGACAGAGAGGTTGTGTTATATAACATATTATATTATATTATATTATATTATATTAGCTTTACAAAACCCTAGGGGTATTGTCAGATCAGTATTGGTGGTTCATTACTCATGTGATTTTTCTTGTATTTTCCCTTTTTTGGTATGTATGTATGCTTTTGTGCTGCTTTATCATTGTGCATAAAAATACCAATTACAAAAAACAAACAAACACCCATTTCTAGCAGAGTACCACTGCTGAATTTGCTGCGGAAATCTGGCACATGGTGTTGGCTAGTGAAGTGAAACGACAGTTTGAGAGCTGTGGGAGCTCTCTGTGCAGAGATGCTCCGTCAGCTGGCCCTCCTCAGTTACAACCTCAGCCCACATTTCCCAAGACATCAGTGAGAAGCGTTTCCTGTCTTCATCTTCAAGCTGTGGCAGGACTTCTGATCATGCAGGTGGACGTTACCAGGTGGCTCCGTGTCCCCACGCGCCAGGCTGTTCCAGGTCTGGTTTTACCTCAGCGCATGCATGGAGTTGTGATTTTGATTTTAGGGAAAATCAGAACTGCAACTCCATGCATGCAAAGGGGTAAAACCAGACCTGAAACAGCCTGTTTGAGTAGACCTGGGTGAGTTAGCAACACTACTACCTACATGCAAACATGAAATCCTCCAAGACAGATGCTGAGTCAGCTCAGAGGCTCCTTTCGCTGTTGGTTATCTAGCAGATCTCACTAAAGCAGGGGTCTTGCAGGAATACAAACCGGTCTAGTTTTCAGAATTTCCCCAAAGAATAAGCATGAGGTAATTTATGCATCCCGCCTCCGTCATATGCATCTTCATTCTGATAACTGAACTGGCTTGGGACACTCAAGGATGAGAGTGCAAATCCTGCTCTAACATTATCCATCTTCATTTCTGGCACTCTGAGCAGATTCAGGCCTAGCATCAAATGCAGGTCGACTCCAACCGGCTGATCCAGTCCTGAGTTTGCCCCATTGCATGTAAAGATTTGTAGTTCCTGCCTTTTTCTAAGAATAATTAGAACTAAATGTCCAGAGTGCAATGGGGCAAGGCCAGGGCTGGCTCAGAGCGTTGCAGGATGCTCCTGAAGGGGCATACCAAAGGGGCTCCTTTGGGAGTGAACTGGGAGGACTGGAAGATAGCACTTCTGTCCAGTTGGTTGTTTTAGCTGGGCTGGTGATCTTTTGCTTTTTAGGTTAGCAGTGAGGGTGGTTGTTTCTGGGCTTTGCTGTAAGGTAAGACCCTGACATTAAGGCTAATAGCAATGGGGCCGATGCAATGAATTTTGCGGAAAGCGGGCGCTGACTTTTCAGCATCCACTTTCTTAGCCCGCAGGGGATGCCATGCAATATGCAAATTAGGGGGTCACGCTAGCAAGGGGGGTGCCATGCAATATGCAAATTAGGGGGTCACGCTAGCAAGGGGGGGTGCCATGCAATATGCAAATTAGGGGGTCACGCCTACAAGGGGGTGCCATGCAATATGCAAATTAGGTGCCCGCAAGGGGGTGCCATGCAATATGCAAATTAGGGGGTCGCGCTAGCAAGGAGGCGCTAGGGTCACTTGCACGACCTTAGCACCTCCTTGCTAACGCGACCATGCAGCGGCTGCCAGTCATGAAGACCGACGCTGGTAAACTCAGCATCGGTGTTCATAACTCTGCGGTCTGCCGAGGTTTTTGGTTTTTTTTTATTGAAGAAGTACCAAAAACCAGTTTTTTCTGCTTTTCTGTACTTTTTCTATGTGTGCTCTGCTATTAACGCTTGCTCCAGGCAGGTGTTAGCTGAGCGATAAATGTGCGTCTGAGATGCACATTTTTTTTTTTTTAATGCGGAGTGAATGAGTAATAGCCTCATTCACATACATTTGCATGTGATGAGCACGACCTTATTCACTCCGCGTTGGACGCGCGTTAAATAGGCGCTAATCCTCCTATTGCATTAGGGGGTGGATTAGCATCTATTTAACCCGCGTCCGACAGCAGGTTAAACAGTGCACTCGTGTGAGCGCCCTGTATTGCATCGGCCCCTATATTACTAATGTGGCTGTCAGAGCAACACAGGATGCTGCTGAGAGCACTGTTAGACTCTGTATCTGCTCCCAGCTCATCCTTGGAATTTTGGCAGGGGGGGGGGTGGGTGGGTTGGAAGGGTGGCACTGGGTTTGCCAATGTGGTGGACAGGAGGGTGCAGTGGTAGGCAGGAGAGGGCCTGGAGCCAGTCTTTTACGCAAAATATTTTGGTGGGGGTGCCTCAGGCTGGCAAGGCCCGCATACTTTGTAAATTATTTTGGTGTAGGAGAGAGGTCTATGCCCCCACATTTTAAAAACTATTTTGGGGGTGGAGCGGGCTGGAGGATTGGGGTTGTTGGCCTCCAGAGATGTTTTCTTGTTTTAGTTTACTGGCATATAGCCAGTTTAAAGTTATCTGGATAAACTTTTTTGGATAACTTTGTCGTGTATCTTCAATGAGATGCAGTGACGGGTTTAGGATTTTGACGCCCCTAGGCACTGTTGGTGATGTCACCCCTTGCCCCATCCGAAGGGACAATAGAGCAGAAGGAATAAGGCACAGCTCTATCTGCTTTAGACTTACTCCTCTCTCCTCATGTCCCTAAATGAGAGGTGGGGGGATGGGATTAGAGGGCAGAGGGGTTTTTCTTTGCTTTCTGCTGCCTGCTGTGGCCTCCCCCTTCTCTTCCTGTCCCTGTAGAGACCGGGAGTGGATGGGATGGAATAGGGAGTAGATTAGTTTGTCTTTGTCTCTTCCAGCCTCACCCCTCCCCTCCAGCTCCCTGCGCTGGGGACACTGCAGATGGAAGCAGAAGGCTGGGAGACAGCAAAGCTCTTATGTGGGGCTGCTGCCCCCCGATTTTTGCTACCCTAGGTACAGGCCTATTGGGAAATCCAGGCCTGGTGGGATGGCTAAAATTATCCAGGGAATTTTAGCCAAATATGTTCAGCGGGAAACATATCCCACTAAATATCTGTGATGAATTATCCGGCTACATTAATCAGATAACTTGTCCAGTCCCCGGCTTACTGTACTACGGTATATGTATTGTTTATATGGGGAAGGCGTGTTACCTTTTACAAAGGTTTCTGCCTGTTGCTTCTCTAGTGAGAGTGGAGGTTGGGATCAAAAGTGTTTAGGGATTTTATTTATGATTTGTTTGCATGTGTTTTCTTGCACCTTTATATATTTTTATTATATATAGTGATTCGCTTATGCGTCTTGTTTCTAAACTGTAAATCGCTTTGGCTTCCCTTTTTTTTATGAAGGAAGTTATAAAGGCCTAAACAGAAATAGAGCTGACATGGGATTCTGGGATTGTGACCAAGCAAAATGGTACTTTGAGGCAAGGGAGGGGAAAGAAATGTGAGGCTGTTTTCTGTTCTTCGAGATAAAGGCTCTAGTGGGATTAACGGTGCTTCTTAAAGCTTGGTGCTGAGTCAGGAGGCGAGGAGAGAGTGCAGCGGATGTTATTAGTTGTAATCACTGGCTTACAATGCTGGGACGTTTTCCACAAAGCATTACTAAGACCCCTGTCACAAACGGGTCAGGTGGTATCTCCAAGTGGACAGCTCAGCTGTTCGTTGAGAGCTGGGAGCTCATTTCATTACCTACTAAAAACGTATCCACTCTGGACCTGTCCAGGATGGAACTGATCATCTAGGGCTGATGTAATGAGCTGCAAACAGCTTTGCAAACACAGTTTTGCATGTTAGAACAGCAAATAGTGCAAGTAATTATATTTGTAAAATTTTGCCTGTGCTATTTGCTGTTTTAGCAGGCGTAATTTCATGTTTGTGAAGCAGTTCGCAAAAAAAAATAAAAAAAAAATATATATATGCTAAATTGTTAATGAATTGGAAAATCATGCAAATCAGCTCATTAATGATGCAGAATTAGCTAAATTATGCATGTAAAAATTTCCAAAGGCAACATTTTTTCAAAACTTTGCTACAGTTTAGGAAACTGTAAAGAGTTTTTTGTGATTTTGCATGGACTTCAGAGCTGGCTCTTCCATTAGGCACACCAGGCAATCACCTAGAATGCAGCAATTTTGGAGATGCTAGTAGGAGCTTCTGTGGATGGGTATATCGAGCTCTATTGGATAATTCTGTTGGCCAATGCGTGAATTTCAGGCAATAGAAAAGTAGCTGCAAGGAACAGGAGGAGAGGAGGAGAGCCTAGAGCACACAAAGTACAGAGCAGATCAAGGAACAGCCATTCTGCTCCTAATCCAGCCCCTCCCCTCCTGTTGTTTTTCCCCTCCCTTCCTGTCATGCAGAGAACTGGATGGAGGATGTGGGCTAGAGTGGACAGAAGAAAGCAAAGAAGAGCCACTCTGCTCCCTAATCCAATCCTTCCCCTCCTGTTATTTCTCCCTTGAGGGCAGACACTGGACAAAAAGGCATCCCGGGCAAAGGTTGCTTTTGGTGCCAGATTGACACAAAAGGAAAGCATGGTGACCCTCCCGACCTCCAGCTTGGCATCTAAACAATTGTCCTGGCCCTTTGCTTGCCCATCCTTTGCAACAGCTCTGCATACAGCAGAATGGTAGAAGCAGCAAACAAGCCAAGGGGCATCTTCCTCTCCATGTTCAGGGCGAATAAATTTCCACCGTATTGGAGAAAGGGGTTCTATACATAAAATGGTGAATTTCTGTAATATTTGGCCATGGAGACGATCAAGGCTAGAGCACTGAATAAATTCAGAGGAAATTTGGACAAGTTTTTAAAGCAAAATGAGATAGATGAGTAGGATGTATTCAGACTCTAGGGGAAATGTATTGATCCAGGCCTTCAGCTGCCAGACCTGGGGAGCGGACAGATATGAGACAAAAAGAAAATGATACTCCTGTTCCTGAGAGCAATAAAAGGACACATCCATTTGCGGAAAGCAAATACTTTGGGCTCTGAATCTGTGTTTTGGGGGGGGGGGGGGGGGGAGGGGAGAGGAGAAGAGCAGTGGCAGACTGGCAAGGAAGACTTGTCTGTCTGACAATAGCTGGGGAATGTAACTGGTTAGAAAAGCAGCAGAGGGACTAGCACCAAATCACCATTAGAAAGCAAAACCGGGGGGGGAACTGTCCCTCAGCATCGCCCCAGTATGAATAGAGCATGGACAGCTGAAGGGTAGATCTTTATCAGAGCCCCACTCAACTGTCATACTCATACAGGTAAAGAATGAAAATTGCATAGACAACTGAAGAGAGGATCTTCATTAGAGCCGCATGTAAGCGTCACACTGTTACATGTAAAGTGTGAATATAGATCTCCATCACAGTCCTATGCAGGTGTCACACTGATACACATAAAGCACGAATACAGTATGGCCTGATGGAGATCCAAACTTCATCACAGCCTCATGTGGGGGTCACACTGATACATGTAGAGTATAAATACAGCACAGACATCCATGCAGTTATCCCACAGATAATATGTGAAAGATAAATAAGAATGGGCAACTGGAAAGTGGATCTTCATCAGAGCCCCAAGCAGGCACCTCATTTATACAACATGAATACAGCATGGACAGCTGAAGAGTGGATCTTATTAGACTCGCGCATATGTCATGCTGGCATATGTAAAATATGAATACAGCACGGATAGCTGCAGAGCAGATTTTCAACACAGCCCCATGCAGTCATCACATTGATACATATAAAGCAGCAATATATGCACAGACAGCTGAATGTTGGATCTCCGTCAGAACCCTGGGCAGGAGTCACAATGCTACTTGTAGAGCATGAATACAGCATGGACAGATGAAAAGTAGATTCAGGTGTGACAAGGTAAACATAGGGACTGTTGCGGCCTGTTACCACCTTAAAACAAGTGCAATAGTTAGGTTAAACCATTTAATTGTTCTAAAAATCTTACTTTAAGTTGGAATGTAATTGGTTTTCAGCATCCCTACTTGGTGGCCGAGCTGGAAAGGGCTGCATTGATACAGCTAGTGGTGTGGCTTCAGGGCCCCAAACCCAGCAGGCCCCATGGTTATTATGTACTCGTGTTTTTTGAAACCCTGAATTTGGGGGCTCTTTGCTGGTGTGGGATTGCTTTCTTTACCTCATTTTCTTATTATAATTCTGCTGAAAGACGCAGCAGAAAGTTGCAGTGTTCCCCAATGCTGTATTTAAAACTGATTTAAATAGGACTGATCCCAGAGGTGCGTCAGGGCTGCTGTGGTGAGCAAGTGTTACTGTTGACAGAAATCGTGTCTGATTTACTGATCCCAGGGGGGATGTATGTGCCTTTTTGTTTTAAGTGGTGGCCCTGGGTATTCTCTGTTACCAGCTGAATGCACCATCTGAAGCAAACTGCATCAGGTGGTCTCCACTCTCACGGCTGCTTACGAGATCTGGTAATCTGCCAAATAAAAGTGAAAAATATTTTTCTTTTTTTTCTTTCTGGGCCGCTGTTAGGTTTGGGTTCCTCCTTTTTCATGCAATGCCAGCAGCATTTCTAGGTTATAGGTTGTAACAGCTCATAGTTCTGGTCAATGGTAATTTTCTAAATATAAAAAGGTACTAGGTACATTCCACTTTTTTCCAATGGGAAAAAAAAAAGGTTCTGGGCTGATATCTGGCATGACCTGGCAGAAAATCACCACTGGTGCTGGCTGCCTTATGTACAGTATGTTGCTGCTAGTTCAGTTCCTCCGTAATAAGAGAAATGAACCCATATATGACGCTAGACTCTTTTCCTTACAGGCCTTGAATGAATCCCATCTAACGCACGCGTTGCAGTCTCTTTCAAACGACCAATTACAGCTATTTGCACACTGGAGAAGCTGTGATCAGCAGGGGTGCTGAGCTACGATCAGGGCTGATGCTAGGGTATTAGGGGCTTTTAGGCAGTCACCCTTCCCTCTATTCCACTTCTTACCTTCTGGCAGCAGTTCCTGCATTCTTCAACCGCAAGTGGGATGGCTCTTCCTGCTCCTTTTAGTCACCAGCAGGATGGTAGCTAAAAAAGGTATGGCAGCCTAGGCTAGTGCCGAGTTCTCCTAGTGGAAGTGCCAGCCCTGGTGGTGATCACTTTAAAAGCTGGGGTTACTGGGGCACTGAACGATGATCACTGGGGGTCACTAGGAGGTCCATATTCAGCTATGCAGCTCAGCTGGTTAAGCAGATAAACTTATCTGGCTAACTTAGCCCATGTATTCAGCAGTGCAGCTGCGGCACTAAATATACCCAGTTCTCTTAAAGTTAGGACAGGCCTATGGCCCAACCATAGTTAGCCGGATAAATTATCTGGCCAACTCAACTCCTCCAGTTAAGTCTCCAGAGCGCCCCTAACTTATCTGACTAAATGTAGCCAGATCACTTATTAATCAGCAAGAATTTAGCCGCTAACTACTTACTAGTAGTACATAGTACTTAACACTTCCTTAGCACTACTTGATGTGCGCAGTGCTGTACACAAAAACACAAAACATATAAGACACAGTGCCTACTCTGTGCATCAAATCTTCATCTAACCGCATAACTTGTCAGTTATGCGGCTAAATGCTTTTGAATATGGACCTCTAGGTAGTCTGAGCAGTGATAACCCATAGGTTGGTGTTACCAGAGCAACTAAGAGTGATCACTTAACAAGCTGGGGATCACCAGGGGAGCTGTTCAGAAAGCCAGGACTGACCTAAAGTCTCCCTGCTGGCATGAGGTGACTGAGCAGCCCTGGATTCCTGCCTCGGCTGCACAGTGACTGTCCTTTGGTTGGCTGGGGGTCAGATGCCGGAAGACCCCCCTCAGAGCTGTGAGGTGCTTCTCAGTAACTTTATTTCACTGAAAGGTCACTTCCACAGGGAGGTAGTCAAAAAGGTTCCCGGCAGAACTTAATGATGATCTCTCACTATAGTTCTCTGCTGTTTCTGAATGTATAGCTGAGAACATTCTCTCTCTGGCCTCAACCTTTCTTACTTCTCTCATAAAATTGGAAATGTGAGTGTACGTGAGTCATCTTATGACAGTGACACCCCCTCCTCTAGCAAGAAAATACCCCTTTCAGTCAGCACCAGTGCTGAGGGTGGCAGCAGTGACAGATTATGGGGAGAACATAAGAACAGCCAAGTTGAGTTTCACCAGTGGTCCATCTATTTATTTATTTATTTATTTATTTAACACTTTTTTTATACCAACCTTCATAGTAATAACCATATCGGATCGGTTTACATAGAACAAGGGTATAACTGAAGCAATAAATAAAAGTAATTAACAAGAGAGGTGAATAAGGCAAAGTTACATTTAACAAGGAGTAAAATCTAGCTCAACATCCAGTCTTCTACAATTGCCCCAGAGTTATTAGTTAGTTACACCCAGCAGACACAAACCAGAATTCATCTAAGAGCTCCTGTAGATACAGTACATAATTGCGTAGCAACCCAGCCTCAATCCAGTCTCTCATTTGTCCTTGTCTTACAGGAATGTATCCAGAACCTTCTTGAATCCCTCTATGCTGCTTGCTGTAACTACATCATGTGGCAGCAGATTCCATAATTTAACTACCCGCTGACTAAAGAAGTATTTTCTTATATTTGTCTTGAAACTGCTAACATACAGTTTCATTGAATGCCTCCTGGTCCTAGTATTTTTGAACAGGGTAAATAAATGCTTGCTTGTGGTTTGTTCTTTTCCACTCATGATCTTGTAGACTTCTATCACGGTTTCACCCCCCCCTCCCCCCCCCCTGCAGTCTTCTCTTTTCCAAGCCAAAAAGTCCTAACTTTTTCAGCCTTTCCTCTCATGAGAGAGGACCTAATCCTCACATCATTCTGGTTGCCCTTCTCTGTAGCTTCTTGAGCTCTGCTACATCCTTTTTGAGGTGGGGCGACCAAAACTGCACACTGTACTCCAGGTGTGGTCATACCAAAACTCCATGCAGAGGCATGAGATCCTCAAATTTGTCATCAAGACCTTTCCAAATTATCCCTAACATATGCTTGGCTTTTTTGGCCACTGCTTCAGACGGTTGCAATGGTTTCAGCATGTGGTCCACAGTAATTCTCAGAGTGGACTCCAGCACTGTGTACTGGTAGTCTGGATTTTTTCTTCCATCAGGAATCACCTTGCACTTGTCTATATATTGTTCAAAAATACAATCCTAGAGGCACAGTCCATATGTATTCCCCGCATTAAGAAAGGTGGAAGGAAGGCAAAACGATTACCGTCATGGTTAAAAGGTGAGGTGAAAGAGGCTATTGTAGCCAAAAAATCATCCTTCAAAAATTGGAAGAAGGATCCATCTGAAGAAAACAGGATAAAACATAAGCATTGTCAAGTTAAGTGTAAAACATTGATAAAACAGGCGAAGAGAGAATTTGAAATGAAGTTGGCCATAGAGGCAAAAACTCATAATAAAAACTTTTTTAAATATATCCAAAGCAAGAAACCTGTGAGGGAGTCGGTTGGACCATTAGATGACCGAGGGGTTAAAGGGGCTCTTAGGGAAGATACAGCCATTGCAGAAAGACTAAATTAATTCTTTGCTTCCGGGGTTTACTAACGAGGATGTTGGGGAGATACCAGTTCCGGAGATGGTTTTCAGGGGTGATGAGTCAGACGAACTGAACGAAATTACTGTCAACCTGGAAGATGTAGTAGGCCAGATTGACAACTAAAGAGTAGCAAGTCACCTGGACCGGATGGTATGCATCCTAGGGTACTAAAGGAACTCAAAAATGAAATTTCTGACCTATTAGTTAAAATTTGTAACCTATCATTAAAATCATCCATTGTACCTGAAGACTGGAGGGTGGCCAATGTAACCCCAATATTTGAAAAAGGCTACAGGGGCGATCCGGGTAACTATAGACCAGTGAGCCTAACTTCAGTACCGGGAAAAATAGTGGAAACTATCCTCAAGATCAAAATTGTAGAGCATATAGAAAGACATGATTTAATGGAACACAGTCAACACGGATTTACCCAAGGGAAGTCTTGCCTAACAAACCTGCTTCATTTTTTTGAAGGGGTTAATAAACATGTGGATAAAGGTGAACCGGTAGATGTAGTGTATTTGGATTTTCAGAAGGCGTTTGACAAAGTCCCTCATGAGAGGCTTCTACGAAAACTAAAAAGTCATGGGATAGGAGGCGATGTCCTTTCGTGGATTACAAACTGGTTAAAAGACAGGAAACAGAGAGAAGGATTAAATGGTCAATTTTCTCAGTGGAAAAGGTTAAACAGTGGAGTGCCTCAGGGATCTGTACTTGGACTGGTGCTTTTCAATATATATATATAAATGATCTGGAAAGGAATGCGACGAGTGACGTTATCAAATTTGCGGATGATACAAAATTATTCAGAGTAGTTAAATCACAAGCAGACTGTGATACATTACAGGAGGACCTTGCAAGACTGGAAGATTGGGCATCCAAATGGCAGATGAAATTTAATGTGGACAAGTGCAAGGTGTTGCATATAGGGAAAAATAACCCTTGCTGTAGTTACACGATGTTAGGTTCCATATTAGGAGCTACCACCCAAGAAAGAGATCTAGGCGTCATAGTAGATAATACATTGAAATCGTCGGCTCAGTGTGCTGCAGCAGTCAAAAAAGCAAATAGAATGTTAGGAATTATTAGGAAGGGAATGGTTAATAAAACGGAAAATGTCATAATGCCTCTGTATCGCTCCATCGTGAGACCGCACCTTGAATACTGTGTACAGTTCTGGTCGCCGTATCTCAAAAAAGATATAGTTGCAATGGAGAAGGTACAGAGAAGGGCAACCAAAATGATAAAGGGGATGGAACAGCTCCCCTATGAGGAAAGGCTGAAGAGGTTGGGGCTTTTCAGTTTGGAGAAGAGACGGCTGAGGGGGGATATGATAGAGGTCTTGAAGATCATGAGAGGTCTTGAACGAGTAGATGTGACTCGGTTATTTACACTTTCGAATAATAGAAGGACTAGGGGGCATTCCTTGAAGTTAGCAAGTAGCACATTTAAGACTAATCGGAGAAAATTCTTTTTCACTCAACACACAATAAAGCTCTGGAATTTGTTGCCAGAGGATGTGGTTAGTGCAGTTAGTGTAGCTGGGTTCAAAAAAGGTTTGGATAAGTTCTTGGAAGAGAAGTCCATTAACTGCTTTTGATTGCATCAGTAGCATGGGATCTTCTTGGTGTTTGGGTAATTGCCAGGTTCTTGTGGCCTGGTTTGGCCTCTGTTGGAAACAGGATGCTGGGCTTGATGGACCCTTGGTCTGACCCAGCATGGCAATTTCTTATGTTCTTATGTTCTTAGTTTGCCACTTGGATGTCCAAACCCAATCATTCTTGATCCCCCTGCAGCCCTCAAGGGCTGCAAATAGGTCAGGTTTTCAGGATATCCCTGAGATTTGCATGCACATTGTCTCCACCATATGCTAATCTATCTCATGTATTTTCATTAGGGGTATCCTGAAAATCTGACCAGTTTGTGGCCCTTGATAACTGGAAGTGAATACCATTACTATATAGCTTGGTACTGTCTGTGAATTTTGCAATTTCACTCGTCACTCCATGCTCCATGTACAAACAATTGAATTGTAGCGGGACTAGTACTGGCCCTTGGGGCAGTCTGCTATGTACCCCTCTCCAGTCTGAGATCTGGCCATTCAATTCTACTTGTTGTCTCCTTTCCTTTATCTAATTATTGGTCCATAAATGTACATTGCCCCCATCCCATAGCCTCTCAGTTTCCTGAGTAATATCTCGTGCAATACTTAGTCAAATGCCTTTTTAAAGTCCAAATACACTGTATTGACTGATTTACCAGCATCCATGTTTCTAGTTATAGCTAATAAGAATTATAACATTTTTGAGTCATGACTTGCCTTCTCGAAATTCATGCTGGCTATTCCTAATTATACCAGTTCTTTCTGTGTGTTTTGTAATTTTGTTCGTAATAATTGTCTCCCCCATCCTACCCAGTATTGGTGTCAGGTTTATAGATCTATACTTTTGCAGTTCTCCTCAGAGTCCTTCTTTAAAACTGGGGTCAACCGGCCTCTTTCCAGTCCTCTTGTAGGTTGTTATTGACAAATTGCAGATCTGCGTAAGAGTGTCTGCAATTTCCAGTTTTCGTTCTTTTAGAACTCTAGGTTGGATGGGGCAGTCATCCAGGATCCAAGCGTAGAGGGGACATCTATAGGGTCAGATTAAGGGTAATAGGAATAGGGGGCAGCCCATGATTGAGGTACCACTTAGAGTCCAAGGCACCCTTAATCTGTCTCTGCATTGCAGTGTGTTTGAAGATCTTTCACATTTAAAACTCACAGTGGTGTATGGACCAGGCAGTGAAAGCAGACATTGAGTTGTTCAAGCATAAGACCCTTGGCACTTCCAGAGCTGGATTAACTTTAGAACAGAGCTGATGGGGGTGGCCATTTTGACCAGCAGCAATAGCAGAGTTGTGATCTCAACGTGCCCCGCATCACTATGGAAACTAGGGAGCCAAGCTGATCTCTGACTGACTTCCCTGTGGCTATTACCAGCAAATTACTCCTAACACAATGAAATAGAAGCAATACAGATGACTGTGTCTAACTGGTTTCCTATATGTTACTGCCACAGATTATAATAAGGAAGATTTTTTTTTTTTTTTTAAATGAAACACACAAGTTCGCTATAAGAAAATTCCGCTATATGTATCTTAAGGGTATTTATTTTCCTACAGTATATTCACAGTAGCATATTTACGAAGATGTATATGATTTTTCAGGGTAATGCTAGAAGGAAGCAGGAATGCCTTATATGGATCGACAGAATCGGATCTGCGGGTTCCTAGACATTGAGGAAGATGAAAACAGTGGCAAATTCCTGCGGCGCTACTTCATCCTGGACACAGAGGCTGGCTGTCTGCTGTGGTACATGGATAACCCCCAGGTGAGGTGCCAGACCATCAGGGTAGTGAGAATCTTCTCTATTGGCACTCGGAATTTTTCTGGGAGATTTGGGGTGAAAAGTATCACAGCAGAACTTTGGGTGTTCCTAGATCGCTGCTCGTTTCTAGAAGTTTTCTCTAGGTGATTTCCATATACTGGAAGAAAATATTCAAAGGCTTTTAGCCAGGCAGCTTGTGACTTATCCTGCTAGATGACCTTTGAATAAGGCACTTATCTGGCTAAGTTTAACCCGGATACATTTTATTTATTTATTTAATTTATTTAGATTTTCATATTCTGCTTTTCACACTTTTTTTCCAGCACTTCAAAGTGAATTACATTCAGGTACTGTAGGTATTTCCCTATCCCCAGAGGGCTCACAATCTAAGTTTGTACCTGAGGCAACGGAGGGTAAAGTGACTTGCCCAAGGTCACAAGGAGCGACAGTGGGACTTGATAAATGATTATCTGACTAAAGTTTAGCTGGATAAGTCATTATCCTGCTAGCATTTAACCAGATAAAAAAGAGGCGCTCCAGAGAAGAGGGTAGTTATCTGGCTAAGTTAGCTGGATAACTTTAGGACTGCCTCAGAGGAGGCCTAAGGTTATCCGGCTGTCTGGGTGAGGCTTAACTGGCTATATTCAAATAAATATAGCCGAGTAATAGCTATAAATGTTATTAACCAGGGAGACGTGGGGACTCATGCTTATCCCTAGACATAGGTAGCATGGAATCTATCTTCTGTTTGGGATCCTGGATTGGCCACTTTTGCAAGCAGGATACTGAGTTTGATGGACCCTTAGACTGATCCAGTATGGCAGTTCTTATGGAGTAGATATTTGCTTATCTGGCTAAGTTACAAAGATATTCAGCTGCATGGCTATGCTGCTGTATATCCGTATACAAACGGGGCTTAGTTGGATAAGGGTTATCCGGCAAAGTCTAGATGAGCTCAATAGCAGGTCTAGACTTAGCTGGTTAACTTATTTGGCTAAGTCTCAAAATCGCTACGTAGCTGGATAAGTTATCCAGCTAAGTAGTGCTGCCTCAATTTTCCCACTGCCCGCTCCCAAGTTAGCCAGCTAGCCAGATCAGTGACTTCTCCAGCTATCTAGTGGCCACTGAACATAACCGGATCTTCTGTGGCCGCTAGATAGCCGGATAAGTCCTACTGTTCTAGCTATCTGGTATTTGAATATTGGGCTCTGTGTTTTTATATTATAAACACAAAAATAAAATGTGTGGCACAGGCCTGGAAGCCCAATTCCCTGAAACCCACCAAATATATGAAGAAAGGGTCATGCCAGGCCAAGTAAAACGAACAATTGAAAATCTCAGGGTCTGATCCCCCCCTGCCCTTCCCCTTCCCGGGTTGGTAAAAATTAGATTTGAAAGCCCCCTCCTCTCACTCTCACCCCTCACCCCTCTACCCCAATCCCAATGCTCCCATCCACCCACTACCTTGGGAAAGCTCTCCCAAACACCAGGATTGTTATGGCTGTTCCCCAGGGCTTACAGCATCGCTGCCAGCGTAGTATTCTGACAGCAAGGAGGGGGGGAGAGAGGGGAGGGGCAGGGAGGGAGAGGAGGGCACTTTCAAATCTAATTTTCACCCACTGGAGAGGGGGCAGTGGGGGTGGGGGAGGAGGCCGGTGACAGGGGCCCTGAGGTTTTCAAGTGTTAGATTTTACTTGGAAGGGTTTAGGGTTCGGTCTGGCAGGGCCCTTCTTCATATATTGGGTGGTAGATTTTGGGGAATCGGGCTGCCACGCCCACACTTACACTTCCTAAATAACTTTAAACCTAACTGGCAATATTCAAAGCTAGCCAGTTACGTTTAAAGGTATCTGCTTAAAGGCAGCCAAATAACTTTATTCGGGGATGTTCCACAGGATAATATCCAGGATAACTTATCCAACTAAATTTGGCTAGAAAGTAAGCCTTTTTAGGGTGTTTTGAATATTGCCCTATTGTATCTTCCTGCAACCTTACAATTTCATCTGCAAAACCAGGCACCACAGCAAGCGTCACTGGGCACATCATGATTGTATTTAAGAATGAATTTGTTGACTGAGAAAATCAGATTATGCCAAAGTCCTTGTTTTCAACTGGGTCCTGGAAGCATGGTGAGATAAAGGGGTCATGTGTACAAAGCATTTCCCCCATTGATAAAAACTGAGAAGAACCTTTTAGTACACCTGGCCCAAAGTGATGTGCCAGAGCATGCAGCACAGTACAGATGTTAAGTAGTAGTAGAGTCAGTGGCAGAGCGGCGTCTTTAATGCCCACCCCAGGACTTCTTCTGAAGCACAGTCCAACACTCTAACTGCACCACTTATCTGCTTCCTTATTATATTTTGATTCTTGTGTTTTTTTGTGCATTTTGGAATACAAGTGTGCACCTCTTATTATGGCCATAGGCCCTGTTTCTTCTAAAATCTACTTCCCTGAGTCCCTTCTTCCTGCTTTATGTATATCAGTGTGAATCTTGTTTGAGGACTGACTCTGCCCTGCCTTTTGATTCAGTTTAATAACAGTGGAAGTGGTTAAACAGGAGAAGCTTTCAAGAAGCTCCAGCAAATATTGCTGTCGGTTCATATTTTGATACTTCTCTTTCCCCTAAACTGGCAGACATAAATGAACCATAGCAATTGATTTTTGACCCATCAGCACAAAAGCTGACTGTGAAAAGTGCTTAATGTCCAGAAGGATAAATTTAGCCTCAAGGTATCTGTATGTCTTTTTCTTACTGGGATGGAGAGGATTATGCGGTAGAAATCTGATCTGATCACATCTGTTTTCACTATGCGTGGGTTTCTCTTCTAAACTTTCACCCACCCTCCCTCTTCCAACCCTAGATGAAGGCAGAGAAAGCAGCTCTGTGCAGAATTTAGGACAGATTGAAACTCATATCTGTCTCAGTGGCTCCCAACCCTGTCCTGGGAACCCCCTAGCCAGTCGGGTTTTCAGGATATCCACAATCAATATGCATTAGACAAAATTTGCATGCACTGCTTCCGTAACATGCAAATTTTCTCTCATGCATATTCATTGTGGATATCCTGAAAACCTGACTGGCTGGGGGATCCTCAGGACAGGGTTGGGAGCCACTGCTCTATCTCATGGGTAAGCAACTCCAGTCCTGGAGTGCCACAAACAGGTCAGGTTTTCAGGATATCCACAATGAATATGCAGGAGGTAGATTTGCATGCACTGCCTCTATTGTTTACAAATAAATCTCATACATATTCATTATGGATGTCCTGAAAACCAGTTCTGCTTGTGGCACTCTAGGACTGGAGTTGCCTACCACTGTTTTATTCCAATTTGCCACCTCGGGTGCTCAGGCAGATGGATGAATCACATGGTTTCAGCAAACCTGCCCTGTAGAGCATCCAGCCTGAACTATAGTTCAGGAAGGTTAAGTGATTTAATGAAAATTCAGTGCCCAGCTTTAGCTACATGGATGTTATCATCTTGCCTCTCTTGGAAGTGCCGAATCTTGGTCACTACTCATTTGATACTTGGCTTGTGTTATCTAGTAAGAGGACACGAGAGTTTCCAGTCTCCCAGCTCTCAAGCTTGATGAGAAACAAGGTGTGTACTTCTTAGCTTGCCATCTAACCTCCTTTTATGCTCTCATGCAGAACTTACCTATTGGAGCAGAAGCCGTTGGATCTTTGCGACTAACCTATATATCAAAGGTAAATATGGGATCGCCTGAATGGCAATAAGGGGACAAGGAGACCTGGGAGGTGCACCATGTATAGGGGAAAAGAGGAGTGATCAGGTACAAGGCTGCCTCACCTGATGGGGAACTGTCACAGCCCAGGAAGCACTGAAGTCTCAGTGAATCTGAAGTGCTTCCACTGCACTATGGAATCTCATCAACTTGTTTAGGAGTTTGACCAGAGTTAAGAGCCCTACAAAACCGATGATTTGTCTCTGGATTGGAGGCAAAAGATTTTCTTTTGTGATTATAGAGAGGAAAAAGAAAGTCCTTTCTGAATACAGTTGTGTGTAAAAGTGCCCCAGGATCTGTCTACCCATGAGCCAGTAACCTGAGATAGTTATTTGATATGGTGCTTACTGGTAAAGCTTTGACTCTCTAATAATTTCAGTCTGTACTGGAGAAGTAGAAATCAACAGCTGTTCAGAGAAATCCTCACACGCTGGTGGATGGGGGTCCCCAAGATGTCTGCCAGCTTCCAATTCTCTAGTAAATCTCAAATGACTAAAAAAAACATTGGAGTTTCTATGCTGGGCTGACTTTTGTTGGCAAGTACAGCTACTCTTGTGATCTACTTTCTGGTTAGTGTTGCTCATTTCTTGTTGGTGCCAAAGGAGAGACAGAGTAACTGCAGAAAGGAATGCTTCAGGGAGAGAGAGTGGTACACCTTGCAACAGTAATGGGAGCTTGCCCCATACTGTCCCACATCTGCAGGCATCTGCCAGCTCCACAGCACTGCAGGAGCCTAATGTTGCCATCTGCCTGCCCTTCAATCAATGCTGAAAACCAGAGGCCACTTCTCTCTTTAGCATTTTCCCTGCTGCATGAAACATGCATTCACTAGAGGTTTAATACCGCAACGGCTTCCTTCTGGGCCAGTGAGATCATCTGAGCCAAAATCACTTGTCCCATGGCACAGTCTCCCTGTGCCATGGACTCAGGATTTTTTTTTTTTAATTTTTAATTTTATGTATTTTCCAATATCACAACAAGAATTATCACTTCTGTTGTTTGCATACAGATAACATAAGAAATATAAGAAATATTTAAAGAGAAAGAAGAAATAAAAATTTGCATTAATGAATAAGGCATGACTTCCTTATTATCTGTTAACTTCAGGTAATGCTGGGAGAGTAGGTGCAATAAGCAGATATAAGGAAAGAAAAAAAACCACAAGGTTTTAGATCCATTGAAAATAAAGAGATACAAAACATCCGGGATACATTATCCATCCTCCGTGCCCATTGCTGTAGCCTCTGGGGTATGTGAGTCCAGAAATGCACAGAGTTGCGATGACTCGAAGAAAACATATTTGTGATTCAAGTTTTGCATCTCACATTTGCATGGGTATTTCAAAAGGAATTTGCCCCCTTGGGGTAACAGCTCGGGGCACATTTCAAGAAACTTCCTCCTCCTTTCTTGGGTGGTTCTGGGTAAATCAGGATTCATCCCTATCTTTTCACCATGGAAATGTGCTGGACAATTGCGCATGAACAAGCGCAGCACAGAATCTCGGTCAGTTGGAAGCGCAAAGGAAACGTGAAGTGTTAATCTTCTTGATATTACAGTTTCTATTGAGCACTCAAGTATATGTGTTAAATGTAAAGAAACCTCTGCTGGTTTATTTTCAGTTGTGGTATCAGCCTTGGCAGGAAGATAGTATATCTTTGAAATAACAGGTAATGCTTGTGATGGCATTGTCAAGACTCGAGTAAGGTATACTTTAAACATTTCATATGGTGATATCATTTTCACATAAGGAAAACTGAGAACCCTAAGGTTCAAATATTTCAAAGAATTTTCTGTGTTTTCCAGCTTTTTCCCATTCACAATGCCACACGAACACATTTTTACTGCCAGGCCTCAACATTTTCCACCCGAGATTCCAACGACTCCAACTTTGTATTATTTAAGGAAACTGAATTTTCAATATTTAGAAAGCGTTGATTAGAATCAAGAGTGATTTTAGTCAAGTTAACTATTGCAAATTCCAATGATTTTATAGCAGACCACAAAGAGTCTAAGGTAATCTCCACAGGTTTCTCCAAAGAAGGTATAGCAACCGTAGCAGACCTGGGCTCTATTACACCCACTGCAGCCTGGCTCAAACCTCTCGTGCCCAGATTAATGGCTCCTAACAGAATACCAGAGTCCCTGGTTGTCAAAAAGGGAGAAGGCCTCACCTGAGAAGAAATCTCTTTGCTGCCCATACTTCCATAAAGGGAGTTTCAGGCGGCGATTTACTTTCCTCTTCCTCTCTGGCTTCTGGAGGGGCCAAAACGCTATTCACATTGGGGCAGAGAAGGAGTACTCAGAGCGCCAGGACTCAAAGATATTACTTCAGCCAGTAGCGCCGACACCCACTCCGTGTCGGCGTCTACAGCGGCTCTTTCTACTGGCGTTGTCCCCGATGCTGCCGCGAAGAAGGTCTGGATCCTCGGCTGAGATGACCCCGGTAAGGGAGATGAGGTGGAAATTTCACTCACCTTTGCCTTGCGCTTGGTATGTTGCATTGTGCAGAGGAAATGGACTTTAGAAATCCTGCGTGAGGAGAGCCTTCTTCGCATCTATCTCAGACAGCGGCCGTCTTCCTCTCCAGGACTCAGGACTTTTTGCACACTGCCTACATATTTCTGGAAGGCAGGTATGGCATGCAACCTCTAAGTGAAGACAGGAAGAGTTAAAAGGGAGGAAAGCTAATCCCAGAAAGCAAAGTGAGAATGTACCATTTTTACTTTGTATCTGGCATTTTTAAGGCAATTGATTCCCTGTCCCAAAGAGCAGTGGATAACATTGCCCTTAGAGATCGAAATGAATGCCAGTGGCAGGAGCAGGACTTCCGCTTAGGCCTCCTGGTTCCCAGCCCATTTTGCTGCCACTCTGGGATCCTCCTCCCCCCTTCACTATGAGGGGTCTGCATTTTGCTTATTAAAGGCAATTCAGTAGCCCCAGAAGAGCACACTCATTCTCAGCCGATGGGGGTGGGGGCGCATTCACCAGGTCCTCTTCGAAAACCAACTGCCCAGTACTAAAATAACTTAATGAGGAGCGCTGGGGATGGGGGGGCCCTAATGAGACCGAGTCAGCAAGAGGAGTCAAAGGTTCCCCCTGTTCCTGCTGAATCATGGCTTATAAATGAAGCTCAGATGCAGAACGGAAGAGTGGTTTCAGCGTCCACATTTTAGAAATGGCCAGATTTATAAATTGTAGACCTTTTTTTTTTTTGTGGTCACAAAAGATTTGTGCCGGGCTGCTCTCTCTCATGCAGCCTTATCTAGGACTGGGGAAAGGGGCTGCAGACGTTTGCCACCGGAGATGTGCTGGAGGTATCGTGGAGAGAAGAACTGCAAAGGCTTTACCGGGAACTTCAGGGCAACTTATTCTGACATAAGGAATTAATCTTAGTATTCTGCTGGCTGTAGATGTGTGCCTGCAGAATTATATGTATGTGTGTTTGTGTGGCTGACATAAATGGGCTAGTAAATTTTCAAAAAGGCCAATTTAAGAGCCTAACTCCAAAGGTCAGGAATCTAAACTCTTTGAAAATTGACCCCAATGTGTACCCAGACAATTAAGCATTATACTTTTTAGAAAAGCAACGTTAACACCATCCCCTCCCCCAAACACATTCAGCAGTTTTTAAGCAGATTTGCATTGGCAGGAGCAATCTTATCAAAGCAGGTACTTGCCATACAATGAGTAGAACCTCTTCAAACATCCATGCCTTGGGGTCAGACGTAGGTTTTTGTCCTCCAGGAATATTTTGCTGGCTATTTTACAACTCTTTGGTTCTGCACACACACACAACTACATCCTAAGCTTGGACACCCAGATAACCAGATGCCATTTGGGTTTTGAGAAGCTCCATCATCTCCGGTCACAGATGCAGACTCATTTGCATCTTTCGTTCTTTGCTGGTGTTATGGATTCACTCTTTTGTAGGGGGTGGTGGAATGGGGAGAATTTCTGCTAAAGGGCCTCCAGTCCGCTCCTTAATTGGAGCAGACTGGGAGGGAACTGGGGAAGACCAGGATGCGTTGCCGTTTGAAATTTGCATATATCTAAGAACATAAGAACATAAGAAATTGCCATGCTGGGTCAGACCAAGGGTCCATCAAGCCCAGCATCCTGTTTCCAACAGAGGCCAAAACCAGGCGACAAGAACCTGGCAATTACCGAAACACTAAGAAGATCCCATGCTACTGATGCAATTAATAGCAGTGGCTATTCCCTAAGTATAATTGATTAATAGCCATTAATGGACTTCTCCTCCAAGAACTTATCCAAACCTTTTTTGAACCCAGCTACACTAACTGCACTAACCACCTCCTCTGGCAACAAATTCCAGAGCTTTATTGTGCGTTGAGTGAAAAAGAATTTTCTCCGATTAATCTTAAATGTGTTACTTGCTAACTTCATGGAATGCCCCCTAGTCCTTCTATTATTCGAAAGTGTAAATAACTGAGTCATATCTACTTGTTCAAGACCTCTCATGATCTTAAAGACCTCTATCATATCCACCCTCAGCCGTCTCTTCTCCAAGCTGAACAGCCCTAACCTCTTCAGCCTTTCTCATAGGAGAGCTGTTCCATCCCCTTTATCATTTTGGTTGCCCTTCTCTGTACTTTCTCCATCGCAACCATATCTTTTTTTGAGATGCGGTGACCAGAATTGTACACAGTATTCAAGGTGCGGTCTCACTATGGAGCGATATAGAGGCATTATGACATTTTCCGTTCTATTAACCATTCCCTTCCTAATAATTCCTAACATTCTATTTGCTTTTTTGACTGCTGCAGCACACTGAGCCGACGATTTTAAAGTATTATCCACTATGATGCCTAGATCTTTTTCCTGGGTGGTAGCTCCTAATATGGAACCTAACATCGTGTAACTACAGCAAGGGTTATTTTTCCCTATATGCAACACCTTGCACTTGTCCACATTAAATTTCATCTGCCATTTGGATGCCCAATCTTCCAGTCTTGCAAGGTCCTCCTGTAATGTATCACAGTCTGCTTGTGATTTAACTACTCTGAATAATTTTGTATCATCCGCAAATTTGATAACCTCACTCGTCGTATTCCTTTCCAGATCATTTATATATATATTGAAAAGCACCGGTCCAAGTACAGATCCCTGAGGCACTCCACTGTTTACCCTTTTCCACTGAGAAAATTGACCATTTAATCCTACTCTCTTTTTCCTGTCTTTTAACCAGTTTGTAATCCAAGAAAGGACATCGCCTCCTATCCCATGACTTTTTAGTTTTTGTAGAAGCCTCTCATGCCACCCACACATAATCGCATGGATTACAAAATCCAGCACTCACGGCCAATGATTTTATAACATGCGTGCGCCGGTGCATGCATGTTATAAAATCAGTGCATCCATGTGTGCGCGCTGGAAAGCGTGAGCACAAGGACACGAACGCACTTCTTTAAAATCTACCCTTTAGAGTTTTTCTGTAATCAAATGATTTTTAAAGAAAAAATTATATCTTAAAAGCAAAAAAAAGGGGTCATTTTTCAAATCACAATGGGCTGTTATCGCGGGCCCCTAACACACACAATAACTACCGCATCGTGAATTTAAAATGTAAATGAGTGGAGGGGTGTGGCATTGAAGTCGCCATGAGTAGCCTCTTTTCCACTGCTCTCCCTTGAATCCAGTGGCATTCTTATGTATTTTTTTAGTGTTCCAGAGCCAGAACTAAAATGCTCTTATGTGGCTCAAGCGGCAGACAGCTTTGGCAATCTGGAAGCCAAATCAGCAGCACAAATGGCTGGGCGCACAAAAAAACGGGAGCGACAAAACCTGCAGCGGTGAAGAAAAAATGGCGCCGGAGGTAGGCTCGGTGGCCGGCGGCCTATTCGATGTGACGCTGCAGGTCCTCACTCGAGCTGTTTCTGCTGCCCTAACAGAACAATTGCAGACAATTCCAATGTCGGTTGACGAGCTACGTGACTAGTTAGATACTTTTAACTCTACCATTAGCAGCATGCAAGGCAAGCTGTCTGAGCACGATGACCATCTGCTCTCGCTGGAGACAGATGCTGTAGAGCTGCGGGAAAAGAACAAAACGCTGGAGCGTAAATTGGATGAGCTCAAGAACAGAAGTAGGTGCAACAATCTACAGATTCTGGGAGTCCCAGAGTCCATTCAAGGAGAGGCATTGATTCATTTTTGTGAGAAATGGCTCCCTGAGGTGCTTTAAATCAGTGTGGCGGCCCGGCCGATTTTGGTGGAAAGAGCCCATAGGTTGGGAGCTGATGGTCCGGATCAGGCGCGGCCTAGGCAGGTGATTGCTAAATTTTTGAACTTCACTGACAGAAAAAAAAATTCTATGAGCATACTACAAAAGAAAGGATCTTTCCTATGAGAATGGCGAGCTGCTCCTGTTTCCAGACTTCTCGGCTAGGGTCCTGGCTGCCCGCAAAGAGTTCATTCCGCATTGCACCCAGCTGTTTCACAAAGGAGTGCGCATTTCCTTGCAATTTCCAGCTTGGCTCAAAGTCTTCTACAATGGGAAAGTGTGGATCTTGGCCACTGGTGCTGAGGCCAAGGAGTTTGCAGCCCAGCTTTGTTGAATAGAGGCCATGTTTGCTGAATGCCAGGTCCTCTATTGTTCTAGGAGCACATCTCACTGTTGGATTGGCTGCTCTATACGGTCTCTGGGTTGCTGAGCTGGGCTGGAGCATCTCCGAAGTTCCAAGCAATTGGTGTGTTATGCCTCATACGTTGATGTTTGCAATGTTCATCTACATGTTCCGGGCTTTGGGGTTGAAAGATCAAGCATCTGTTTTCACTTTCAAGGACACTCTCTTTACCGGCCCTGCTGCCCTCCCTTCTTATTGTTGGTACTATGCAGTTTGATTGGGAACTGTGCTCTTTTCTATATTCTCCCTTGCTTAGCTGGGGGGCTGCAGCTTGGAAAAAAGGTTGCTGCTGGAGTTAATTTTTCCTTGGTGCATCTGTGATGACAGGCCAGTCTTGAGGGCTTTGTCAAGGCCTGGTGAACAGATTTGCGTCTGGCCCCCTCGAGTTCCAGGGATTGGGATCCATGCAAGTTCCAATGTGCTGCTGGCTTTGGGAGGCCCCTGCTTTGAGAAATGGACTGTGGGAAGCCCCTAAGCCTAGATAAGGCTATCGAACAGAGATGATCTTGTTTTGGCTTCTGGCTCATTTGCACTCCACGACATGGCCCTATCTAGGGCCCCATGTACAGACTTACCTGGCTTATACTAAAACATTGCAACTGCTTGTTGGTGAAGATTGCAGATCTAAGATTCTTCACCAGAGACACAGGGGGTGGTTTCTCTGCTCAGGGGATGTAGAGTATTTTTTTGGTATTGGGTGGGTGGGGGTTTGTTTGGTGCGGATGTATGTGAATGTGTGTGCGTGGATGACTATTTTTTTGTGAGGGGGAGCTTTTCGGTTTTGGGAAGCAGATTCTAGAGGATTTGGGGGGAGACCTGTATTGGGGGGTCCCATCCCCAAAGTTCCTGACTGCAGTGGCCTTGTGAACAGCATTGGGGATGGATCCTGACCACAATCACTATCTGCTCCATTAATGTAGATGGTTTGCACTCCCCTATGAAAAGGAAAAAAGTTGCTCACTGAGTTAAGGAAGGGCAATGCAAGTGTGGCCTTCCTTCAAGAAACCCATTTGGAAGATGGGGAGCATCAGAAATTGCGCTGGGAATAGGTTGCTCAGTGCTTCTTCTCCTCTTTCTCTGCTAGGAAGAGGGGAGTTGCGATTCTTATCCACAAAAATGTGGTTTTTGTGAAGGAAAAAATCTTTACAGATCGAATGTCAGGTTTGTTATCATTGCGGGGCAGATGCAGGGACGGAAAGTTCTATTGCAAACATCTATGCTCCCAATCAATACTCTTATGGGTTTTTCACGAATCTGGTGGGGAAGTTAGTCGCTTGGGAAGGTTATGCCATTATTTTGGGTGAGGATTTTAATTTGACAGATAACCCATTACTGGATTGCAAACCGGCTAAGACCCCTAGAAAGAACCAAAAGGATACTGGGGTGGGGGTTTGTGTATCAAGAGCTGCAACTGGTTGATAGCTGGTACTCTTTGCACCTGGATGACACGTAATTTACATTCTGTTCTCATGTACCTAATGTTTATTCTTGTATTGATTATGTTCTAGCCTCTGAAATACACTCCTTTCCAGTTCTATTCGAGATGTCCCATTTTCGGATCATGCTGTGGTGGTGCTGACGGATGATGCTAAATCCTGGGCCTAGGAGGAGTTCAATGCCCACGCATCTTTACCATGATAAAGATTTTGGGGAATATTTACACAGTAAATGAAAGGATTATGTTGAGTTTAATTTGCTTCCTGACACTGATCCTTTGGTTGTTTGGAATGCTGCAAAAGCAGTTTTGCGGGGACACATTATTGCTTACTTAGCCAGGATTTAAAAAGCCATATATGCCAGAGTATTGGAGTTGACTAAAAAAATTGCAGCACTTCAGCTTTTGCACCTGCAGGAGCTTTCGCAGCAGTCAAAGGAGAGGTTGTTTGCTGCCAAAAGAGAGCTTAACACTATTTTGGAGGCGAGGGCTAAGCAAAATTTGCTGTACCTTAAGTATAAACTTTACCAATGGGGCAATAAATCAGGCAGTTTGCCGGCCCATTTGGTAAAGTCCGGCTCCCGTGCTAAAGGCATTGTGTCCCACATACAATACGACTCACAATCACATTCTTCCACGCTGCATATTCTTATGGCTTTTGAGACATAAAAGGTTATATGCGGCTGGTCCTACCGTGTTTCCCCGAAAATAAGACAGTGTCTTATATTAATTTTTGCTACCAACGATGCACTAGGCCTTATTTTCAGGGGATGTCTTATTTTTCCATGAAGAAGAATTCACATATATTGTTGAACCAAAAAATGAACATTTATTATATTCTGAATAGTTGTCTGGTTATGCTGGTTTGTGATAAGAACATAAGAACATAAGAAAATGCCATACTGGGTCAGACCAAGGGTCCATCAAGCCCAGCATCCTGTTTCCAACAGTGGCCAATCCAGGCCATAAGAACCTGGCAAGTACCCAAAAACTAAGTCTATTCCATGTAACCATTGCTAATGGCAGTGGCTATTCTCTAAGTGAACCTAATAGCAGGTAATGGACTTCTCCTCCAAGAACTTATCCAATCCTTTTTTAAACACAGCTATACTACCTGCACGAACCACATTCTCTGGCAACAAATTCCAGAGTTTAATTGTGCGTTGAGTAAAAAAGAACTTTCTCCGATTAGTTTTAAATGTGCCCCATGCTAACTTCATGGAGTGTCCCCTAGTCCTTCTACTATCTGAAAGAGTAAATAACCGATTCACATCTACCCGTTCTAGACCTCTCATGATTTTAAACACCTCTATCATATCCCCCCTCAGTCGTCTCTTCTCCAAGCTGAAAAGTCCTAATCTCTTTAGTCTTTCCTCATAGGGGAGTTGTTCCATTCCCCTTATCATTTTGGTAGCCCTTCTCTGTACCTTCTCCATCGCAATTATATCTTTTTTGAGATGCGGCGACCAGAATTGTACACAGTATTCAAGGTGCGGTCTCACCATGGAGCGATACAGAGGCATTATGACATTTTCCGTTTATTCATCATTCCTTTTCTAATAATTCCCAACATTCTGTTTGCTTTTTTGACTGCCGCAGCACACTGAACCGACGATTTCAATGTGTTATCCACTATGACACCTAGATCTCTTTCTTGGGTTGTAGCACCTAATATGGAACCCAACATCGTGTAATTATAGCATGGGTTATTTTTCCCTATATGCATCACCTTGCACTTTTCCACATTAAATTTCATCTGCCATTTGGATGCCCAATTTTCCAGTCTCACAAGGTCTTCCTGCAATTTATCACAATCTGCTTGTGATTTAACTACTCTGCACAATTTTGTGTCATCTGCAAATTTGATTATCTCACTCGTCGTATTTCTTTCCAGATCATTTATAAATATATTGAACAGTAAGGGTCCCAATACAGATCCCTGAGGCACTCCACTGTCCACTCCCTTCCACTGAGAAAATTGCCCATTTAATCCTACTCTCTGTTTCCTGTCTTTTAGCCAGTTTGCAATCCACGAAAGGACATCGCCACCTATCCCATGACTTTTTACTTTTCCTAGAAGCCTCTCATGAGGAACTTTGTCAAACGCCTTCTGAAAATCCAAGTATACTATATCTACCGGTTCACCTTTATCCACATGTTTATTAACTCCTTCAAAAAAGTGAAGCAGATTTGTGAGGCAAGACTTGCCCTGGGTAAAGCCATGCTGACTTTGTTCCATTAAACCATGTCTTTCTATATGTTCTGTGATTTTGATGTTTAGAACACTTTCCACTATTTTTCCTGGCACTGAAGTCAGGCTAACCGGTCTGTAGTTTCCCGGATCGCCCCTGGAGCCCTTTTTAAATATTGGGGTTACATTTGCTATCCTCCAGTCTTCAGGTACATTTGCTATCCTCCAGTCTTCAGGTACAATGGATGATTTTAATGATAAGTTACAAATTTTTACTAATAGGTCTGAAATTTCATTTTTTAGTTCCTGCAGGGTAAAACAAATCACAGCTGCATGCTCTGGTGTTCTGTGCGACGGGCAGGCTCCCAAATAAAAACTTTGCTAGGTCTTACTTTCGGGGGAGGTCTTATATTTAGCAATTCAGCAAAACCTCTACTAGGTCTTATTTTCGGGGGATGTCTTATTTTCGGGGAAACAGGGTAGCAATGAATTTGGCAAGGGGTCCTTTTTCCAAGGACTAGCATTGCCTCAGTTGAGTGATAGTGATCAGCAGGTACTGGGTGCTCCCATATCTGAGGGGGCGATCTGCAGCGCTATTACGTGTTTGAAGCTTGTGAAAGCACCGGGGCTGGATGGGTTCAGGCCTGTGTTTACAAAGTTTTGGGAGATTTTTGTCTCACCCCACCCAAAAACATGTTTCATGCGATACAGGAGAAGGGGGAGTTCAAGTGGGCCATAAATTAGTGACCTTCACTTTATTAGTTAAGCCCAGCATGGATCCTTTATTGCCCCAGTCTTATAGGCCCATATCATTTTTGAATCAGGACATAAGAATTTTGGCAGCCATCCTGGTCTCTCGGTTGAATGTGGTGATAGGGAGTGTGATCTCCCCTGATCAAACGGGCTTTGTTAGGAGGATGTTGGCGAACTCTAATATTTTGAAGGCTTATATGGTCCTATTTGCAGTGGGTGTTGTAGAAATTTAATGTAGGAGCTTCTTTTTTTATGATGGGTGTGCCTTTTATATCACTGGCCGCTAATGTAAATGTTAATGGGTCTTTGTTGGATGTTTTTGAGCTTGGATAGGGCACCAGACATGGGTGTCCCTTAACTCCCTTGCTTTTCATGCTGGGATTTGTCTATTAGTCGTTGGCAATCAAGCTTCATAGTTTGTCCTCTTTTCAAGGAATTTGGATTAAACGTAAAGAACTGAAGTTGAACATGTTTGCGGATGATCTCTTGCTTTTCATTGGCAATCCGCAAAAGTGTCTCCAGGAGATTATTGGCATGATTACTGATTTTGGGGGTTTTTCTGGGTTGCGGATTAATTATGATAAATCTGAGGCTTTTCCCTTACATATTAACTTGATAGATAGATGGGTGGCCCTTTTCCGCTGCAATGGGCTAGGGACCAATTTCGGATCTTGGGGCTTTGACTAACTCGCACTGAGGAGGAACTGTGCTCTCTTAATTTTGATACGATTTTTGATAAGATAAAAGCCCTTTTCCAGTGGTGGAAATCTCTACCTTTGTCATTGTTGGGGAGAAGTGCTTTGGTTAATATGGTTGTTCTCCCCAATGTGTTGTACCCCTTACAATTGCTGCCTTTTTGGATTGACAATAGCAGGGTACGGAAGTTCCGGTTGCTACTGGGTTCATTTGTTTGGAATAATAGAAGGGCGCAGATCCGCTATGATGTGTTGAGACTGGACAGGAAGAAGGGTGGGATTAGTCTGTTGAATCTGCAAGTGTATAATGCGGCCTGTCTTCTCTGCCTTCTGCAGGAATGGGTCTCGGGCAAAGGGAAGTTTGATGTGGAAGGGTTACTGGATGAGAGGACTCTCCTTATTTGCCAATCAAATTGGTTCATGCACAGCAGAATACTCTCAATTCCTTAGGGGTCTCTGTCTTCTGGTTGGCAGCTGTTCTGAAAGTGTGGGTGTGGTGGCATGGGCTCCTGGGCCGTGATGTTCGGGTGTCATCTTCTATTACCTTGCTGGGGAATTCGGAGGTTTTGCCTGGACTTCAGTGTTTTGTGTTTCGAGATAGGGCTAGCAAAGGGCTGTGTAATTTGGCATCTTTAGTGGACCTGGATATCCCCTGTTGGTTCTCTTTTCAGCAATTACAGGTTGAATGGGAGTTGCCAAATAGTCAATTCTTGGCCTTTCAGAGGACCCACAAATATGGGGTTAGTGTTTGTGCTGGAGAGCTGTCTCGGGTTATGGATGAGGAGAATAGTTTTCTCGACACTGCACCTAGATTTAATAAAATTTCAATATGGGCCTCTCATTTAAAAGAACTCCTGTCCTCCTCCCATATGGTGCATTTAGCAGTGAAGTGGAGTGAGGATTTGGGGGAACAGATCGACGTGGAATCCATGAGTTTGGCTTTCGTGCTGATTCACAAATATCTCCTGGTTGCAGATTTGTGAACAATCCAGTTTAAATTGCTGCACAGAGTACATATTACCAGGGCTTTGGGGATTAAAATGCGGCTCTAGGTATCTGACTCTTGCATTAAATGTAACACCCACACTAGAACTCTATGTCACATGTTCAAGGACTAGGTTAAGCTACAAGGGTTCTGGGATGAAGTCTCAGACCTCCTAGATGAGATTTTGGGCAGTGGAGTTCCTTGGTCCGGGAAGTTAATATACTTTCATATTATGGACAGGAGTTTCCGGCTCCTGCAGGGGGGGGGGTGAGGTTTCTAGCATCGGCACTGCTGCTTGCTAAGAAAAGTGTGTTGTCATGCTGAAAAACTAGTGATGCCCCTGAGTTTGCGTGTTGGAAAGCGCTGATGCAGAGCACTGTGCAAGTTGAGAAACTGCAGCAGAAAGATCTGCTCCCAAAAAGGTCATTTGTAATTCTTAAAGGCTACTTCTTGCTTTGGGAAATTATTTTTAAGGAAGTATGACGTGGTCCATTTTTCTGGATCCACCCAAGGTGGGCTTTGTACTAGCTTCCCAGCCTCGGATGGTGGAGTGAGTGGGTGAATGGGGTATGAATGTGGAGTGTGGGTGTTGGGGTTTCTGTTATTATTGTAAAATGATGTTTGAGCCTAAGGTTGTTATTTCTTGGGATATCTTTTCTGTCATGATTTGCTGGCAAGATTTGCTATGTATTAGATTTGGTTCTTTGTTTGTTGGCTAAAATAAACAGATTTATTTAAAAAAATGTAAATGAGGAAAATGGGAGGAGCTTGGGTGGGGTTTAGTAAAATGAGCGGCCGGTAGCATTGCAGGTAATAATGATTTGCACATTATTGCTGACAGAAGCGCTGGAAATACTGGCGCCAGGGGATGAAACTGTTCAGCGCAGCTGCAAACCTTTGCGCCCCCCCCCCTGCCCTTTTAAATATAGCGAAATGATAAATCTAGGCTGAAATTAGATATTTCTTATGGCTAAACAATATTTTTGGGATCTACAGACAAAAAAAAAATCAGTACTGATCCTGAAAAAACATTAAATGAAATGGAAGTATATATATATATATAATATGTAAATTCCTGCCCAAAATATTTATTTAGCCAACTAACTTCTGAGTTACCCAGCTAAATGCTTTTGAATATGAACTTCATGTGAATTTTCAGCTGAAAACTTAGGCTTCTAAAAATTGGCTGAAAATAAGCACTTAATTTAGAAGCCTAAATTTAGGAAATCAGCTTTTTTTATATATTAGCCCCACTACCTCCCAAACCATTCAAGGTACAGCAACCACATTTTCAAAGTATCTGTAGAAACTATATCTGTAGAAACTGAAATAATGTTTTGCCCAGTAAACTTATACGTTTAACCCAAACTTGGATTAAAAATAACTTTTTCCCATCAAACTTATTGATCTAGAGTAAAATTGTTTTTAGAAAAAATGTTATCATACAAATTGCTCTGCAGTTCTTTTCTTACTTGTTTGACTAGTTGGATCTGGTAGGGCTTAAGTTGCATAAGGGTGCCAGTTGGCAAGCTGTGTGTGGATAACAGTGTCAGTGATCTCACAGGTTCATCAATCCCAGAAAATCAACCGCAGTTGTGCCCATTATATCTTTATGGTCTTCTGTTGCTACGAAAAGGATATTAATGAGTGGATTGGAATGGTAAATATGAATCAGTTGTTTATGCTTTCAAAAATACAAAGACTGGGGACATGCAATTAAGTTACTAGGTGATACATTTAAGACAAATAGGAGAAAATACATTTTTACTCAACACATAATTATACTCTGGAACTCACTGCTGGAGGATATGGTAAAAGCTGTTAGTGTAGCTGGGTTTAAAAAAGGTTTGGACAACTTCCTGGAAGAAAAGTCTATAAACCATTATTAAGGTGGACTTGGGGAAATCCACTGCTTATCCCTGGGATAAGAAGCATGGAATCTATTGAACTTGTGACCTGAATTGGCCTCTATTGGAAGCAGGATTCTGAGCTTGATAGACCTTTGGTCTGACCCAGAATGGCAAAACATATGTTCTTATGTTCTTATATTAGTTATAGCAGGACAGTAGGACTCCTAGGTGTTTCAGTGTGGGCGAATGCCCACCAGGAGCTTATTGTGTGAGAATGGGAACACTGGTTTTAGTGTTAGCAGCAGCTTCAGATACTGGAAGGAAAAGTGTATGGAGCATGGATTCTCACAGCATGGATGGATGTAACAATGATCATAACAGACCACCTTAAGAAGCGTACCATGTGCTCAAAGATCATTGTAGTATGTATGCAAAGTTCTTACCACTTGTACAGAGTTGGTGAAATCTGATTAATGAAACTTTCTGCTGCGTCATGACGGTAATTAATAAGCAATAGTAGCGTGTGATCTATCTAATTCTTGGGTTCTTGCCAGGTACTTGTAGCCTGGATTGACCACTATTGGAAACAGGATACTGGGCTTGATGGACTCTTGGTCTGACCCAATATGGCATATTTTATGTTCTTATGCTCTTTAAAATGAGGCAGTTTCTTAATTCTTTCTCTGATAGCCTTCTTTTTTATAGATGTAAACAAAAAAGTTCCTTGAAATTTCTACAGACTTGTTGCTCCTTCCTCATGACCATAACTTCTGTTACAGACAGCCTTCAGTCTGGATGATCAGGCTGATTCTGAGGGATCATATCTGTCACTGTATGGCTCAGGACTGCGCTGTATGGATATGGCTTCTGGCAGTCCCTAGTGGCAGTCCCTAGTGGTTCAGGTGGCTCACCAGCCAACCCCTTCCCAGGATCTGACAAGATTTTGTATCTGTATAATGAATTTCAGGTGATCTCTTCTAAACTTCACTTTGGACTGTGCACAGCACACTACTCTGTGATTTCACTCCAGCCCCATTCTGAGTTCCACAAACTTACTCTCCCACACCCTTCCAAAGTCATCCAATAGGTGGCCCCAAATACCCTGCCTAATTTCCAGCCTCTTAGTGCTTAAACCCACTGAGTGATGGACTTTCAATAACTTATACCCACTGGATGAAAGCGATATCAGCAAGAAAGGGCAATAATTTTGGAGAGCTTGGGACATTCCTTAAGATGATCCATCATTGATGCAAATTTATTTATTTATTACTTTTATATACCAACATTCATCTCAATTGAGACATCACACCGGTTTACATTCAGGTACTGTAGGTATTTTTCTATCCCCAGAGGGCTTACAATCTAAGTTTTTGTACCTGAGGCAATGGAGGGTAAAGTGGCTTGCCCAAGGTCACAAGGAGCGACAGCAGGACTTGAACCCTGGTCTTCTGGTTCATAGTCCACTGCTCTAACCACTAGGCTATTCCAAGATCTTCTGAATTTGGTTTGTAATGTCCACCCTCCCAGCCAGATGATTAATTATACTATATTCCTTACAAAGCTAAATGATATAATTAATCATCTGGTTTGGTGGGACATGAGTTCAGGCACCATCTGGAATTACTGAGTCAATGGGTGACCTCATCCATGGGACTTCATTTTTTGTTGACTTTGGGGGCTGTGCCTCCTGTTGGCAATAAGTTGGGTAATCGGTGCTGTCAACAATCTAAGTTTATGACCCTCAATCATTACCATTAATGTGCTTTAACCTTTTTGTTTACCATTTACATAGTTATTATTTTTATTCTTGCTATTATTTTTCAGGTTAGCATCGCTACTCCAAAACAGAGGCCAAAGGTTCAGTTTTGCTTTGGTGAGTGTGGAATGTGTGTTCCTGCAAATTTTAGAAACAATTGCACTTTACAGCTGGTAAAACCCAGACAAGATATCAGTGATGGTTATGAGTAAGGATGTCTTGGAAATTAGTTCATAGATTTACTTTTCCTAAACCCAGGGCACAGGCTACATTTTTGTGTTACTATATTGCTCCCAGGGCTATTGTGTCTTAGCAAAAACAGGCTTTGAGCTCTAGGATTGCCAGTAGCATATTGGCAAGGTGGGAAAAAAGGACCCAAGTCCCACAGCAGGTTGCACCAGTATTGCACACTAACTGAAAAAGGTACACCCTGATTTAGTACATCTAGAGATATCTATACATTTTTGTTTAATTTATTTCATTGTATTTATTAAAGTTTTACCTGCTTGTTTGCAATTAAATGCCCCCAGTGTGGAACAAGCCAAAATACATTACAACATTAAATTAACATAAATAAACAAGGACCAGCCAATAACATAATAAAAGAAATATAAACAAGAGAAAATACAACTAACATAATAAAATACAAATACCTAAGCCAAACGAATACAATTGTATATAATCTAAAATAACATAAAACCATAATAAAATGTACAACTCATATATATGGCATGGAGGAAACATAAACTTCTGTTTCTTAGCGTCCAGTCAGATGAATCCAGAACAAATTGGTTATGCACTTCTACCAGCAGATGGAGGAGCAAAGTGACTTCACAGTACATATACCCCTGCAATGACATCAGCCTGCCAGTATTCTCTGTCTCCAGCAGATGATGGACGTGCATCTCCCTACTGGGGATTGCTTCATTTTGAGAAAGGAGAATTAAGGAAATACATTTGCCCCACTCTCCTGTGGTGATAACAAATGGTTCCTCCCCCAGTTGAGAATTCCTGAGGTGATTTCCGTGGTCCCTTAGATGAGTGCCTTGGTCCGGTATCTGGTTTTCAGCCAGCATGGACTTAGCTGCTTAAGCAGCTGAAAGGCAGTGAGTGCAGGAAACCAAGTGCGGTGATGATGGCTCATGTCCTCTCTCCCCGCAACCGGAGATCTTCTCTGTGCTCAGCCAGGTAAGGCTGAGCTCCAATAAATTAAAAAAAAAAGTAATAATGTAATATACATAGGAGGAGGCCTTTGTTGCTTAGGGCTTCCTCCTTCCCCCTGTCTCCGTGCTTGGTGCGCCATTCCGACATTTGTCCAGCTCCGTGGGAGGTCAAGGGACATGGGCAGCCTGGCGGGTTGAGCAGCCTCCTTAGGCTAGGCCCTGCTCCGAGGTTTTTTTGCTGTGCACTGCGTGGTAGTCCATAATGGCATTTCACAAGCTTTCTCAGGCTGCCTTCTACAAGATTGTTGGTTCGACACGTGTGTCTAGCTGTGCACCAAGGTTGTGCGCCGTTTTTGGCTGCACAGTCAGGCTTTATAGTCTGTGCGTCCAAGTTACGCAGTGCCGTAGTGGCCGCGCACTTACCTGTGTACACAAGTTGTACTGTGCGCTTAAGTGTTTTGGGCACTTATCTTTGGGACACCTAAGCCTGGGACGCCTAGTTAGGCGCCTAGATATGGGTCGCCTAAATGTTGGGCACCTAATTTTTGGGTTCCTAAGTTGGAAATGTATTAAAAAAGTACAGCTAGATGCATGCCTCCAGCCGCCACTCAGCGTACTGTCGGCCATAATGGCGTCTATACCTAAGAAGCCTAAGCGTCTTTCTCTTTGCACTGCCTGTCATATTAGGACATCTCAGCCAACTAACTTATGCCAGCACTGTTTGGAGAATCAGGGAGATTTATCTTCCTCAGATTTCACTAAACCTAATTCTTCCCAGCTGGATGTAGGTCTGGGTAAAGACAACTCAAGTGGGGCACCTGAATTTGGACCTCCTCTAAAAGGTTTCTCAGCAGGGGATTGTAGCCCAGTGAGTACGCCTCAGATGCCTCCTGGTTTGGATACTTCTACTTTTTCATGGGTAGAATTTTTCCAGGGGTTGCAATCTTTCTTCAGGCGCAGTCTTCAACCCTGTCTAATGCTCCCAGAGCATAGGTGCAGGTAGGAACCTTGCCTGGACATTCTGTTAAGCACTGAAGTACTCCTAGAGTGACAGCGGGACTTCCGGATAGAGATCCGGATGGCATGGATGATGATGCTGATCCTGAATCTCTTGAGGATGATGAAATTCCTCCAGGATTTGAACTATGCTATGGTTCTTTTATAGAGATGATCTGCCAGCTCTGCTGTCCCAGACCTTGGAAATGCTCAGGGTTCCTGGGGCAGATTCCGGATCCGAGCCGAAGAAAAATTCCATCTTGGTTTTTTTGCATAAAGCCTCTTGTTTTTTCCCCATGATGGAAGCCATTCAAGAATTGATTGATCCTGAGTAGGGCACCTCAGAGGCTAATTTCATAGGGGTTGGGTTCTGGAAGGCCTGTACCCTCTGGATCCAGTGGTAAGGGAGCGCTTACATTTTCTGCAGGTAGATGCACATGTGTGTGTGGTCTCCAAGTGGACCACTATTCCCATGGAAAGAGGAGCGGCCTTAAAGAATGCTCATGATAGAAAGATTGAGACTATCCTTAAGCAAGTATTTGAAGCTGTGGCAATGACCTTGCAGATGGCTTCTTATTGTTCCCTGGTGGCTCACTCTTGTTTGATTTTCTCCCAGAAGGTTGTTGGCTCTGGGGTAAGCTCCAGGGCAGTTATGGAACCAGCTGCTGACTTCTTGGTAGTTGCAGGCTGTGACTTGGGCTGCTCTTCAGCCAGAGGGGTGGCTTCTATAGTTGTGGTTAGGCATCAGTTATGGTTGAGAAATTGGTTGGCCAATACGGTCTCCGAGGCTAACCTCACCAAATCGCTCCCAACTCACTTTATTTGGGAGCGAGTTGGAGGAATTGGCCAGTAAGAGGGGAAAATCTCCAGTTCCTCATTTGCTGGAGGATAAGAAGCAGATGCAGCGCTCCTTTAACATGTGAGGTCTTGCTTGAGGATACAGATGTTTTCAACCCTAAAGGGGGCGACCTTTCAAAGGACTCAACCTTTCGACAGATCTCAGTTCTTTCATCCCAGACAACCCAGAAGGGGCCCGGGCTTTGGTAGTGGCACCTCCTGAGCCTCTCAATGAAGGTTTTTCAACCTATCCCCAGGAACAGGAGATAGGGGGACTCCTCTTTCTCTTTTATCAGAGGTGGGTTGAAATCACAATGTGTTCTGGAAGTGATGCAAGACAGATATGCGATGGAGTTTCACAGTGTTCCTCAGGACATGTTCATGGAGTCCCCCTGCCACTCCCCGCAGAAGAAGTGGGCAGTGGAGAGTAAATTGGCAAGGCTCCTCAGTCTGAGGGCTGTGGTCTCAATGCCCATGTCTCAAGAAAATATGGGGCAATATTCCATTTATTTCATTGTGCCAAAGAAAGAAGGCTTCTTTTGTCCCATCCTGGACCTCAAAGGTGAAATGTTTTCACACGAAACCCTTATGCTTGGTTATAATGGCCGTGGAGTCGGGGGGATTCTGACCTCCCTGGATCTGTTCGAAGCATATCTTCACATTAATGTTTTCTGCGGTTCACAGTTCTGGGGCACCACTTTCAGTTTCGGGTGCTGCCCTTTGGTCTGGCTACCGCTCCCAAAACTCTTTCCAAGGTAATGGTAGTAGTTGCGGCAGAGTTGAGAAAGGATGGAATCCTAATACTCCCGTAACTGGACGACTGGCTGATTCGAGCCAGGTCACCGGAAGAGAACTGCCTGGTGACTCACAAGGTGATTTCCCTCTTGCAAGAGCTCAGCTGGGTGGTGAACCTAGCCAAGGGCAGTCTTCAGCCGACTCAGTAGCTGGAATACCTCAGGGTTCAGTTCCATATGAAGCTGGGCAAGGTGTTCCTGCTGGAAGCTCAAATTCAGAAGTTGCTAGCTCAACTCTGTCTGTTGTTGAACACTCTGCACCTGACCATATGGTCTTACCTGCAGGTACTTGGCTTATTGGCGGCAACCCTGGAAGTGGTACCGCGCATATGTGTCCACTTCAGTACTCCCTGCTGTCTCAGTGGAATACTCAGTCTCGGGACTATTTGATTTGGCTCCACCCGCCAATGAAGGTCTCCTCCCAAATGCAGTGTTAGCTGCAGGCAGATCATCTAAGGAAGGGAGTTACCCTAATCCCACCGGTCTGGCTAGTACTGACAATGGATGCAAGTCACCTTGGTTGGGGAGCTCACTGTCAGGAGTTGACAACACAAGGGCACGAGTACAAAGCCTCTCTAGAACATTAATCAGCTGGAAGCCAAGGCAGTCTGGTTGGCATGTTTACAGTTCGGCAACAGGCTACAGGGTCAATCGGTCCGAAAAATGGACACTGATACGACTGTGGCTTACATCAATCGACAGGGAGGTACCAAAAGCAAAGAAATGTCACAGGAAATAGGTCAACTTATGGAATGGGCAGAGGTGCTCTCCAGATGATCTCAGCATTGCACATTGCGGGCAAAGACAAAGTAAGACCAGACTTTCTCAGCAGGGAGAGTCTGGACCCAGGAGAGTGGGCGTTGTCAGACAAGGCGTCTCAGCTGCTTTGGAATTGCTGGGGTCTCTCGTTTCTAGACCTGTTGGTGACTTTGCTCATTGCAATAGTTCTGTGTTTGTTCAACCGCAGCAAGAAGTCATTGGAGATTGATGCCCTTGAGCAGGAGTGGCCAGAAAGCAAGTTGCTGTATGCCTTTCCTCCATGCCCATGTTGGGCAGACTGATTCAAAAGATCGAACACCACAGAGGGATGGTGTTCTTGGTCGCTTCAGATTGGCCCAGGAGACTGTAGTATGCAGATCTCCAGAGGCTCCTGGTGGATTTGACTCTTTGACTTCCAGTGCACAGGAATCTGTTACAGCAGGGACCTGTTCTTCCCGAAGATCCAACTTGATTTTGTATTATGGTATGGTCCTTGAAAGGGCTCGCTTGCTGAAATGTGGATAAACTGCGGCAGTGATATCCACCTTGCTAAGAGCTAGAAAGTTCTCCAATTCCTTGGCATATGTGCAGGTTTGGAGCATGTTTGAGGCCTGGTGTGAGGATCGAGGTACTCTTCCTTTCCTTGGTCAGGATTCCACTCATTTTGGAATTTTGCAGGATGGCTTGAATAAAGGCTTGGCTCTCAATTCCTTGAAGGTTCAAGTAGCTGCTCTTGCCTGTTTCGGTGTTCAGGTAAATGATGGATCCTTGTCGGCTCATCCTGATGTGGCCATTTTCTGAAAGGAGTGAAACATTTTCGTCCTTCTTTTGTGGTTTCTGCTGCCCCTATGGAGTCTTAATTTGGTTTTGGATTTTTTGGCAGGCTCTATGTTTAGATTGCTACGTACTCTGTCCTTGCGGTTGCTGAACTTGAAACCAGTGTTCCTTGTGACAATTTGTTCTGTGCGTAGGGTTTCCAAACTGCAGGGCTTGTCTTGCCGGGGGCCATTTCTCCAGGTGACTCCAAGGGCGGTACAACTGCGTACTGTTCCTTTTTACCAAAGGTAGTCATTGAGTTTCACTTGAATCAGTCTGTATCCCTGCTGTCTCTGGACAGAGAGAGAGATGTAGAGGAGTGTCATCTGTTACGAACCTTGGATGTCAAGAGGCATATTGTCAGATATCTGGAAGTTACTGAGCCTTTGCGGAAGTCGAATTGCCTGTTTGTTCTTCAAGCAGTACTAGGCAGGGAGAGCCAGCCTCATGGGCTACAATAACTCGCTGGAATAAGGAAGTAGTCTCGGCTGCATACATGGATGCTGGGAAGCCATTACCTAGTCAGTTAGGGCTCATTCCACTAGGGCTCAGGCAGTGTCATGGGCAGAAGTTAGATTGTTGTCTCCTGTCGACATTTGCCGAGCTGCGACGTGGTCCTCCTTACAACATTTTCCAGGTATTATTGTCTGGATGTTCAGCCCTGGGAGGACATGTCCTTTGCACGTGTGGTTTTGACTGGACCGCGGACAACCTCCCGCCCTATTCGAGAGTAGCCTGGTACATCCCACTTGTTCTGGATTCATCTGATTGGACTCTAAGAAATAAGAAATTACTACTCCCCTAATAATTTCCTTTTCTTTAGGACAGTCAGATTAATCCATCTTCCCTCTCTTGGCTGCCGAATGATTACATAATGATCCTTCTGCGTGCCTACATGTTACAGGGATTACAGGTAAGTGTTACTCCAGTCCCTAGACTAGTGTTATTACATTCTTGTCTGAGCGCAATGTTGCCTATTGGGTAAGTATTGTAATGGTTATCTGTTTTTACTCATGTTTTTTTTGCTAGTCTGTCCACAGTTGCTTTTGAAGAAAATATTGGCAGGCTGATGTCACTGCAGGGTTATTATATATTAATATACTGTGACGTCAGTTTGCTTTGCTCCGTCTCCATCTGCTGGTAGAGGTGCATAACCCACTTGTTCTGGATTCATCTGACTGTCCTAAAGAAAAGGAAATTATCAGGTAAGTAGTAATTTCTCAGTTTTCTATTATACATGGAAATAAAGGTCAATGAAACATATAAGGTGATGCCTTCATGTTGAATTAACTTAGTACATTTCTTGACTAGCTTTTAGGAGCTACAGTCCCTTCATCAGGTCAAAACACTAGTCAAGAAAATTATTAGTCCAATAAAAAGATATCACCTTATATTTTTTCAATGATCTTTATTTCCATATATTCATCTAACATGGTAACAACATACCTGTTATTGTAGAACTTGAATTCTGGAATTATATTCAGTTTCTTACTGAGCTCTAGAATTCTTTTTTATGGTGGTAATACAACATAGTTTAAAAGCCTAGATGATTCTTTTACAGCTTTAAGTAAATTCAAACACTCCTTGTGACCAGGGATGAGGAGAGAAGCTTGGAATCAGTTCTCTCTTTATCTAGGAGACACGACTACTGGTCCCAGTAACCTCCCTTGCAGGCATTGTCCCTCTCTCTCCCTTATAAGCAACACTTGTACAATGCAAATGCTGTTAGTTGCTCAGCGGCCTGTATTTTCCTTTTGATGATTGTGATGTCTTTTTGTTACTATTATGATGAGCATTCAACAGGATTTCTTTTCTCCCCCACCCCAGTTATCAATGCGTTATCACAGAAGCACTTCCTACAAGCCAGCGATCAGAAAGACCTGCAGGACTGGGTGGAAGCCTTAAACCGAGCCAGCAGGATCACGGTAACTGGTGTTACTTACCTCCATACTGGGACGCCCTGGCCCAATACTGCTTCTCATATTTTCATTTGTGTTTAAATATGCAAGAAGTGCTTTCCCCATCAAATCTGCAGTTCTTTTTACAATATCTGTTCCATTATGGTGAATTGCTATTGAATTAACCCTTTGTGCCCTGAAAATTCTAGATCCATACTTATTATATCCAGTGCAATGAAGGTTTAATGTGCTGAAAAACTGGAGGATAGGCGGATGGTGTTACAATTGACTCTTCTAGTTGATACTGGAATAGACTGATCAATAATTGACATGCATTCAACCCTATGTTTGATTCAACATCTCATTCAAATGCATGGAAATACAGACCACGACAGCAGAAAAAGACCATAAAAGTCATAAGAAAATGATAGTGATGCAATCCTATGACATATTCCCTTGATGGTTATTTTAAAAAACTGGCAGCCCTTTACACAGCACCCTACACAAGACAGGAGGTACAACGCTGTTCCTACAGCTCTAGCCTAGTGTGAACCTTCCCTAGACACCCAGGCATAAATCTTATCACCTATGATTTATTTATTTATTTATTTTATTTAGCATTTTTATATACCGAACATTTGTTTTTCACTTCGTGTCGGTTTACATTGTAAGTAGGACCAAGTTTTAATCCTGGTCCAATAAAACAAGTAAAAATAAAATTAAAAAACTAAAATTGCATAATAAATCATGTAAAGATAAAACATATTAAAACGTGTAAATTATCAAAGTAATAAAATAAAAATAAAATAAAATTGCCCAATAAAAATACTGAAAATAGGTATAATAAGTCATCTAAGTAGACAAACTACAAAATAATAAAATACAGAGGGATTTTTTTTTAATAACAAACCTACTTAAGACAAATCACTAAAAGTAAACATTTCTTATCTGAGAAGTAACTAAAATAATGGGGGAGTCAGTAAATAATAAAGGATTAACCTGATTGAAAATAGGTCTGCTCAAACAACCATGTTTTTAACATTTTTTTAAAGATTGTATGTTTCCTTCTTGTCAAATATCAAGCAGTAAAGAATTCCAGAGTTTTGGCCCAGCCAGCGAAAGGGCCCTTTCCCTAACTGAATTTAAATGAGCGCATTTAGGGGAAGATATTGAAAGAAGTGCCTTGCCTGATGATCTTAAGTTACAAGCAGGTGTATGTATACGCAAGGATGCATTTAACCAGTCCGTGTTCTATCCGTAAATAGTTTTTTGAATTAATGTTAAACATTTGTATTGAATTCAGGCATGCATAGGTAACCAATGTAGCTCGGCCAATATGTTTCCTTCATCCCCCCTTTGACCACATTGAAACTGCACATATTGATGGAAAAGTTGGATTATCTCTGAGGTGATCAAGTGATGTCTGCCCTTTGGTTACCTCTCCATAAAGAATGGTGCAGTATGATCCAACAGCATTCCTAACAGACAAATCTCCATCTACAAGTATTCATTGCAGAGTCCTTTCACCACAACTACCAAGCAGTAGTCTGACTGGGCCTGTTTCCTTGCCATATTTTAGCTCTTGGCCTTCAGTAACTGGCTACCTCGGTAAGACAAGATGGCTTTTGAGGTAGCCTATACATATAGGGGGGCAGACATTTTATTGATGAGGAGGGAGGAAGATTTTGGTAGGTGCCAGACTGTAGTAGTAGCCAAGACACCAGGATTAAAACCTCTGTGCCTGGGGTCCACAGAGAGGACATGTCCTTGGCTCAAAATCTCATCAGAATCATGGCATGCTGGGCAACATTGTGCCTGCCTAATAAGAGTCACTGGTTTAGGACTGAAACAGAGGGAGAGTACCTCCTCTTCAGTCACAGGCCAATGCACATAAAACATGGGTGCTCATATCGAGCACCCGTTTTCCTAATGCATGCACATCTCCTGTTCACCCAGTGCAATATTCTAATGAGAATGAAGTCGAAGAGTATACAAAAAGGGCGCGCTAGGGAGAAATGTGCATTTTTGGCATTCAGAAAGTATATTGCATCAGGTGCACTGCTGTCTAAATTGTGTATTCCTAGCAAAAGTGCTTTCCTAGCATGTAGGCAGATGGACTCAGGACCAATGCTTACATGAAGTTACAGAAATCTGCAATGCCTGTCTTTTACCGAAAGTAAAGGAATCACCCACGGTTTTTTAAGGTGTCCTTTAGCTAATCATCATGCTCCGCTCCACAAATCCCTATATATGTTTTTTTATTTTTTGTTCTAACTCCAAACAACTAAATCTTATACTCAGAATCTAAATAATCCTACCCTACAAGAGGCACATTTGTCTCAACACAGAGGACCACATTTTTAATGTTCTCATGAGCCTCTGACTGCGAGTATTCCACTTCTAGAGCCGGAGTTAATTATCCAGCGTAAAAAAATGTATGTTGGGCGCCCTTTCCTGCATTGGATGGTAATAGCTAATGTCTTTATTTGCATGCAATTTAAATGTGATAGGTGCTATCTGATATGCTTTGGTTAGGATGTGCTAATCTCCTTACTGCATTGGATGGTATGATTGCATGCCCAACTCGAGTAAACCTGTGTGCTAGGCTGGACACACATTATTGCATCAGCCTTATGGTAACTACTCCTTGAAGTTGTCTCATCCAAGGTCTGGCCAGGACCTGGCCTTGCTGAGCTTTAGGAAATCTTCCTGATATCAGAGCCCAGGCTGGAGTGGCAGCAAGTGCAAATGTGTGGAGCGTTTCCAGCAACATCAAAGGTTTTTCTGGGCTGCCTGTGCTAGGAGGAAGGGAGCAAAGATGACACCTTTAATTCCAGAGATGACAAACAGCTCCTTCAGGCCTAATTTTCAGTATGCCAGCCAGTTATAACAAATAGGCGGGCTGAGGGGCACAGAGCCTGCATTTTGAATTCAGAGTCTGTTGCCTGCAAGAGGCACGGGTGCCCACGGGTTACACTACTATAGATTCCTGTCTGATCTCCTTTCGTGCTGGCTGCTTGTCTGCTTTTTACATCTGGAAAATTATTTTAGAAACAGGATATGATGCTCTGTTATTTATTTATTTATTTATTTTTAGGTTTTTATATACCGGAAGTTCCTGTATACAATACATATCACTCCGGTTCACAATTAACAGAGAAAACTATCGCCGGGAAGGCGGTTTACATGGAACATACATGGAACATGGAACATATCGAATAAACTATAATAAAGTACAATCTAATTTAAAACAACTGAAATAAACTTAGGAAATAACTTGGTACATGTAACTGAAGCAAGATGAACATTACATTATTGCTGCAAGGCAAGGCTGGATGTTTGTTCTTATTGCTTTTAGCTCTCTGGGAAAGCTTGATGGAATAGCCAAGCTTTTTAGCTTTTTACATCTGGAAAATTATTTAGAAACAGGATATGATGCTCTGTTAGATCTCTTGTGCTTCCTGTGACCCTGGAGCTACATGAGGCACTGCCATACCTAGCAGATAGATCAATACTGCTCCTGTTGCCCTGGCAGGAGTGGGCGGAGCTCTGTAGAATGCTTTCTAGTGTGTGCTTATAATGTAGTGCTATAATGTAGTGCTATAATGTAGTGCTATGGGTGATTGTAAAATGTTAATATCCATTTGCTGGGTCATCTACGTACACAGCACTGCACCAGAGAGGGAAGACTGCACATGTGTGTGTATCTATATATCTGTGATCAGATATCTAAGTTTCTTTGTTTCTTGATTTTGTAGGTACCTAAAGGTGGCAGTTTGCTTCAGACAGAAATTGCCTCCCTGGTGCCCCAGGACAAAAGGCCGCAGGTTGCCTACAAGACTGAGATAATTGGAGGGGTTGTAGTCCAGACTCCTATCAATCAGGTACCAGAAAAGGCCTTTCATGCTCTGGCTTGTAATGTAAACAGGGTTTAGAGGAACTGCTGAGACTTGGCACAGCTCAGCGTGGGCGAAGGGGTCTCAGCCCCTGCCCCAGCAGGAATCCATCCGGTCTCAGTTTTGCTAAACCTCGGAGGAAGTGGCAGCCCAGAATGACGCTTTGGAACAAGAAAAGGTGGTGGATAATTATGGAGAGTTTTATAAGCTTGTGGTTTTTCTCGAACAAGCCTGTAGCTGTGAAAGCTTCGGTTTGGCGTGAGGCTGGATGGATAAGGGCTGGTTATCATGATCAGTTCCCTCGCCCGAGTATGGTGCCATGGTAAAAGGGAAAGCGTCTCTGCAGACCCTCCCCCACCTTTATTTATAGCACTTCATGAACTTTATTTCTGTTTTCCCTTTTCATTTGTTGTTTCTGCTGCTTATTTCTAGCCCTTTTCACCCTCCACGCCTATAACTTCCATTTATTCCTGGCATCACCGCAGGCGCAGCTCCCTGCGGAGCCCAGTTGTGGGGGATCTTACCAGCCCAAATTATGCAAATACTGGCAAATTCATCCCATGAACAAATCTGTGGGTATTTGTATAACTGCCAGAAAAAAGATCCTCTTCCTTAAAAAGAGCTGTGGTTGTTTGTTTGAATATTCCCCTCTGTCTCTCCTGCTCCTTTTTATTCCAAACCTTATTTAAACCACAGGCTGACTAATTATTCAGGGACTGGTACCAGGCTGGTTGAAATGCATTAGCTGATAGGGATTTGTCTGGGACTAAAGGTGCGAGCATGTAGTCAGAGCTGAGAGATTCTGGCTGCTCGCTTGGCCTTGTGTGGATGAATCTGCTCCCACACGTTGCAGTGCTGGAGAGCAACAGGAGACAAAACTTCCTGTGTGTCAGTGCCCGCCACAGTTTTGGGAGGCAGGAGGATCTGACAAGGTTTGGGCAAATCTGAAGCTCTCACCTTTCCATCCTGTGTTCTCCAGCTTTCTTGCAGCAGGCTCACACCGGGACTTCTGGGGTTCCCCACTCCTGCCTGCCAAGACAGGAGCCAGCCTGTTAAACCCCTCACGTAACTCTTTCAGTGCTAAGCCCCTGGAAACAAATTAAACATAGTTACCTCTGAAGCTGTTTGTCCCGTCAATGAACGCGATCTACCTTTGGAAAGCTGAGGTGTGCATCTCCTCTGTGGTATGTAGATCTGACTGGGGAGTTGGGAGGGGGCACCAAAGTTTGCCAAACCTGGTCCTTAAGATGCACCCGAAAAACCCACTGGGATCACGACCCTCAAAGAATTGTAGAGAATGAAGAAGTTGAGATTACCTGGCACATTCCTGTTCTAACTGATAAAAAAAACTTAATGCAAGATAACTGGACATTGCAGCAAAGGAGAAAGACACAAGAATGGCATTGCTCATAGACTGGCACTGCTAAGTGGTGCTGGATCAATATTTGGTTGTGTTCAGTGGCCACCACTTATCTGGATGGGGTCATTCTGGGATGAAGCTACATAATCCGACTAATTTAACTAGAAAAGTGCTGATATTCAGCCTTATAAAGCTAATTGGACAAGTTAGATCTGCTATTCATCTGGTATAAAGGTAGCTGGATACATTTATCTGGCTAACTATTCGTAGCCAAGTATATTCAGTTGTGCGGTCGCATTGCTGAATATCTCGGCCAAATTAATTGGGTAAGTTTACTTGGCTAACTTGCTCATCTGGATAGCAGCTGAATCGGACCCCAATGTATCCTGTGAATTCCAGAATGAGGCTATCTTTGGTACAATGCAAGTATAAGCAGTAAATCTGAGAGTTTAAGATTATGAGAAGCTCATTCCTGTCAGGGTATTCATAAAAAAATTAACCCATTTGGAGACATTATCCTTGAATAAATCTCTGCTAAACAGATACCACCTTCTACCTACTCCCTGCCAGCCCAAATATCTGTTTTACAGTGTGAGAAAAAAATACTGTGGGTTGAATGTTTCCAGAAAGGTGGGATATTTCTACAGATCTGGAATTTGATTGCTTGGTTTAGTGACCAGGTGATGGGAAGTCTATTTGACAATGCCATTATAAATTTTGATCTTGTTGGTCTTGGAGGAGTGTCTTAATGGTTAGAGCAGTGGGCTGTAAACCAGGGAAATCAGGTTTCAAATCCCACATCCCACTTATGGTCCTCCTTGAGTCCTTGGGCAAGTTGCTTAACCCTCTATTGGCTCAGGTACCAACTTAGATTGTAAGGCCTCTAGTGACAGTGTATATACTATATCTCTTCCTGAGCTTGGATTTGGGAAAGGTGAGTTAAAAAATCCAGTTGTTCTGAGCCATGTGAAATATATCAATTTTAAGAAACAGAAAATTTTAGAGTTACGTAGGCAAGAGTATTGTATTTGCATGGGAAAGAGTAGATTGTCATGAGTGCCAATGACTCTGTCTGCACCAGGTAAATGTTGACATGAATAAGTGCCTGTGAGTGCACTTTTATTCATTTGTGTGCAAAGACAAGGGTGTCCAGAGCTATAATATTGTCCAGAAGAAGGCTCATGTTAGCCATAGGTAGTAGAAAGCACAGTAACAATGCGTAGAAATAAAGTGAAAGCAAACAGTTTCTTTCATGTGGTTATTTCAGAAGTGTTTTGTCTTGCTGCATCTACTAGGGTGGGACTTTGTTTCAAAGCAGACCCAGTGCCCCCAAGTCTCATTAATGTCTCAAAAAGTTAGAGAAATGAAAGCATAACTAAAATAGACATTTTGATTGAAACCACAAATAAAGAAAGACAAAAAAAGCAAACAGACTTTTATCTATAGGAATCAAAAACCCCACATATATGCAAAAGATGTGTGACATTAACCTTTTAGATCCTGCTCATTGAAGGAATTATTTCCTGATGCCCCTTTTTACATAACTTAGTTAACTAGACCCAAATATGGTATAAATATGGTATAAAAAATGTGCAAGTAATTAGAAGTATATGAAAAAATGTTCCACTTGTGGAATGTTGGTACCTAAAAGGTTAAACTTTCTGAGTGCAATTTTCAGAGAGATTTACCTGATCAATAGGTATTTCCTTGGGTAGATTGCCCCCTCAGAATGACTAAAGTACATGGGCGGGCTATGACAACACACATCCTTTTAACCAGATTAAAAAGAGGCATTCCCAGGGACAGGGGAGTGTAGTTTCCCTTTAAAAGTTAACTACAAGGTACACAAGTACAAACGTGTTTCCTTTCCTCACCTTGCAATAGGGTGGGATATTCAAAATTGCCCCATAAGTGATCATGCTGAACTCCATTGGGTTAAGTGGCTGCCATTTGGAACTTGGGAAGCTAAGCGATGTCCCAGGGCTGGAGAACTGACTTTGTTTCTCCTTCCCAAACCTTAATCTTGGAAGGAGTCAGGATCCCCAGCTATCCATGTCCAGAATGGGTGTAAGAAGATAATTTTAGGCAGCTTATCTAGATCCTCAGAAGACCAATGCTCATTATTCCTGCACTAGTTCTTACAGTACTTTTAGCAAACAAAGCAGTCCATAAGGCAAGCAGAGTCCAGACCCATATAGTCACAGTATGTTTAGTAATCAAAGCATATGTGGCAAAAAGCCAAATCCATGGCAGACAGAAAGATACACTGGAACAAGTATGGTTAGAATCCAGGACAGGATACATACAAACAGTGCCAGGTACCACAGAAACAGGGACTAGTGCAGAACTCAGGAACAGAAGCAGGTCCTGGCACTGTTTTAACCCACAACGAGTCCAGGCAAGGGAAAGGCTAAAATACTCAGAATGCTTTGGAATGGGAATCCTGCTGGACCAATTGGGAAGAAATGCAAGGTAAGAGTATAAAAACAGATATCTAGTGCCATTTAGAGAATGGGACTCAACTTGTGTGCAAGTACTCAGAAGCATAGACAGAAGTGAGTTAGCTGAGAAGAGGGGTAGACCCAGAAACTCCAAGGCAGTAGTTTGATTCCTTCTAGGGTTGCATCTCACATCCTGACAGAAGCCAAGAGGCTGGGAAAAAAATCCTGCCATGTCTCTGAGTAGACATAGTAGTCTCTGTGACAGCCTTATACCATAGAATGCTAATACAAGAACCACATCAAGTACAGTAAAGACTTCTATATCAGATGTTCAGGAACCTCCTTTTGAGTCTTCTGAACCTGCCAGGAAAGGGAGGAAAGGGAGCAGGGTATCCTTTATACTATTGTGACGGGTGGCCATCCCATTGCTGAGCATCCACAATCACTCTCTGGTGATCTGTGGCATGCTCTCTCCAGTCCTGTGCCTAGGTTCCCTTTTTAGCTCCAAATAAAAACAGAGAACATTGCTGGCACACATTTATCTGGAATCAGAACCAACGGTGGGAGAAATGCTCGCCTCAGGCTGCTGAGGAAAACAGAGTAGCATCTGACATGCCACCTCATTACAGATGGTCTTTAGAGAACCAACTCCCTGGCAATTTTCACCAATAGCAAAGCTGTCCTGGAGTGACCCTGAAGTTCTCATGCTGCATACCAACTGTCATGCTTTCTCATGGAGTTCAGGCCTGGTGTGACTGAGTGTGCATACCGTGCATTTGCACAGTGCAGCACACTCAGGGAGGTGGCGGGCCATTTCTGATGTGCTCGCAGGGCTCCCAACCCTGCAAACAGGATGAAAACAGTGGCAGTAACCCATATTTATGATATACCCACAAGGATCCCCAGCCCCATGGGTAAGAAGAAGACGACAATAGCGGCGGGGGCAAGAATTCCTGATATGCTCACTGGGCTCCCAGTCCTATGAGCAGGAAGGAATTGCACATTTAGAAAGAGCACTCGAGGCTCCCAGCCCTGCAAGCAGGAAGATAGCGGCAGCCGCGGCATGAGTTTATGATGTAATTATGAGGGCAGGGCCAAGCCCCAGCCTCGCAGGAAGAAGACAGTGATAGCAGCTGAAATTAAGACATGCTGGCAGGGATTCCACACCCCACAGGCAGAAAGACAGTGGTATGATGTGGGGTTCCTACACCCGGCGGACAGAACAGAAAAAAAGAAGTGACCTGGAGGGTGGAAGGGAAGGGAAGGGAAGGGAAAGTGGGGGTGTGAATGAGAGGGGCTGAGAAGGAAGGAAAGAGAATTGAATAAGAAGAAAGGGGAATAAGAGGGATTGGGTGAGTGTGCATGTATGTGTGAACACATGTGAGTGTGTGAGCATGTGAGAATTTGAGCATGAGTGTGAGCAAGCATGTATGTGAGTGAGCATGTGTGTGTGTGAGCATGTGAGAATGAGCATGTGAGTGAGATCTTGTGTGTGAGTGAAAGCGTGTGAGCATGTGTGTGTGAGAGCATGAGAGTGTGAAAGCTTCAGTGTGTGACAGCATGTGAGAGAGTATGAACGAGTGAGTGTGTGTGTATGCGCGAGAGAATTAACATATGCGTGTTAAAAACTATGTGTATATGAGAGAGAGTGGACAAAGTGGGGTAGATTTTTAAAGAAGCGCGAGCGGGGTACATTTGTGTGCACTACCCAGCGCGCACAAATGTATACCCGATTTTATAACGTGCACGCGCTGCCGTGCGCATGTTATAAAATCTAGGGACGGCGGGCACAAGGGGGTGCAAACTTGTGCTCCTTGGCGCGCCGAGCCCTAGGGGAGCCCCAATGGCTTTCCCCGTTCCCTCCAAGGCTGTTCCGAAATCGGAGCGGCCTCGGAGAGAACTTTTCTTCTGCTCCCCCCACCTTTCCCTCCCTTCCCCTATCTAACTCACCCCCCAGCCCTACCTAAATCCCCCCTACCTTATTTCAATTATTTACGTCTGCCAGAGGCTGTCGGCGCACCATCCCCCGGTACAGTCATTGTGCCGGAGGCCTCGGTCCCACCCCCGGACTGGCGCCACGCCCATGCCCTCGCCCCTTCCCACCCCTTTTTCAAAACCCCAGGACATACACGCGTCCCGGGGCTTGTGTGCGCCACCGAGCCTGTGCAAAATAGGCTCAGCGCGCGCAGGAGCAGGTTTTTGGGGTTACGCACGTAACCCTTTGAAATCTGCCCCAGTGTGTGTAGCCCCCCACTACTCCAGTCCAATTTCAGAGTGACTGAAAATCAAAAATTACCTGGTATGAAAAGCTGGAAATTTTTTTTTATCCTTATTAGTTTAATTATTATTGATGTTATTTCATGTCTGCTATTTTTACATAACTCATTGGTTTTTGGGAACTTTGAAAATTTTTTTATGAATTTAATTTTAGAATGTTATTCTATTCATCAGCTGTCTTAAAATATTTATTTATTTATTTGTATGGTTTTATTATGACTTATATTTCCTGATTTTATTGTTTTATGAGGAATGGTGATATTTCTGTTTTTCCTTTGTTGCACTGCATACAGATTCTGGCTATTAGTAATTTTCAGTTCAGTGTTTGCACATTTCTATTTATGGTCTGTCTGCATTCTGGTGTATAATGGAAATGAGATATTCTGCTATTGTATAGTTTCTGTGTAGGGATCTATAACAGCCTGTCTTGTTCTGTTTTGTTTTGTTTTTTAAATAGGGGATGTATTGGTATTTTAGAGCTTGGTATAATATTTGCAATGTTGCATTTTTACGGGTAGGATTTTCACGATTTGAGTGCTGGCAGTTAGTGCAGTTTTGGTATCGGAGGTTTACTATATTGTATTTGTAGTTCAGTTTATTCATGGCTTTTTGAGGGCTAAGTCCAAACCCAATGCACTTTACAATAGTTCTAGGACCATATGGACTCCAAATCTCTTTTTTGCAGAGTTTCCTCACTGGCATCACAGCATTGCATGCAAATATTGTTGTAAGATATATTTTTACATCAGAAGATTGTACTTTGAATGTCCTTTTTATGTAAAATCTGTTATTCATGCATCAATCTAATTGTGTATGGTGAGAGCTGGGAAAATCGGGGAGCCCAAGGGTATAAGGTTCACTGAGTGCCTAATACCCTTGCACTTGCCCTGAAAGAGAGCGCCATACACAGACCATCACCATTCACCATGCAAATACTGGGGAAGGGGGAGAAACAGATGGTAGGGTTGCGAGGAGTGTGGCAGGATTGCCAGCTTCTTAAAAATATCACTGACCCTCTTATCTGCCACACCTCTGGAAATTCTGACCCCTGTCTGTCCACTTCCCCAGCATTTCAAATCATCAAAAGGGCCAAACCCCTTTACCATCTCAGTGATTTGACCCGTGCTATGCCATGCCTCTGGGGGGGGCGGCAGGCGCCATCTCTTCCCTCGCCTCTGGCAGCAGATTGCCTTGAGCCACCCCTGTGTCTGAGCCTGAGTGCCTGTAAAGTGTCTGTGTGAGAACTTATGTGTATGTTTGTGTGCCTGTGAGAGCCCATGTGTCTCACACACACACACATAATGTATCTGTGAGGGAGAGAGAGCCTGTGTACATTAGAGAGAGGGAGTGTGTGAGAGAATGAATGTGTTATTGTGCATGTGTGTGAGAGAGAAGATAAAATTTGTGCGGCCCTACCTCCCTCAATCCATGACAATCTCAGGGCGACTGGAAATGAGAAGATACCAGGTGTAGAGAGCAGAAGATTTTTTAATCCTTATTAGTTTTAATTACTGGGTGTTATTTGATTCTGCTCTTTCAAAATATTTAATTTTTTTTGGGGGGGGGGAATAGAACATTTTTTAATTATTGGATTTTTTATTCATCAGATGTTTTGAAATATTTTTTTGGTGTTTGTGAAAAAGAGTATTTATTCTTTTTATGAATATGATTTTACTATTATGATGTTTTATATTTCTTGATTTTATTATTTAATGTTTTATGAAGAATGTTAATGTTTCTGTTTTTCCATTGTTGCTCTGCATGCAGAGGCTGGCTTGTTGTGGGTTCCAGTTCTGTTCTTCTCAGCACGTTTCTGTTTCTACCTTCTGATCTCTTTATTCTGTATTTGGTGAAGGTCTGTCTGTGCTCTGCATTTGTGACCGAGGTGAGGTATTTTGCTGGCATGTAATTTCTGTGAAGGGATCTGTAGCAGCCTGGTTTCCTAATAAGAGTTTTATTGGTGTTCCAGGGCCTGGTGTAATATGGGCAGTGTTACCTTTTCATAGATAAGGTTGTTAGGGTTGTTTTGATATGGGAGGTTTACTATATTGTAATGGTAATTCTGTTTGTTCATGGCTTACTGAGGGCCAAGCCCTCATCCAACACGCATTACAAAAAATCTAATTCCATAGGAGTTCAAAGTGTCTTTTTTGCAGAGTTTTCTGATTCACACCACAGGAGTGCACGTAAATATAATATGCATGTTGTGATATTTTTGCCTCAGCAGACTGCACTTCTGAATGTTCCTTTTCATGTAAAATGTATTATAAATGTATAATTTAATTGTGTGTGTCTGTAAAGGATGCGGGGGCGTGTGTGCAAGGCTGAAGGTTTGCCTAGGGTACCTAATACCCTTCCCTATCCATGGGTTCTGGGGTGGGAGGGCGTGTCAGCCTTTAAAAATATAGATTGCAGGACGGAGCTGGGCTTTATTTGATAGGCCCAGGACAGGCACTGAATGAATTTTGGGGGGGGGGGGGGGGGGGGGGTTCAGCACAATAATTCGCACAGGGCAGCAAAAAAGCTCGCACTGGCCCTGATGGAGTTGGCAGTAAAGCCTAGGATTATCTTTCATTCAGGCTGTACTTTACTGTGGGGAATTATTTTAAAATTCTTCTGGGTTACTTTGTATACATTGTCCCTAGACCCTGTGACCAGTGCTATATACAGCATTAGATCATTATCTGTTAGTTGGACAACCCCTTCATCTTCAGACACCTCTAGTGTTTATAATTTAAATTTTCTGCAGTCTTTTCTATTCTTCAGCAGTGGCCTTCCATGTAATGTGAAAACCATGTAACAATACACTGAGAGAAATCCCTGGCTATGAGTTCAAGTCCCTGCCTGTGCCACTGACACTGTGTATCCCTGAAAAAGTCTCTCACTTTTAATCCCAGTTTAGACACTTTCTCTGTGTTTGTGAGACTCCAGAGAAGTCACTTAGGTTTCCTGTGTCTCACTCCACATAACTTTAATTGGGTAATAATGTAACTTGACTTCCTGCTTTTGTCTTCCCTTAACAAGGGCCTTTAACACCTGAAAGCCAGAAAGTTAGTGAAGCTATATAAGGCACCCCTATTACAATAGTATAAATCAAAATAGCACCGTTCTCATAGCAGATTCAAGCTAGCACATTTAAAATAAGAGTATTTTCCACTTCTCTGAGACAGCAATTTGCTTGGTCACCAGATAACTTCTGTAATGCCCATACAGGCTTAGATAGCTTGATTAACTTTCCAGATTTTAGTTGCTAAAGGCCCCTTTGAAACCCAAATCTAGCTGGGGTGTGAGCGAGTTCTTCAAGGTGGAAGAGGAAGGCATTTAGAATGGCCCCTGATGTCTGGGATCTCTGCAGAAGCCTCTATGGGCACTGCAGAAGTTGTCTGGGATCACTGCCTCACTTGTCATATTTGAGGATGCTCAGTTAAATGTTGCCTTCTCCTCAATTTACATCGTCTCAGTCATGGCCTTGCTGTTTTACCAAAAAGCCTCTCATTTGTCTGTTTTTCTTGACTGGAAATAAAGGTAAGGGTAAGGAGAGGGGCAAAGGGTAGAGATGGAGTTTTAAATAATAAGGGGAGGATGGGGGAGTTGAAAATGTAAAGGTGGGCAGTAGATATCTTTATATATCTAGGGTGATGTGTTTTTATGGTTGTGTTATTAGGTTTTTTTTATGATTGTAAATCGCTGTGAGCTTGACAGTATCAGCGAATAATAAATAGAAAGTTGAAATAAAGAAATAGATTGCAAGCTCCATGGAGTGGGGACTCTCCATCATTGTGTGTCTCTGTACAGTGCTGCATACATCAGGTGTGCGCTATGCAAACTAGGAGGAGGAGGATAATGACAACAAGATTTTCTCAAGGCACCAAAATGCAGTGCCTTGTCAACATGTTGGAAAGTGCTTTGGGCTTCTGTTTGCATGAAAGACCCACCAAGAGGTAATTTTCCAAGCCGCTGATGCACACAAAACCTGGCGCGTCGGTGGCTGCTCTGGGCTCAGTGTGTGTGTAACCTGGTTTTCCACATAACTTTGATGTGCCCTGCGGAGCGGCATTGTGGAGGCGGAGTCAACACTTTTTCATTGTACAAGTATGGGCGTAGGAGTATACGGAGGAGGTATCCCATAACTTTATGAGAGTGAGAGTGTGTGTGTTTGTAACACTGGGCAACAAATTTTCACAAAAGTCATGTTACGGAAATGAAATTAGTCAATTCTTATAAATTTCCATGTGCTAAACATGAATGTGACTGTGAAAATGCAAAATTGGCTCTAGTTTTTTTGTAATATGCAATAATATAATTACATCTTGAATTGTATGCCAATAGTAGGAGACCTACGGTTAATACCATTTGAAAAATGAAGTCATAGACTACGTCTTAGATTTCTTTGCTTGTCTCTTGTACACCTGTTCGGGAGCATCTCTGCGGAGTGTCTAGCAGTAGTCAGCCAGCATGAATATTTCAAATGCTCACCCTTTCTGACTGGGCTTCATATAGTACACTGCTGACGTCAGCTTACTCAGCAGCAGCAGCATGGCAGTAGAACTGCATTGCATCAGAAAATGATGTAATAAACTCTGGATGATGTGTGCATGATGGTATTATGCAATATGATGCAATATTACATCATTCTAGGCTTATTTACAGTCCTACTGGATAAATTTACATGACTAAACATAGAAAGTGAACTATATTAAATTTCTTCAAAACGAGAGCCAATAAAAACTTTTCATGGTCATATTCGTGTTCAGCACATCAAGATACTACAGAGTAGGACCTTTTTAGGTCAGTAACACTTTCATTCTTGCCCAGTGAATGGGCCAGTTACCTGAGCATTTTCCAAAACAAATTTATGTGGGTAAGTTCACTCTGAAAATACAATAAACATGCAGACTTTACTGCTATACAGGCTGTTTATGAGTCCATGAGTCTAAATTATTCACGGTGGTTTCCATAGCTGTCCCTCTATCGTTGTCTAATGCCTTTTCTTAGTGTGTATGTCCCACATAAAAGAGTTGTGCCAGGGAAATGTCAAGCAAGCCAGTCAGGTAGGCCTTTACATCTTCACTGATCAGGAGACATGCACCAGGAAAACAAGGTTGAATGAGCCCCCCTAAGCTCATTAGTTTCTTTTCTAGCTGCTGCCTGGATGAGACACTGAAAGACTGAGTCCCCTCAGAGCACTGACTGTCTGGCCCAGCACAGTATCCAATTCAATTCATTTTATCCACATGACTTACCACAATAATATGGTACAACATCGGTGATAAAAAAAAATTGAATTACTAAACAATAAAAAATAAGAATCAATAATCAATATAATATGATCTCTAATAAAACAGCTTTCAAATTTAAACAAGAACAGTACAAAACCAAAAAATGATAAAATTAAATCTATATGAAACCAATCCTAGAGATTTCCTGCCTGGCTTTGAAAACAAGCTTTTCATGTCACGCATTCCAGATATTAATTAAAGAGCGGGGGTCAGTTTAACTTGTTAGTTCTTTTTCCAGTGGCGTAGGATCCTTGGCAAGGTGCAGTACCTTTTGATGAACCAACATACGAATTGTCCATGACCTCTTGAGGCCTCATGTGTGCCCTCTTCAAAAATCCCAATGGCCAATAAAAGGGATCACATTCTGCAAAGGACCCAGCTGTCTCCTAGATTAATGCAGCTCCTATGACTTTGCACTACCTGGCGGACTAGCAATCAGTGCTCTTCTTTTCCTCTATGACAACCCTTCGTGTGGTGCAGTTGCTTTCCCCCATTCTTGTGTTGCTGACGTTTTCTAACCCACTCCTGATTTCCAGAGTCTTGAGTATCGTTTATGGATGTCAAAATAATTCCACCGTACCTGCCCTCATGAAAGGTATTTTCATGATGACTATGTTCTAATCTTCTACAGAAACAAAATTAGAGACTATTTTTTATTAGAAGGTCATTCATGTCCAGATGCTTTATGAAACGTTTTCAGAAGTCTCAAGTGAAGACAGTTGAAACCTGAGTAGAACCCAAATGTGGTTTTCAGGAGTTGGTATTTTCTGGCTGATACACTCACAGATTCTTTCTTGCTATTGTCTTTTTCTGATTCACTCTAGGAGTTGTACCCCATGCATGCATCTCTTCCACTGTCTTGCTTTTCCTGCTCCTTTCCTGTTCTTCGGCCTCCTCTGGTTCTGCCTCTCTTCCTAGATACTGGGCACCTGGTTTTCCTCTCCTAGCTGCACCGATGGACCTAGGTAATTTCAGAACCTTTTCCTTTCTCACTGCAGTGTAAAACGTGGACAGAGGTAGCATGTGCTTGGCACCTTGGAATAAATGTTTCAGAGCTGGGGAAAAAGTGGAAAAAAAAAAAAAAAAAAGAAATACAGATTTAGGCAAAAGAGTAAAAATAAAGTGCAGAAAACTCCACAAGCTATGTTTCTTCACACAGTTTTGAAATAACTCATATTTTGGCTAAGGATTAGTATTTTGCAACCACTGGAAGGGAAGATTTCCACAGGAAAAAGAAAGCATGCAAGCAAAGACTTCTTCAGAAAGCCACGTGTGGCTGCTGCCCGAGTCTTGCAATCACAGGGACAATTTGCCAAACTTTCTGGGTAGTTGTGAAGTCCATGGGAAGTTTTCCTTGGGGACCTCCCACCAGCTCTCAAATTGCCTATTTGGAAGGCCACCCATAGAGATTGCACCTGCCTTTTCCACGGATACTTTTTTCCATGAAATACAAAGTACGCAGTTTTGAAATGCAAAGCTCTGTGCGTTGTTGTCTCTCCTAATCTGACCCCATCTCCGAGCCCATGAGTAAAAAAGTCCACTCACTGATTGTGCCACATACCTTTAGCTGCATAGAGGCTGGGCAGTTTCAGACACTCTGTTTACCTGGCTAAATGACTTTTGAAAATTGCCCTCTGTATGTACACAGTTTTCTGTGGATATTTTTTCTCTTCCATAATGTTGTTGTTTTTATTTTTGGCCTGACAGCTTCCCCCTGCTCCTTTCGGATTTCTAACCCAACTGGAACCTGTCCTAGCTAGGGCTGCGGTGCCCTGAGGCGTTGCTCACAGCTACCGGGGGAGTTCCCCCAATTTTATTCTCTTGAGCTCCTTCTGTAACGCAGTCATCACAGCGCCAGCCCATCCAGGCTGAGGGAGTGCGCTGCAGACCATGGCTCCCTACACAACACCTGTGCTCCCTGTATCCTACCTATAGGGGTCACTATTGTGCAATGGCCGAGCCCCCACTTTCCTCATAGGGGCTGGGTCCACTGCCACTTTCTGGCCCGATGAGCCAGATTTCCCACGTGGCAGTGCGCAGCAGAACATGGCCAAAAGATGCGCCATTTCAAAATTGCTTGCGTCAAACCGGCTTGTGGGCTTTCTGCATGTATCAGATTTTAACGTAGATCTGGTCCTTCTAGAGCATTAAATAAAAAATAACATTTTGAATCAAGCAATCGGGTTCACAGCCCATCCTTGCATTGCTTTTGTTTTCGAGGTAAGTTTCTAATATTTCAGGTGGCCAGCATTGTCTCTGATATTTTGCCAACTGCCTTGATTTTAGCACTGAATCCAAAGAAATCAGAAAATTACCATCCAAAGAAGGATAAGCACAACAGAGCCTGAAAAGAAATGTCCTCAAGCTGAATTCAATTCTGGTGTTTTAAAGACAAGTCTTTCCCAAGATATACTCAACAGAAGGATGGCTGACCTAAAACTGTCCCCAGTTCAGCTCCGGACTGTGCTGTTTCTGAGCATTTTTTGCAAACATGTTGGCCTGAAAAAGGCCAAGTTTGCTTCTAGTATTTTTGGTACCAAATATTTGGGGGGAAAGGGGAAGCAGACTCCCGAACATTACATCACCTTAAAAACTAACTCAATAAATACATTTAGTAAAATTTCTTGCAAACCTTGGAAATGTTACAAAAATCTCCTTCTGTAAATTTTTTGTAATCCCCTTCTATTTTTAACTCTGTTAGAATGGAGGAGAAAGCCAGGAAGCACGTTATCCTAGCCCTCACGCTGTCCTGAGACGTTCCCAGAGCCATGTTCCCACATCTGGACCACCAGTCCTCAAGAGCGGCTACTGCGTGAAGCAGGGTAACGTGGTAAGTACTGCTCGGCCTGAGATGCAGGGATGCTGTGGGCTGGTATCTGGGATATAGTCACTGGGATACCTTCAAGGTGCAATCTAAGTATCTGTAATTGTGTCATCGCTCAACTATGGCAGACAGGCCAGGCATGACAGAGGGATCTCTGTGCTTTGGATAAGTTCTTGGAGGAGAAGTCCATTAACTGTTATTAATCAAGTTCTCTTAGGGAATGGCCACTGCTATTACTGGCATTAGTAGCATGGGATCTTCTTAGTGTTTGGGTATTTGCCAGGTTCTTATGGCCTGGGTTGGCCACTGTTGGAAACAGGATGCTGGGCTTAATGGACCCTTGGTCTGACCCAGTATGGCAACTTTTTATGTTCTTTCTATTTGCCACTTATAGTTTCCCCATTGTTTGTTGGCCTTTATGCTTGCAATGCCAGTAACCCAGTGCAGTATCTGGGACCCGGTTCGAAACCTTTTCTTTTTGCTCTGTTGCAGAGGAAGAGCTGGAAACGACGGTACTTTGTATTAGATGCCTGTTCTATCAGTTACTTCAAATGTGAGCAGGTAAATAAGGCTGCATACATACCCAATGAGGGCCAGATGGCTCGTACTCCGAGGATCCCATCGCCAGCTAGTCAGTTCCTCCTCACATACCTGATTGTATTACCTGTTCCTTTCCCTAGGACAGGGAACCTTTGCGGTCGATACAGCTGAGAGATGTACAGAAGATCCATGAATGTCTGGTGAAATCTGGGTAATATGATTTTGCTGAACGTTTTAAATGTATAAGAAGGGAGGAGATGGCCTGTGTATTTGGGTGGGAAGGTGTAAGTAGAGGTAACAAGGGTTCTAGCTTGCGCTTTGGATTTATATTCCTAGGGTCCAGTCTGGATCCTGGCGCTGACTCAGTTTGTGCAGCTGCTTTGATTCACGTGGGGATGGGGGCCATGAGCCACAGCAGAATGCAGGTGGCAGTGAGGGTTGGAGATGGTAATAACACCTACAAAATTAGAATATGCACGAAGCACAGAAAGGTTCCAGGCACTGAGACTGCATCCTCCCCAGTCCCTCAGCCCAACTGCAGTGGGGCTAGGAATAGAGACAAGAACAAGAGAAAAAAAAAGAAAACTCCAGTTAACTAAATCATGCAATTTCAAGCAATGTTTTTAGAAAAATGCACTCTTAAAAAGTAATTTTAAGCATAGTCGAGGAATTTAGCAGTGATTTCTAGCAGATTATAATTTGCTTAATGAAAGCTACCAAAGTAGTTGTGTGTAGACAATATAAAATCCTAATAAAGCAACCCAATGCAATCTCAGGTTACTGGTGCCCCTTTGATTCATGCGCGCAGTAGATTGTAGTGAGATGGATGATCAGCTGGGGCTGGCTGAGCTGCAGGTGCTGCTGGGCAGAAGATCTGGCTTCAGTTCCCAGGGCAGGGCTCGGCCGGCTGGGTCTCGGGGTGGGTGGATTTAGGGCTCCTGACGCAAGGCCCCAGTCTAGGATCATGGCTGCAGTGACAGGGCTAAAGGAGTGGGAGACGATATAAAACAGGGAGAAAAGCCCGCCGGGGCAATAATCGTTGAAGGCTCCTGCGTGCCGTCACCCAGCGGAGGTGGAGTCCGTTTGAGCTGGTACCCTAAAGGGGCAGAGGAAAACCGCTGGGTCAGAAATGAAGAGTTTTTAAAAGAAGAAAGCCGTAGGATTAGATATTTGTGAGAAAGCGGGCAGAATTCCTCCGGCTCATCACAGCCCTAGGGGGGTCTCCTATAAAAGGTTTTTATTATAGTGAGGGGCAGCTCTTTTTGGATGGTAGCTCTGGCAGCGTGTGGTATGTGCCAGAGGAAATTAGAGCACATTATTTGCATAACGGTGAGGAGAAGCAGGAGCCGAGACTTCACCAGTCAAGTGCTTATTTTTAGAAGCAGCTTTGAAACCACTGCTTTTTTTAAATTAAAGGGAAAAAAAAAAAAAAAAGGGCACGTGAAAATGAGCCACTTTGGCTCTGCAGTATTAACCTGGGAATGTAAGGCAACAGGCCGCGCTGGTCCCAGCTTTAGCCCATGACATCTTTGCGCTTGTGCTTCCAGTTTCTCTGCCCATAACAGGAACCACAAGAATCCAGTGTCAGTTAAGAGAGAGCCCTTGGGAACGAGGGAAAAGAAAAGGCTGAGGCCATGCGTCCTATTTAGTAATGCATCATTTTATATATAGAAAAGAAGGACATGGAAAGAGATCTAGGATTATTAGGACCAAGACCATCAGAGGGAGGCAAAATGCCCAAGAAATAAGCTGAAATTTGGAAAACATTTGCTTTAATTACTTAATTGCTTAAAAATGCTTATATTACCACTTTCCTGGTCACTCAAAGCAGTGAACAGAAGTGGACTGAGCACGGCAGTAAAAACGCAAATGGCAACCATACCCAATAAAAGTACAGCACTGCTGGCTACCGATCACAGGATCCCTGCACCAGATTAAGCAAACTAGGCCTATCCGAAGCCTGAAGAATTTCTATAGAACTTAGGAAGAGCTGCACCTGCTCTGATGAGACCCAGGCCATGCAGGCAGATCAGCTAAGAATTTCCCTACCTCCCCCTACCTGCCTCCATGGCTCACAAGATGAAAACGAGCAAAGAGGTCTCACTCCCCACCCTCACTGCTGCCAGAGGAGCATAAACAACTAATCGGATCAAAGCGCACCACCTAAAGCAGTCATCTCTGGCTCATTCAAAGGGCAAAGCCAGGTTTTTAGCTTCTTTCTAAGCATCAGGAAATTTGTTTCTGTCCTAATGCCAACTGGCAAGCAGTTCCACAAGGTAGCTGGAGCAGCCGGAAAGGCTCTGGCCCTATTACCAGCCAACTGTATCTCATCGGAGGAGATATCTTCAGAGTCTCTCTGGCTTGATCTTAAAGTCTGGCCAGGACTGTGCCACTGGAACTTATTCAACAGGTATGAGGCAGCTGTACCTCAAGAGGTTGACGCTCTTATTGCAGCCATAGCCAGTGTAATTGACAGAGCTCTGGGCCCATATTTGTCCTTCTAGGGCTGCCAGTGACCACCTTTGTAGCTACGTTTTGTAGGCGTTGGGTGGTCTTGGAATGTAGAAGGCGATGCAGTAGTCTGAGTGCGATGTTAGAAAAAGATGAAACAATGAGTACAATGTTTTAGGAATATACTTTCCACAATGCAAGAAAGCAGTCACAGAAATGAAGATGTACCTTCTGGCCCTGGCTGGCTGATGTCCTGTCTGGCTATGTGTCCCCCTCCCACCCCTCCCTTCTTGACATTCACTGGGTGTCAGACTAGTGCTATCTGCTATTCATCTGTCGAGAAATGCCCATGCGAGCAGACAGAGGCAGACATCCCACAGTCTGGCAGCTGCTGTTGCAAGTGAGCCTCTTCCACTCTTCATGGGCGGGAGGACTTCAGACTGTGGTTTTTCATTGTCTTGTACAGAATGTTTTTGTGACCTATTGAGAGAGGTGCCTAAGTTTGCCTAGAGCTGAAAAGCTACAAGCCCCTTGTTTTCATGTTTCCACCTTGGCTCAGTGCCATGCTATAATTAAGTGTGGTGACATTTCTCTGAGAATTCAAGCGGCAACATCTAGAGGTAGATCTTGTGGCCTTTCTTACGTTTTTTTCTTTTGTTTCCTTAGGCCTCTCCCCCTGTGGCTTGCACTTTGTTCGGTGCGATTTGTGGGATGGGCTCATGGTTCCTTTGCCATGGACAGGGCTCTCCGATCACTGAACAAAAGATCCCAGACCACATCTGCACTGGCACAAGGTGGAGCAGGTTTTAGTGCCTCCATGAGAATGGCCCTAGTGTCCATTATGCACCTGGGGTCCTGGGTGAAGGCACGGAAAACCAGCCATCTTCACCCTTTGGCTGTCTGCAGCACCACCTTTACTATGGACACATCCCCATGCTGTCACTGGTGATCCTCACCGATCCCCCTAAAATTCCCTGATCTCTGTCAGCTGGCACTGAAGGAAGCGTGGGTACCATGAGCTGTTTACATAAATACCTTTCTGCCTCTAATCATCATTAGACGGGGGCTGCGTGAAGTCTGTGCTGCTGGGGGAGAGGCTGTAAAGAAGCCAGAACCTCTCTCTTGCCAGCCCTGGTTTTAGCCCCTGGCATCCATGGGCTTTACGGGCACTTGGAGCAACACCCGGACTGGCTCAGCCTGACCCTGAGGACCCTGATAATTCTGTATCACATGCAGAATTAGGAGGTCCTCAGTCACCAAGGCCTTGAGACCTGCTGCTGCTGCTGCTGATCCTATCTCATGGTTTTAACTTGTTTTGATAGCAGGAGTCTTGGCGGCAAATGACATGAATCTTTTTTTGTTTTTTGCTGCCTCATCCATCCTTATTAGATCATCCTAGTCACTTTCTTTCACTTGGTACCTGATTTACTGAGGCTTTTCTCCCATTCTGCATCTATGGGAAAAATGCTTAGTAAATGAGGCCCTGAGTCTCTGAGTCTCTTTAAATGTTCTCATTAGCTGTCGCTCCTTCATACACCTACCCTGAATTAAAGGAAAAAAGAATGCAAAATTCTCATTTCTGCCAACTCTTCCATGATATCACATTTGGTGGCATCGCTGTTTGAGTAATAACAATACTTGCGTTTGTTTGGTGAAAGGAGACAGAGGCTCAAGGTCTGGCCTGGCTCTGTGGAGAACTGCAGTTATTTTCCAGGTGCTCAGGAGAATTTTGTCCTCCCTCTAAAGTTAGCAGCGGGCTCTATTTTTTTTTTTTTGTCATGATTGGATGAGGTGAGAGCACTCTGGAGACTTTCGTTTCCCATCCTACCACTGTCCTGTCTACAGAGGTAACCCTGTAGCAGCTCTGTCACATGACTGTCAGAGTATTTGTATGGAAACTTATTTTTGGATCTATGTGATCTCAAGTGCATGGGTACAACATCTGTTTTGTTGATCCAATTTTTGGTAGCAATGTTTACAAAGACTCCGGTTTTCTGCAGGACCATTACAACACTGTAAGCTGAACGGAAAGATGCTTTAAATTTGTTTTAATTACACTAATTGACTGGGCAGGACAGCAGGTGGCACTCTCTTCTCTATCTAATCAATACTGCTTCAGCTGGGACTCAGGATGTTTGCATTCAAAGGGCGACCAGGTCTCAGGCGTTGTTTTTCCACAAACCTATCTGGTAGGCCACAGTGTCCAAATTACAGCATCAAGTCCTTTTAAAGGGACAACACAGATACGAGGATGTTTCTCTTAGAGAGAATGGTTCATTACTAACCATATCTGGTTGGAAAGATGAAATTTGTTTCCAGGAAGGACCCCAAGGGACATGAGAAGCCAGGCATCCATTATCATCCATTATCATAGTAGCATCTAAAAAAAATATCTAAAGTAAAGAAGACTGATTTTTTTTAATGGATATTGACTTCAAAATGGCAGCCTCCTCTGATAAATGGTAACCATGTTGATGAAATGTAATATTTTTTGGCTCATCATGTCTATCGTTATCCTTCAGAGCTGGCCTTATTGTGCTAGCAGTGTCAAAGGTGTCCTGAGACCCAACTCCAGTAAATGACATTGTAATTATTTAATTTCATGTTCCTTACTGGGATAGAGGGGAATGTCTGTCGTTCCCTGTGATCTGGGGCTCCTGTGTAGTGTATCCACCATACTCCCTTGCCCCCCACATAAGATGGTCCCTGGTCAAATGATATTAGCCAGAATCACCCAGCTCAATTTGGATCAAAGCTAAAACCCAATGCAAAGGTTAATGGCAAAATCACAGGATTTTGTGTTATCATGTAGAATTTCTTCCATCCTGTAGTTTGCATTTCATCTGCGGTGGTCAAGGATTACATTTATTGGCCAGTTTTCTTTGGTTTGCTGCCCAAACCACTAATTTTGTTCATTCTTGGACATGCTTTCCCCGTTAGACAGCTCTGATCCTCATAGAAGGCCCTTCTTTCCACTCCACCCCCCTAACTTCTGCTAAACTGAATTGCACAAGACTGAGGGCCTTCAGCTGCTATACTCCCAAGATCTGGAAGGAGGTACCACTATCCATTCACCTGGACCCAAGCTACCTTGCTTTCCGGAAAATAGCAAAGGCATGGTTATTCAGCCAGGCCTTCCCTCAGTTGGCTCACTATGAAGAAAAATATTTTCCTACCCCTAAGCTTTATATTCTCATAATGTCATACAATGCTAACTAGTATCTCCATAATATATACTTTCAATCCTTAATTTTATTGTAATCTGCTCTGAGACCATCCCTGACTAAAAGAGCAGAATAGCAACTGCTTGTGAATAAACAGCTAGGCATGCTGCAGCACCCAAAGGGTTAAGCTAATGTGCTGGATAAGGGGGTGGAGAGGGGCTTGCTCTCATTCCTGTTTGCACAGTTTCTCCAGGAGAACCCCTCTGCCACGGCCATTGAAATTCCCTGTGCACGTTGGGGCATGACACCTTCTCACTTTCTCACATTCTTAACATTCAATAAAACATACCCAACACAGGTGGATGCAGCAAGGTAGCTGTGTGGATTCTACTTATATAGGGAATATAGTAAACAAATATCGGGATACCCCTCTACCTCAGACAGAGCTGGAGAGGAATAACCAGGCATTAAGAGACTGAAAGAAGCCAGCGGTCAGAGCTTTGCAGGTTCCGGCTTGAATCTGACTTAGGTTGTGAGAACTGCTAAAGCAGCTGTCACAGCTCTGCTATAGAGAATTGAGCTGGGTTCATCTTAGCATGACACCTAATGGTCAGCCAAAGAGCAGCACTGGAAGCTGCTCTAGAGCACTGTAACCTACTCTCTGTGCTGCAAATTTTAACACACGTGTTACTCATTAACACTAAACTCTAACCTAGTGTGAAATGGACTTGATAACTGGTTAGGAATATGACATGGCATCAGGAATGTGGCAATTCCCACCCCCAACCCCTCAGAAAACCCCTCAACGTTGCATTTAATGTCATCAGCTATGTGAGAGTGTTCCATTATGATAGCTAAAAGGCTGAATTTTAAATATTTCTTGCTGTATTATTTCTATGACGTACTGACTCTTGCCTTCCCCTGTCACAGCAGGAAAGATGCTGCCTGTGTGCAAATCATGCAGATATCCAAAGATGAGAATTGTTCATTACTCCTGTAATCAGAACGGATGGTTATCACTCTTGAGCCCTCAGCCTCCTGGCTGAAGGAATACATTGCAGCAAAAATGTCATTTTCTCAAAAGAAAATGAAGATGAACGGGTTTTCTTTTTAGACGGAAACCTGTTCACAGGCAGTCCCGCTTGCCTATAGACAAAAATAGCTGGGAGTAGGAAGAGGTGTTAAATTCTTTTACGACAACTGCAAAATGACAGATTGTGCAAGTGTGTGTGTGTGTGTGTGTGGGGAGGGAATAGTCCATTGCTGCTGAGAGACAGGCGCACCAGTGACAGCCTAAGATGAGCTTCAAAGCTCAGTTTGATTTCTGAAGAGTTGGCTGGTGGATGACAGATGATCCTGCTGTTTATATTACAAACTGCGTATAAGAGAAACCTATAAAAAAAAAGAGCACCTTTGCAGATGTCAGAACTCCAAGAATATACTTCCTTCGGACACACGGACATCTAACTTTATCTGCTGCTGAATGGTAGGAAGTAGGAAGGTACCCAGACTTCGCCTAAGGGCGTGACCCAAGCAGGCCAAAAGCTGTGATTCTTGGGGCCTGATGGTGCCATTTATATAGCTACTTTGTGGGGTTTGCCTTTGATGAAGTTTATGACCGCCGCATCCTATGGATTTTGTAACTGGTCTTAGAAATATAAAGGGCTTGGGAAACCATGTGAGCATGGACACATTAATAGAGGAGACTCACCTGAAGATGACAAGCCTGCATGAGAGCTCTCCCATCAGCAAGGTGAATTCCTAGCACTTCTGAAAGGAGCTGTGGGCTATAGGCTCTGTGTAGCTCCTCAATGGCCATCTTAAAAGCAGTTGAGTGTTGTCCTGACATGGATGGGAAGAAGGCAGGAGAGATGTCCTAGGGGGGACTATGACCTGCCAGGATCTGCAGTTGTCTAAGGAAAAGAGCATGGGCTTATCCTGCCACACTGCAATGTGTTTTTTTTCAAGATTTATATACCCTGGTTTGCCTGGTAACTTCTGTCTCTTTGATTTTTAGGGACCTTTTAATGAGAGACAACCTATTTGAAATAATAACCACCTCCAGGATCTTCTATATTCAGGTAAACCTACCGAGACTTGTTAACATTGTTAAGCCACTCCTCAAGCACTACCAAATAAATCAAGGAAAATAATACTGTCTGCTTTTATCTAAAGTTGTAATCTGCCTTGAGGCCATTCTTGGTAAAAAGAGGAATATTAAATGTCAGTAAAAACATAAATAAATAAAATGTATCCCCTGAGATCAACAGAAGCATAAAGCTATTACCACATAATTAGGAAACTAAACCCAAGCTCTGCTCCTTTAATGTAGGTCCCTGAGCTCTCTCAGAGACCCCCCACCTCCATCCCCATTACTGCTGGTCCCTGAGCTCTCTCAGAGACCCCCACCTCCATCCCCATTACTGCTGGTCCCTGAGCTCTCTCAGAGACCCCCCCACCTCCATCCCCATTACTGCTGGTCCCTGAGCTCTCTCAGAGACCCCCACCTCCCCCATTACTGCTGGTCCCTGAGCTCTCTCAGAGACCCCCACCTCCATCCCCATTACTGTAGGTCCCTGAGCTCTCTCAGAGACCCCCACCTCCATCCCCATTACTGTAGGTCCCTGAGCTCTCTCAGAGACCCCCACCTCCATCCCCATTACTGCTGGTCCCTGAGCTCTCTCAGAGACCCCCACCTCCATCCCCATTACTGCTGGTCCCTGAGCTCTCTCAGAGACCCCCACCTCCCCCATTACTGCTGGTCCCTGAGTTCTCTCAGAGACCCCCACCTCCATCCCCATTACTGTAGGTCCCTGAGTTCTCTCAGAGACCCCCACCTCCATCCCCATTACTGTAGGTCCCTGAGTTCTCTCAGAGACCCCCACCTCCATCCCCATTACTGCTGGTCCCTGAGCTCTCTCAGAGACCCCCACCTCCATCCCCATTACTGTAGGTCCCTGAGCTCTCTCAGAGACCCCCACCTCCCCCATTACTGCTGGTCCCTGAGCTCTCTCGGAGACCCCCCACCCCCATCCCTATTACTGCTGGTCCCTGGGCTCTCTCAGAGACCCCCACCTCCATCTCCATTACTGTAGGTCCCTGAGCTCTCTCAGAGACCCCCACCTCCCCCATTACTGCTGGTCCCTGAGCTCTCTCAGAGACCCCCCACCCCCATCCCTATTACTGCTGGTCCCTGGGCTCTCTCAGAGACCCCCCCACCTCCATCCCCATTACTGTAGGTCCCTGAGCTCTCTCAGAGACCCCCCACCTCCATCCCCATTACTGCTGGTCCCTGAGCTCTCTCAGAGACCCCCCCACCTCCATCCCCATTACTGCTGGTCCCTGAGCTCTCTCAGAGACCCCCACCTCCATCCCCATTACTGCTGGTCCCTGAGCTCTCTCAGAGACCCCCCACCTCCATCCCCATTACTGCTGGTCCCTGAGCTCTCAGAGACCCCCACCTCCATCCCCATTACTGCTGGTCCCTGAGCTCTCTCAGAGACCCCCACCTCCATCCCCATTACTGCTGGTCCCTGAGCTCTCTCAGAGACCCCCCACCTCCATCCCCATTACTGTAGGTCCCTGAGCTCTCTCAGAGACCCCCACCTCCATCCCCATTACTGCTGGTCCCTGAGCTCTCTCAGAGACCCCCCACCTCCATCCCCATTACTGTAGGTCCCTGAGCTCTCTCAGAGACCCCCCACCTCCATCCCCATTACTGTAGGTCCCTGAGCTCTCTCAGAGACCCCCCACCTCCATCCCCATTACTGCTGGTCCCTGAGCTCTCTCAGAGACCCCCCACCTCCATCCCCATTACTGCTGGTCCCTGAGCTCTCTCAGAGACCCCCCACCTCCATCCCCATTACTGCTGGTCCCTGAGCTCTCTCAGAGACCCCCCACCTCCATCCCCATTACTGCTGGTCCCTGAGCTCTCTCAGAGACCCCCCACCTCCATCCCCATTACTGCTGGTCCCTGAGCTCTCTCAGAGACCCCCACCTCCATCCCCATTACTGCTGGTCCCTGAGCTCTCTCAGAGACCCCCCACCCCCATCCCTATTACTGCTGGTCCCTGGGCTCTCTCAGAGACCCCCACCTCCATCCCTATTACTGTAGGTCCCTGAGCTCTCTCAGAGACCCCCCACCTCCATCCCCATTACTGTAGGTCCCTGAGCTCTCTCAGAGACCCCCCACCTCCATCCCCATTACTGCTGGTCCCTGAGCTCTCTCAGAGACCCCCCACCCCCATCCCTATTACTGCTGGTCCCTGGGCTCTTTCAGAGACCCCCACCTCCATCCCCATTACTGTAGGTCCCTGAGCTCTCTCAGAGACCCCCACCTCCATCCCCATTACTGCTGGTCCCTGAGCTCTCTCAGAGACCCCCCACCTCCATCCCCATTACTGCTGGTCCCTGAGCTCTCTCAGAGACCCCCACCCCCATCCCTATTACTGTAGGTCCCTGAGCTCTCTCAGAGACCCCCACCTCCATCCCCATTACTGTAGGTCCCTGAGCTCTCTCAGAGACCCCCCACCTCCATCCCCATTACTGCTGGTCCCTGAGCTCTCTCAGAGACCCCCACCTCCATCCCCATTACTGCTGGTCCCTGAGCTCTCTCAGAAACCTCCAGCTCCAGACCCATTACTACTGATCTCTCAGCTCCCAAAATGATTGGGGGTGCTAAACTCAATACAAAGTGCCCCTCTCTGGAGTTTGCTCAATTTTGGGGGTGTTCAAGCAGTCACTGCACTCACAGAGCTGGCACATATAGCTCCCAGAAACCCCCAAATCCAGTCCCTTTATTGCTGGTCCCTGAGCTCTCAGAGACTTCCAGCTCCGGTCCCTCTATTGCTAGGCTTCATTGGTGCAGAGACACCCAACCTCAAACCCTTAAAAACAAAAGTTTTTCAAGCAGAGAGAAACAAAAACATGTTAGATGCTGTTGACTGGTGAAATGTTGTTTTGCTCAGAACTCTTATTTTTTCTGTGCTCCAGTGAGGCAAACAGAAAAATAGAGCAAGCCTGAGTAATTTCACTTCCCACATTCAGTTTATATATAAGTCCAGCTGGTTTTATGAGCAACCAAGGATGGGTACAAAAAGAAACAAAAGCTCAGGGCTGCAGTGCAGAAGGAACCAAATCAATCTCTGGACTTGCAGTGTGCTTTTCTGGGAGATGTTCTTTGTCCTAGCCCCACTCTCAGGCCGGCGGAGCGCACTGTTAAACCGCGGTTGGACGCGCGTTTTCGATGCGCTAGCTTTACCCCTTATTCAGTAAGGGGTAATAGCGCATCGAAAACGCGCGTCCAACCCCCCCCCCCCCCAAACTAATAGTGCCCGCAACATCCAAATGCATGTTGATGGGCCTATTAGGTATTCCTGTGAGGTACACAAAACAAAATGTGCAGCCAAGCTGCACATTTTACTTTCAGAAATTAGCGCCTACCCAAAGGTACCGGGAGTAAAAACTGCTTTTCTGTACACCCTCTGACTTAATATCATGGTGATATTAAGTCGGAGGTCCCAAAAGTAAAAAATAATTTAAAATAAAAAAATAAAAAAATGTAAAATCAGCCCACGGCTCGCGGGTTGAAAACCAGATGCTCAATTTTGCCGGCGTCCGGTTTCCGAACCCGTGGCTGTCAGTGGGTCTGAGAACCGACGCCGGCAAAATTGAGCGTCGGCTGTCAAACCCGCTGAGAGCCGCCGCTTCTGTCAAAAAGGAGGCGCTAGGGATGCGCTAGTGTCCCTAGTGCCTCTTTTTACCGCGGGCCCTAATTAGCATATTTTTATTTACTGGATCGCGCACACAGGACACTGGCACTCGCCCGCTCTCCCGCATTTCTTTCTGTATCGGCCTGTCTGGAAGGTGATGCACAGGTTTATTTGAAAGAGAAAAGTTAAGTTTATTTATTCTAGTGATCAGTTTTACATATAATAATTCTGTTTTTATCAAGTGGTAGACTTTAAATGCCTCCTGTTGCTTTCACTTCAGGATTCCTAATAATATAAATGTCTGAGGTTCCAGAATGGGTCTTATATATTATAAGATTGTTTTGTTTTTTGGGGGTTATTTTTGTTCTGTAAATATATTCCTGCCTATCTACACTCCCCCACTGTGGTTGTGAAATCATAGGCTAATTCTGAAATATAGAACATTGCAACATCAAACTCCATTTCCATAACAGAGAAGGAACAGGATGTCATTCTCTGAATGGGTTGAAAACCAGGTTTGGAATCCAAACAATGTTCTCCCCAAGTACCAGAGGGCACTAATTCAGCACTAGCATCCAAGCAAACACATAAAAACAAGGGTTACCCATTGCCAATTGGATCTATTTTATTTCTGGGGTGGGCTGATTCGGACCTGGGTTTACCTCTACTGAAAGCAGGCCTGCCTTTCTAAGCAGGCAGTGAGGTGAAAGGAAGGACCAGGTCAGCTTGTCCTGGACAAAAATAATGGCGCCAGTTGGTAAAATGCGATTTGCCAAATTTGTCCAGGTGACCCTCACAGCCAATCGGATTTCCAACATATCCCCCAGGAATAAGATAAATCTGCATATACTGGATCTCAAAATGTATGCAAGTTTAACTCATGCATATTAATTATAATGGATATCCTGAAAACCCAAGCCCAATATGCCAAAAAAGTAGAACGGATAACTTAACTACCTTTAGCCGGATAACTTTGAACCTAAACAGCTCTCTTTTAAATGTTGCTGGTTAGGTTTAAAAACATCCAGCCTCATGTTCCTAGATAACTTTAGATTTAACCGGCTATATTCAAAATAATATAGTCAGTTAGGTGGCTCTGCTGAGTTAAAAAGTACCTCAGGGCCTAGCAGCCTGCATCCCAGCCTCCACCCGAACTGTAAATCAGGGCATCTGCTGAGCTAATCCTCCCCACCCCCCAAACTCCTCTGAGAGGATTTTATCTCAAACAGTGGAAGGGGTCTGGGGCCAGCCTCCCTCCTGCTCCTTTATTCATCATATGGTTCCAAGAAGAGCTCTCCTCTGCCTCCTTCCTTACCCCCAACCCCACCTCTGACAGTCTCTGCCTTCAGCTGTGATCACAGTCTGCTGCTACCAGGATCCCCACTGGCACTTTCTGCATTTTTATGTCAGGGGGTGGAAGATGCTCCGGCCTTCAGGGCCCATGATTTACAGCTTGGGTGGGGACCTGTGATTCAGTCCATTAGACCCACAATTCATTTTTTTTTTAACTCAGCAGAGCCACTTAACCAGCTATATTCTTCTGAATATAGTTGATTAAGGCTAAAATTATCTGGTAACACATAGACTTTAGACTTGCTTCAGGGCATGCTTAGAGTTAGCCGCTTAACTTATTCGGCTAATTCCAAATATTGGAATTAGTCAGATACGTTTCTCCGCTAACTTGTCCCCACCTTGAAATGCTCCCATAATACCCATTACATAGTCGGCTAATTTTTAGCTGGATAAGTATCAGCAATTTTGAAAATTTGGCATTTAGCTGGATAACTTGTGAGTTATCCAGCTAAACGTCTTTGAATATTGGCCTCGTCTGGCTGTGGAGGTCACCAGAACTGGGTTGGCAGCTGGCTCCAGATTCTCAGGACAGACTGATCCAATTCTGATTTTACCCCCACTGCATGTACAGACTTGTAGTCTTGCTTTTCTTAAGGCATGCAGCAGGAAAATGAGAATTACAAATCCCTGCATGCAGTGGGATAAAACCAGGACTGGATTAGCTTGTCCTGAAAATCTGGAGCCAGTTGGCAACCCTACACCAGAACCATTACCTTAATAATAACCCATTTTTGGAGGGAAGTGGGGGATGTAATTGGATGGATTATATAAGCAATTTAACAGCGCCTCCTAGAGGTAAAAATCTGAAAAATGTAAGTATGAGCAAAATTAGGTGACCCTGCTCCATGCCTGTCAGAAAATCCTTTGCTCTGTGTATCCAGTGCATGATTCTGCAAGAGGTGAACCTGTTGCCTGCTGACACCTTGGGACAACCAAATAGTAAAATGTTTTCCACGTGGCTGATTATTCATCTCACTAGCGTAAACCCAGATGATGTCCCTCACTAGGAGAATGTTGTCTGCTTGTCAGCTCTTTATTCACAAGTTTGGCCAGCAAGATAGGGAAATGACACAAGCAGCAATTCTCTTAACTTAAAAGCGTATGCTGGCATCCAGGCCTGACGTTTTTGTTGGTGCCAGCCTTCTTTGCCACCTGCAGTGTTTGCAGAGTAGTAGGAAATTATTAGGGACCTTTGTTTTCAGTATTTATTTTATAATGCCTGAGAATTTCTATATTAGAACAAAAAATAAATCAGTGGGAAAATGATTTTTCCACTGATTTAAAAAAAAAATAAATTTGTATTTACATTTTTATTTAAATTTCATTACATCAAAATGAGCTAAACCATGAAATTATGAGAATGCAAAGATACAAAACACAAGTAAATAATATGGAGAAAGATATAAATCTACCATATAAATGGGCTTGGACCGACGTGCCGCAAATGCACAGTAGAGAGCACGTCGGTCAGAGCGGAGCCCAGCGGACGGCTGTCTTGGAAACGGTGAGGAGGAGCAGCAGCGGCAGCACAGGAGGTCTCCGGGGGGGTCTCTCTCTCTCGCGCGGGGAGAAGTGGCAGCACAGACACAGAAATGGGAGGTTGCCGGGAGTCTCTCTCGCGCACGCGCCTCATTACCGAGCGTCGGGCGGGCCAGCAACGAGCCCGATGGAGAGGCGCGCGCGAGAGAGAGAGACCCCTGGAGACCTCCCATGGAGCAGCGGGGGCGGTATCTAAAGTTCAGCGGGCCAGAGAGAAGAGAGGGGAGAGGGACGGGGTTGTGGAGTGAGGTGGGAGGGGAAGGAAGAGGATGTAAGTGGGGAGGGTAAAAATTGGTGAATACAGAAAAAGGCAGTGGAGGAGGGCTGAGGGAGAGGGAAGGGGGTTGAGGAGGTGGGAGAGGAAGGACGGGAAAGCATTAGAATGGGATGGCAAGTAACGAGGATGTAAGGTTGGGAAGTGGTAAAATTGCGAAGTAGAGAAAAATGGAGTGGAGGAGGGCTGAAGGGAGAGGGGGAGACGGTGATGGCAAGGGAATGTGGAGAGGGGAAGGGAAAAGGGAAAAGGGGAATGGCCAAAGGTAAGAGTATAATTACTGAACAAGTGGGACGGGTAAGAAGTTCTGGAGAAGAAAAAAAAGAGTGGAGGAGGGCTGGGAGAGGAAGGGGTTGTAGATGAGGTGAGAGAGGATGGAAGGAAAAGGGAAGTTGTGGAGAACAGAGCGGCTCTAACCGTGCCGGTCTGACCGATGGAATCTCGCCCGTTTTAACGGGCTTAACAGCTAGTATAATCATAAACAAGGCCCCGTTAGGGAAAAAAAAAGAAGAAAACGGGGAGGGGAGGAAAAGAACTGACTTTTTTGTTCTAACATTGACATTTCCAGACAAAATAAAATAAAAACTGAAAATGAAAGCCCCTGGAAATTATGAAAAGAGACAGAGATGAACAGGAAGTCATTCAGGGAGATTGCCAAGGCAGAGCTCTGTGTATCCATCATGCACTCATTTCTAATTATGATAAAATCCTGCGAGCTTGGATTTGTTACTTGAGGCTGAGGATTAATTTCTGATTCAGGTCTTACAGTATCGCTAGTGGAACTCAATGTGATGCCTTTCCATCAAACACTTTCTAATTTTAGGAATATACGGACAGTCGTCTGCGATCCCTTTCCCTGGAGAAGTATGAAAAATATTCCAAGAGAATATGCAATGTGATTATTTGAGTTTGCATAAATGTGAGGATGAGACCTGAAGAAGGGATCTTAGTGGTTCTGAAAACTCAAATATCAGCAATAGTTCTGGATTATGTTCAGCTTGCTCCTGTAAGAGGCATTGTAACCTGCGAAGAACTCATATTTCTCCAGGACTAATTCAGCTCCTGTCACTGTATTATTATTGTAATAGAAATATCACCTAGGTAGAAACAGGGTAAGCTAAGAAATAAGGACATGAAATGCTTTGGTCAGGAACACACAGAGAAGGTTTAATTAGGTCTTACCTGCTAATTGTCTTTCCTTCAGTCCTGACAGAGCAGTTTGTCCCATCTACCAGCAGATGGAGGCAGAGGGAAAACAGTTTTGTCCTGATGTCCCTCCTTATATAGCCTGGTGCTACAGGGAAGGTGTCGGTAATATCTTGCCCAAGCTGAAGGGTAAGGTTCTCCTGGTACTTAACAAAGCTCATATCAGAAAACAAAAATAGAATAGGACTGAGCATAACCTCTGCTCTTCTCTCCCCTGGCCTGCATTTCCTTTTTAGAACATAGCCATGTATTTGCCTCCTTTCTTGTTCCCTACACAATTAATAACTATATATATATATTTTTTTTTTGTGTTCAATCTCTTAACGGGGTCAGTTCTAGACAGCTCTGTCAGGACTCAAGGAAAGACAATTAGCAGGCAAGACCTAATTAAACCTTCCTCATCATCCTGCCCGACTAGTCCAGATGAGAGGGATGTACCTAAGCAGTATTTATCCCGGGTGGGAGTACCCTAGTGCTGCTTCTAATACCCCTGTAACAAAGGCTGGGCCTCTTCTTTCCTGAAGATTCAGCCTATAATGCTTTATAAATGAATGCAAGGACACTTATGTAGCTGCCTTTTAAATTTCTCCTGGGGTCACTAATCTGTACTCTTCCCAGGATGCTGTATGAGCTCTTGTGGAATGGACTTTTAGCCCCTCTGGTATCAAATTTCTCTTTAATATATACGCCAATGCGATTGATTCTTTAATTCACTAAGCAATTGACACTTTTGAAGCCACTTTATCTCTGTGGGCCCCTGAGAACAGAACAAACAGCCTGTCTGATTTTCAAAACTCATCTGTGGCTTCCCGGTATCTCATTAAGGTTCTCCTGACATCTAGGAACCTGAGGTCCTTCCTCTAACCTTGGCACTCTTCTTTTCTGAAGCCTGGTAAGGTAACCACTTGATTCAAGTGGAAATCTGATACCACTTTTGATAAGAAGGATGGGACTGGCCAAATCATGACCTTCTCTTTTAAGAAAGAAAGATAAGTGTCCTTGCAGGATAATGCCTGCAACTCTGAGATTCTTCTGGTCAAACAGATTGCTACCAACAGTACTATCTTTAAAGTTAGATCTTTTATTGTGGCTCTCTGAAGAGGCTTGAATGGTGCTGTTGTTAACATTCTCAGGACCAAGTTTATGTCCCATAGTGGGACAAGCAATCTTATCAGCAGCCTAATGTGGCTTTCTCCCTTCAGAGTGCGATACTATATCCAGGTGCAATACTAATGGGGCCCCTCTAAATGTCCCCTGTAGCATGCCATGGCAGTTATTTGAACCCTTAGCAAAGTTCATTGTTAAACTCTTATCTAATCCATCCTGAAGGAACTTTCGGATCAAGGGTACCTGGGCTTTACCTGACTACACACCTCTCTTCTTACATTGTGCCTCCAAAATTTTCCAAATTCTGGTATAAGCCAATGAGGTAGACCTTTTTCTGGCCCTCAGTAAGGTTTATATCACCTGACCTGAGTAACCTTTTCTGCTGAATCTCTTTCTTTCAAGAGCCATGCTGTAAGACAGAACTACTCTGGATTCTCCATGGGCACCGATCCCTGGTGTAATAGACCTTCATTCTGAGTAAACTTGAGTAGTTCTCCAATCTTGAGCCTAACCAGGTCTGCATACCATAGTCTCCTCACCCAATCTGGGGCTTCTAGGATGAATGATCCTGGATGATAATTTATATTTCTCAACACCTTTCTCACCATTGGCCAAGGTGGGAATACATGCAACAGTGCATCTCTGGGCTAGATTTGTGCCAAGGTGTTTATCCCCCTGGATCCTCATTCTCTTCTTCAGCTGAAGAACAACTTCTCTTTGATGTTCTTTTTTTATGTTCAAATATTTTTATTCTTTTCCGTGTTTTTAGTGTTCTTTTGCATCGTCATTAGATCCCATTGGAATCACCTCCATTTGATTAGTATTTGGCTGAAAGCTTCCTTGGCCAGCTCCCATTCTCCTGGGTCTAGCATCTGGTGGCTTAAGAAGTCTGCTTGTATGTTGAGTATTCCCACTATGTGTGCAGCTGATATCTCCAAGAGATGTTGTTATGCCCACCTCAAGAGTCGTTCTGCTTCCTTTGCCACCTCTAGTCTTCTTGTTCCCCCTTGTCTATTGATGTAAGCCACAGCTGTGACATTCTCTGAGAATATCTTGACTACTTTTCCTTTTATCCTTGGTAAAAAAAAAAATCTCTTTAGAGCCAGTCTGATTGTTCAAGTCTCCAAGTGGTTGGTTGACCAGAATCCTTGTGCCACCTCTACTTAGCAATGTGCCCCCCCCCCCCAAACCTATTTTCCTCTAGTCTGTGGTCACTGACATGCATTGCGGGGGTTCCATGCTGACCTTCCTTATCAGACTGGCCTTGATGAGCCACCTGTCTAGGTTCCTCCTGGCCTGCTTTGTCATAGGCAATGCCTTGCTGTATTCCTGACACTGCGGTGACTACCTGACAATAGACTCCTTTGCAGCTGACGCATGTGAGCCCTTGCCCAGGGAACCACATCTATAGTTGCTGTCATTGAGACTAGTAGTTGGATATACTTGTAAGTTTACAGAGAGGCTGACTCCCGAATACCTTTGACCTGGGCCTGCAGCTTGTGATTCTCTTGTCTGTTAAGAAAACCCTCCCTAGCCTCATATTGATCTGGATCCCAAAGTAGCTGCAGTGGTTCCAACTGTCTTTTGTCCTTGTTCACCACCCACTCTAGATGACTGGTTGATAAGAGCAGACTCCTTACAAGAGGGGTGCCAGATAATGACCAGAGTCATATAAACAGTGGTGTTTATATGACTCTGGTCAATATCTGGCACCCCTCTTGTAAGGAGTCTGCTCTTATCAACTAGTCATCTAGATGTGGTTGCACTCTTATTTCCTTCCTGTGCAGGGAGACTGCTACCACTACCATCATCTTTGTAAAATTTAATAAATGAAATGAAATGACATGACATGACATGAAATTAAACTCTCCTTTTCTTACCACCATAATTACTGTCCTCAATGTCCCCATCTGGAAATGGGCTACCTGTAGGGACTGATTTACTCCTTTCACGTCTAAGACCAGATGAAAGATTCCTTCTTTCTTGGGGACGACAAAATAAATGGAGTACCTGCCCTTGCTTACTCCTCTATTGGGACTGGTACTATCGTAGATATAGTAATCCTTCTATAGTTGCATGTGCTACATCTGTCTTGATCCCTTTGCATAGAGATTGCACAAAGGTGTCTTTTATTGGGGTTCTCTGGCCCTGATCACTTCTAGGACCAATTGGTCCCACGTAATTCAGGTCCACTCCTCATCACTGTACCCATCTTCCCTGTGGGTGAGGAGTGGCCCTGTGAACATGACTGGGAGCCCTTGGTTTGACCCTGGCCAACCTTATCTGTGCTACTGCATCTGCTCCCACAAAAGAGCTGTACCCAGACCAGCAACCTGGATCTCTGTGAGCTGAAAGATCTGCCTGGTCTATATTGTTTTTATTCATTTAGTCAAGATTTTCCTGAATTTCCTCTAGGTTCCATCCTGCCTGTGTCTTCTGACAACCTTTGGAGCTTTGATTCCCCCAGGTCTTTCACTAATTTCTACAGGTCTTCTCCAAACAAGAATCTGTGCTTGAATGGAAGCCTACTTAATTTGGCTTTGGAGGCAGAGTCAGCTGCCCAAATCCTTAGCCATAGTAGGCATCTCATCAATGCTGTCATTGTCACTTTCCTGGCTGATGACCTCATGAGATCATATAGTGTATGTTACAAAGGCTGTCGCTGACTGTGCCGACTTTGCCCTATTGGCTTGTGATACCTCTAACTCAGCACTCCAAGAAGACTCTTGCATCCACCTGACCAATGCTTGTGCTACATATCCTCCACAAACGGCTGCCTGGAGCGAAAGGCTCGCCATCTCAGAGGCTTTCTTAAGTGTGGATTCCACCTTCCTATCTGCAGATCCTTTAGAGCCACTTCTCCTGCAACTGGTATTGTGGTCTTCTTTGTAACTGCAATCACTACTGCAACTACTCTAGGAATCCTAAATAGCTGAACCCATTGCTATTGTTGCACTGGATACAGATTTTCCATAGCTTTCCTACATATAAATGTTGTTTCAGGGTGATCCCACTCCAGTTTGACTGTAGTATGACCTTAGAAGGTTTTCTTATTCCTAAAAGGAATGGGTCTCCTTTTGGCCTTTCCTGTTTGGTAGATCCTCATTCAGTTTTAGGGATGGGGGTCACTTTGGATACCAGTACCCCCAGTTCCTCATTCCTAATCAACCTGGCAGCTGCATCTGCTGTTGAAGCAATTATTTTCCCTTCTTCTTTCTTGTATAGGGAATCTCCAAAAATTCCTAATCCTCTTTATCTGACTGGGAACCTTCCTCTTGGGGTAATGGTTGACCCCCTTGTACCTTAGATCTCTTATACAGCTGGAAGAGTTTTTCCTGCACTGCCTTCCTCCTGGTTGTGAATTCTGCTTTTTCTCCTCCTCAAGGCCCCGTGGTTCCTGTAACTCAAGAGGGAATCCTAAGAATAGCTCCAAGGATGCGGAGGAATACTTAGGGTGTTCTGAGGCATTTCCCTGCTCCAGCAGCATCAAAGATGCCAAATTAGAGCAACTCCATTGTTCTACAGGAGCTGCTTTAGACGAGCCTGCCTCTCCTC